>NC_139893.1:18646955-19246955 GCF_905171665.1 Trachurus trachurus | reverse complement strand
CACAAAAAAAAAAAAATACTCAAATTGGGTGCCTCACCTGCCACATGAGAGATGTTAGCTTCAGTCTTGCAGGAAACAAAATTGTTGTGGAGATTCACCATGATCAATCCTCGCTTATTTTTCTGAAACACAACACAGGTCATTACAGTTTTTCTCAGCTTTGGTACATTTCTCAGATCAGAATTGAAATTCTCAAAACTACTTGTTCAATCTTCACATCATTGTGTCATTGTGCACATCAAAAAAATGTTGCAAATGCTTTGGTACAGCCATGCAAATGATTATGTACAATTCTCTGCTGTTTCCTACATTATCAATTGCTTATGTTATGTTGATCAAAATGTATTATAATGAGTCTCTGTTGAATAGTTTCACCCCCACACTATTTAGGGATTAGTACATGCAAAATGGTTGAACAAGTTGTCATAATAAGTCAAGCATATTTCTATACATTTCCATTAGACTTTTTTTTCTCAATCTGTCCTGAATTGGTAAATTGTTCCAAGGTGAATCTTGACTTTCTTTAATGAAGGGAAATGTGTGAAGCATTAGATCAATGATCTCATGAACCATCAACTGGCAAGTATATATATAGCCGGAGCACAACACAATGTTACAATGTCTGACAATGGAAGGACAAGGAATTGGACTACAGCACTGCATGTACAGTTTTCCATAAGGAGATTGTCCTATTGTCCTATTTCTACTTTTGTTTTCTTCTTTGTGCTATGCAGTGATGTCTTTTCCTTTCTGTATCGCAATGACATGGTCTGTCAACAAATTACAGTACAAACAGTAAAAGTGTAAATGTGAATCTTGTCCAGTCTCATGCAATCAATCTCCCGCATACGCTAAGGTGTAACTTACAATTTACAATAATTGTCATCTTACTTGGACTTGTCATTCTGATGGCACTGACACGTTCATTGACACAGATATTTACTTTTGAGAGATGAACTACAGTAAGGATTTTGAGCAAGAGACTGGCTTTTGCAGGTAATCCATAGTGTTTTGTTATTTGTACGAATTGTTTTGCAAATGTCGAGGATGATTTGAGAAATGTACCAAAGCAACTGAGAAAAACTAGCGTAACAACACAAAAAGACATGGTGAAGTGAAAAACAAAAAAAAATGTATGAATCAATTTTTTAGACACAAACTACTTTCTATCTTGTTTATATCCATTGTTTGTATTGGCAGATGTAGTTCAGGTTTTTACTTCTTCTATTGCAGACACCATGAGTTCCATGTTCCAACATGCCTGCACATAAGGCCAGAGCTGACAAAACTAGATAGATAGATAGATAGAATAGATAGAATAGATAGATAGATAGATAGATAGATAGATAGATAGATAGATAGATAGATAGATAGATAGATAGATAGATAGCCTGAAAACATAATGCCTCTGCTCCAGCAATAGCCGCAGTTGGAGGCACAATCCAAAAAGTACAAAGTGCAGCCAAAAACAGTTTTCTGGAATGTGATAAATGAAACAACTCTGCTGAGTTTACCTACTACCTTCCCCAAATGTGTCTAACAAAGAGAGCACTTTGCATGTTCTTTGTCAGAGGTGTAAATAAAAAAAATATAATTGAAATAAATTAATCAGTGGCTTGACTGATAAGATAGTCATTTAATCAAGCAACTAAGTGGGCAATTAATCACTCAGCAAATTGGCTTTCTCACCAGCTCATGTAGCAGCCAGTCAGGTACGTTGCGGCTGTGGTTACAGATGGAGTAGGAGGATGAATGGCTAAAAATAACAGGGGCCCTGGAATGGTTCAACGCAGCCAAGGCAGTGTCCCAGGAAGTGTGGGAGATGTCCACTATCATTCCCAGTCTGTTCATCTCCTCCACCACTGCCTTGAAAACACATTGAATTACCATCATTAACCATTTATAGTACCATAGGAACAAAGTACTGTAAGTCAATTCAAGTGACAGAATTTGATGCTTAAACATACATGGGTTAAAGGCACAGGACAGCACTATAATTATGTTAAAATTAGCTGTTTATATTGTAGAGCAGCAGAGTTGTAATAAACAAATACATGTTGAAGAACTCACAAGTCCAATTTGGGTTACAGCAGTTTCTCTGTAAACATCCACTTCTCAAGAAAACATTTAGTATGCACAGCATATTTCTTCAGCACAGCCCATTACTGGAGTTCAGTCGTCAATATTTGACTTTGCTAATTTACCACCACTATAACAACCACAACTACCTCTACTACTACTGTTATACCAAAACCACAATGATAAAATAACAATGAAAGTGACAGTAACCTATATTTCCCTCATGTCCTCGACCACCAGAATCTAGTCAGTTCATCTTTCAGCCCTGATAGATGTTCTAATTTAAAGTAACACACTATCTCCCCGAGATAGTGTGTTCAGAATGGGATAGATGGATGTACAGACAAACAAACAACCTGAAAACCCAACGCCATTGGCCCTGGCTATCTCTGGTATGGAGGCATAAATGTGCTGCAAAAATCTACTGGTAGTTTTGTACAAAGTGATACATGAAACAATTCTGTAATTATTATTACGAATGTTTAAGCTTACCTTCCCAAAATGTGTCAGGCTGTTATTCTGTCTTTGATAGACACTGTACAGTTTTGAAGATGATTCAGCCCTACATTGAAAGAGAATCAACACTGTTTTTGAAAATCTTGTCAAGATTTGTATTATGTAAAAAAAAAAAAAAATTCTCAATATTGTTGTATTTAGGACATCTGAATGGGGTTATTGTATTTTTCATATGACTGGGGCACATTCCAATAATGTGAAGTTTTGGAGAAGGTATACAAACAGGTTCATTTGCATAAAAGAAACAAATATATACAAACACGTTTGACCTTTCGATTCAGTCAACCCAGTAAATAAATATATTATTTACTCTCTTTAAAGTTCCATTGCCACTGCCAGCCAATTAATTCATATAACTACATTGAATGAACCATGTAGGAGAAGATTTTGACAAAATATTCAAAAACAAACAAACATTGTATTACGGTATTACATCATTTTAAAACAATATTCAGGGTGATTCTCTGAATTACCAGGGTGTATTGTGTAGGAGGCCGTAAAAATGCATTTCAAACATGTTGTATATAGTGTATTAGTATTATTTTTTCTTATTTTGTTTCATTTTTACTTATTAACTAACTGTTATCATTTTAGAATGTTATGAGTTGTGGGGCGCGAGGCAGTGGGCTGTTGTCATGGGCTTCTGTTGCTATGGAGCAGTTACAGTAGCGACATGAACACAAAAGTTGTCACTGTGTATCTCTCCGCCCTACAGGTAAAGAAATAAGTTAGAAATAGTAAATATTGTTGTTTATCTTGGGTGCTGTTGCTTGTTAAATGTGTGTGAGTGTTAGTTTTACCATTTTTAACCGTAGTTCTTGCCGTTAGTGTAATTAATTAATGTTTAATGTTTTGTTGTTGTCGTCGTGATGAACGTTATATGTAGAGTAGCCGTTGTAACTGTTTTCGTTAGTACCGTAGTCGTTGTGTTGTTCTGTGATTATATTATATGTGTGAAATAAATGTTGACATGGAGCAGTTACAGTAGCGACATGAACACAAAAGTTGTCACTGTGTATCTCTCCGCCCTACAGAGGCGTAACATTTTGGAGGCACCGCGCTGGGATGAGAAGGCTTGAGGAGCGTCCGAAACCCGTAGGAGAGCCTCTCGTCTATCATCCCCCAAACTACCCAGGCAACAGAACGGAACCTGACGGAAGCAACGGCGGCGGTTATCGACGGCGGTGGTGACGTACCTGACGCATCAGAACGGAACAGGACGACGGCAACGGCAGCGGTTATCGGCGGCGTTGGTGACGTGTATCCTGACGCATCAGAACGGAACCCGAGGAAAGCAACGGAGGCGGTTTACCGGCGGCGTTGGTGACGTGCATCCTGACGTGAGCAAAAGACACCACTAGGGAGCAGCGAGGACCAATTAAGCCAGATAAATCCCCCTTTTTCATTGCTTTTGCCAACTCATCTGATGAAAATGGAATCTGAATTAGAGAACCTGCAGCTGGAAATTAAAGGAACACTGTATAGGCTGACTGTTGAGCAACTGATTAAAGTGTGCAATGCACTGAAGATCTCAGGATTAGGAAATGAATGTGTAGCTGGTAAAACACGTAGCCAGTTAATTTCACATGTTACAAAATACCTGGAACGGGACGAATTGGCTGATCTGGAAGATGAGGGCATGTCTGATCTTCTTATTGCCCAGGTCATTATTAACAAAATACAAATGACCAAAGAGCAGAGTGCAGGTGATGCTCTGAATCTGAGTGAAGAACAGGAGAGCCTCCAGAGGGAAGTAGAGGCACTAAGACTGTCACTGCGAGAAAAGGAGAGAGCAATGCATGACCTGATGGTGAATAGCCTGACCCCTCCTCTGCATTCAAACGTTCCAGTACAGACCATGGCTCCAGCATCACCAAACGGCTCTCTGTGGCGCAAAGACTTTAAGATATCAGGCCTAATAGGGGAGCCTGGACAAAAAGACAGACTCACCTTCTCCAGCTTGGCCAGGCAGATTGAAAATGGGCTCAGCAAAGGATACCCAGAGTCAGAAATCACAGATGCAGTAATCCGTGCCATCACACCAGGTCTGCAGTTAAGGAGTTACCTTGAAGGGAAAGAAAACCTGACATTGCCTGCCCTTCGTAGAATTCTGAGGTCTCATTACCAAGAGAGAAATGCCACAGAACTGTACAAGCAACTCACTTCTGAAGTTCAGAGTAATAAAGAGACACCCCAAAATTTCCTGATAAGAGCAATGGACCTGAGACAGAAAATTCTGTTTGCTTCGCAAGAGGTTGAATCAAGTCTCAAGTATGACCCAGCACTAGTCCAGAGTCTCTTCATGCATACTGTTTTGACTGGCCTGCAAAATGACAATGTTAAAAGTGATCTCCAGCCTTATCTCCTGCAGACAAATACATCAGATGAGCTACTACTGGAAAAGGTGAACACTGCATGTGCTAATGAAAAGGAGAGACAGGATAAAAAGAAACATTCAGCCCCACCACGAGGAACTCATGTGAACACTGTCCAGTCAAGTGAACCCCGAGTTGAAAAGAAAAACATCCCCCAGCACAGTTCAGCCACTGTTTCCCCTGATCTCCTCTCAGAAATTAAAGAACTGCGCTCTGACATGGTGTTGCTGAAAGATCTGAGAGCTGAGGTTTCCCACATCAAAGAAGCTATCCAACAGTCTGCACCTGCACCCCCCCAGTCATCGTCTTGGAACCCTGCACAAAACTACATGCAGTTCTACCACCAGCAACCGTCAACAGCAGCACAAGAGTACCGACCAACACAGGGACCTGCACATGTGAGGGAAACGGCGCAGTTCCAGCAAAGGTTTGCACCCCAGCGATCTTACCCAGCACCACGTCCACGCTCCAGGTGTTTTGCTTGCACACAAGCAGGAGAAGAATACTGCCAGCATTGCTTTAGGTGTGGAAGTAGTGAACATTTCCGTGCTGGATGTAAAATGCCAAGACTGCCAAGACCAGAGAGGGAGAGCTCTTTAAACTAATGAGAGTTGCTTCCATGGGACAAGGAGCAACTTGCAGTTCAGAAAGGTCCCACTATTGTGCACATAAAAGTTACTGTAAGCCACATACATGTGCAGCTATTAGGGAACAGGAAAATCAGTCATGTGGGGAGTCCAAGCTCAGAAGAGTTAGTGACCAAGTTAAAACATCCACTGTGAGGGAGTTGGTAGGAAACAAGTGTACAATCAGGTGTTTCCTGCATCAGCAGCAATTTCAGGCACTTTGGGACACAGGCTCACAAATTTGTGCTATAGATGAGATCTGGAAAGAGAGTTACTTGCCTGATGTACAGTTAAGAAATGTTGCTGAGATAATTGACACAACTAACCCCTTGCAAATAGAAGCAGCTAATGGAACAGGAATGCCATACATTGGTTGGCTTGAAGTGAGCTTTAAACTCACTGCTAATGATGAAGAGTTGTTTATACCCATGCTAGTGTTAAAAGGCAGTCAACAGCCTTGTCCCATCATTGGGTTTAATGTCATTGAACACCTAGTAATAAACAAAGTACTGGATCGGTCAAGACACAGAGACAAAGAAAAACTTTTGAAGACAGTAATGATAGCTTTCCCTCAACTCAGGAAGAATAAAGCAAAAGCCTTTATTAGTGCAGTGAGTGCAGGGCAGCCACGTGAATACACTGTGAGGACAGTAAATGAGAGAGTCAGTGTGCCTAAATGCAGCTCTGTCCAGATTGAGTGTAGGGTCCAGGCTCCACCTTTTAAGGAAGACAACTTTTTGATTTTTGAGCCTCAAGTGAACCCACAGTGGCCTGAAGGACTTGAATTTTACGACACCTTGATATCAGTAAAGGCAGGAATGACCCCAAAAATTGTGGTCAGTGTGCAGAATTCAGCTAGCTGTGACATTACTTTGCCAGGAAGAACAATTATTGGCACAGTACAGTCAGTTAGATCAGTTTATCCTGCCGACATCTTCAGGTCAGATTGCCCATCCGCTGCATCAGTCCACCAGATCCAAGCTCAGAGCTCCAGTGAGGACACTGCCACCTGTGACCAATGGGACCCTCCTGTCAATCTAGCTCACCTGAATGAACATCAAAGAAAAGCTGTTAGTCAGATGCTAAGAGAAGAATCACAATCATTCTCTAAGTCAGATGATGATATAGGATGTGTGGAAAACCTGCAGATGAACATTTCACTGAGAGACAATGAACCAGTGTCACAGGTATATCGGTCAGTCCCAAAGCCTTTATACCAAGAAATGAAAGACTATTTACAGGACCTGATAGCGCAGGGGTGGGTGGAGAAATCCACTTCATCCTATTCTTCCCCCATAGTCTGTGTGAGAAAAAAAGATGGCACACTCCGCTTATGTATCGACTACAGGGAACTCAACAAAAAGACTCATCCAGATCGCCACCCCATCCCCAGAGTACAGGACATCATGGACAGTCTGGGTGGGAACACACTCTTTTCATTACTGGACCAGGGTAAAGCATACCACCAGGGGTTTATGGGCAAGGACAGTAAACATCTTACAGCTTTTGTAACTCCCTGGGGCCTGTATGAGTGGGTGCGGATCCCATTTGGACTCATGAATGCGCCTGCAGCATTTCAGCGCTGCATGGAAGAGTGCTTGGAGGGATTGAGAGACAGAATATGTGTGCCTTACCTTGATGATGTTCTCGTGTTTAGCAGAACATTTGAGGAGCATGTCAACGATGTGAGAAAAGTACTGCAGCGTCTGAGAGAGAATGGAATAAGACTAAAACCAAAAAAATGTGACCTGTTTAAAGAGCAAGTACGGTACCTCGGCAGGATTGTGTCAGCAGAGGGCAGCAGGATAGATCCCGCCGATACTGCTGCAGTGACAGCTCTGAAAAACAAACAGCCACGTACTGTCGGTGAGTTAAGAGCAGTGTTAGGGCTGTTGAGTTATTACAGACAGTATATTAAGGACTTTTCAAAAATTGCTAGCCCTCTGTATGACTTGCTCAAAGGACCTACAGAAACCGAAAGCCTGCAAGATAAAAGGAGGAAGAGGCAAGCAAAGCGAAACAGCAAAGGAGTTCCATCCAGCAAACCTATCGAGTGGACAGATGTGCATCAGTCAACATTGGAGCGGTTGATAGACTGTTTAACCCAGCCTCCTGTCCTGGGCTTCCCGGAGTTTTCACAGCCATTCGTTCTCCATACTGATGCCTCCAATCAGGGATTAGGTGCAGTATTGTATCAAAAGCAGAATGGAAAGCTCCGTGTAATTGCATATGGTTCTCGCACTTTGACTGTAGCTGAGAAAAATTATCACTTGCATTCAGGCAAACTAGAGTTTCTTGCTCTCAAATGGGCAATCACAGAAAAGTTTCGTGATTACCTGTATTATGCACCATCTTTCACCGCCTATAGTGATAATAATCCTCTCACATATGTACTTTCTACTGCTAAATTGAATGCAACAGGGTGTAGATGGGTATCAGAACTAGCTGATTTCCACTTCACAATTAAATATCGCCCTGGTAAAGAAAATATTGATGCAGATAGCCTGTCTAGGATGCCCATAGATATGGAGATATTCATGAAAGAGTGCTCGGAGGAAATGTCACATGAGACAATTGGTGCAGCTTCACATGCAGTTGAACATCAGGACAAATCCAGCGTGTCATGGTCCATGGGCATCTCAGCAAGTTGTGCAACAGTGACTCTTAAACCCCCTGTCACACCGCTAACAACAGACCAGATCAGAGAAGATCAGAGGAATGATTTGGTTATTGGGCCAGTGATTCAATGTAAACTAACAGAGAAAAAGCCATCAGGTACAGAACTGAAACAACTCTCCTCCCAAGCCATCCGTCTTTTCAGAGAGTGGGACAGATTAGAGATGAGCACAGATGGAGTGTTGTACAGAAAAACAGTAAATAGAAAACAGCTGGTCTTACCAGAAGTACACAAGAGTACAGTGCTGAAGGAATTGCATGATGAAATGGGCCATCAAGGTGCAGACAGGACAATGTCACTCATACGGGACCGGTTCTACTGGCCTTATATGCAAAAAGAGGTAGAGGAGTACGTTATGAGAAAATGTGTGTGTCTGAAACAGAAGAAGCCATGCCACAACACCAGAGCTCCTCTAACAAATATTGTGACAACACAGCCGTTTGAGTTGGTATGTATAGACTTTCTTCATCTTGACCGGTGCAAAGGTGGATATGAATATATCCTTGTCATTGTTGACCATTTCACACGTTTTGTGCAAGCATACGCCACTACATCAAAGTCAGGAAAGACTGTTGCAAACCTCATCTTCAATGACTTTGCCCTGAAGTTTGGTTTTCCCTCTCGCATCCACCACGATCAAGGAGGAGAGTTTAACAATCAGCTGTTCAGCCAGTTAAAGCAGCTCAGCGGAGTCACTGGGTCGAGAACAACACCTTATCACCCGATGGGGAACGGTCAGGTGGAACGGATGAACAGAACGTTGTTGCAGATGCTTAGAACACTGACTGAGACACAGAAATCAAATTGGAAAGACTCCCTGAACAAACTGGTATATGCTTATAATTGCACACAATGTGAAGTGACTGGCTACTCACCATTTTACCTTTTGTACGGAAGGTCACCAAGGCTCCCGGTCGACATGTTCTTTGGACTGCATGCAGAGTCAGGCTCTAGTGACCAGCGAGAATATGTGGAGAAGTGGAAAAAGGGCATGGAGGAAGCCTACGCCATCGTGAACCAAAATACCCAAAAAGCTGCAGAAAGGAGTAAAAGGTATTATGACACAAAAGTGAGGAGTTCAGTGCTGCAACCTGGAGATCGTGTCTTAGTTAAAAACTTAACACCCAGGGGCGGAACTGGTAAACTCAGGAACTATTGGGAGGACATAGTTCATACAGTAGTGAGACAGATGGGTCCTGATCTGCCAATATATGAAATAAGACCAGAGAAAGGTAAAACCCGCTCCAGAGTTCTGCACAGAAATCTGCTAATGCCCTGTGACTACTTGCCCTTTGAAAAACAACCAGAGCTTGTTAAAAATGACAAGGGGAAACAAAAAAGGGAACGCCAGCCTGTATCCAAAGCTCAGGAATCTGATGAGGAAAGCGATGATGAATATGAACTGCATTACAAGCCACTTCCAGATCCCAGACTGCCAGGAGAAAGGAATGAGACAGAGACTGAATCTGGGACTGAGCATGAACAGGAGCACCGACTAGTAGAGGACAGAGTTGGAACACCAGCTCCACCTCCATCACCAGCGCAGTCTTCCCGAGGAGAGCCGCCGGAGGAGTTGAGTGCACCTGCTGAAAGCCTGCCTGGAGAGGAAACAGACTCACCTACAGGAAACGTGCCTGATGAAGCCTCTCCTTCCTCCTCGTCGAGTGCTGCTGCGGAACCTGAGGAGACATCATATCAGCTACCAGCAAGACAGAGACATCCACCGAGACGTTTGACGTACGACCAACTTGGCATCTCTTCCTGCTACAGTGTGCAGCCAACACCTCAGATGTTGCCTGTGTACCACGCACCTGGACTGGCCCCATGGCTGCCACCGCTCCAGCCATACTATTTCCAATCTCCTTCCATGTATGGACTCCAGCGAAATGTGAGCCTACAGACTTAACAAGTTTGACTGTTGCCACGGACAACATATGGACTGTTCACATGGACTGTTGCCATACACTAGACATGGACTCTTTACACTGACTGTTGCCATGAACAATTACAGTATGAACTGTTTACACTGACTGTTGCTATGAACAATATACAGTATGAACTGTTTACACGGACTGTTGCTACAGTATGAACTGTTTATACATGGACAACATAAGGACTGTTTGCACAGATTGTTGCCATGGACAATGAATGTACTTTTCACAAGCTGTTGCCATGAACAACATTATGGACTGTTTATACACGGTGTTGCCATGGACAAGTCATGGACTTTCTACAGCTGATGGACTGTTATGGACTGTTCACACAGAGACCAGTCACAATGCAGGGACATTGGTTCTGTGAATATGGATTCAGTGACCTTTGACCTTTACTACTTGTGCATCACAGAAGATCGTCAGTTCCAAGTTGATAAGAGAATGTAAAAAAAAAAAAAAAAAAAAATGTGGAAAATTGTCTTGGGTTAATTTGTCAGTGTTAAGTTCATGGTAATGTCGGGACGACATTATATTTTGTTGGGAAGTGTGTAGGAGGCCGTAAAAATGCATTTCAAACATGTTGTATATAGTGTATTAGTATTATTTTTTCTTATTTTGTTTCATTTTTACTTATTAACTAACTGTTATCATTTTAGAATGTTATGAGTTGTGGGGCGCGAGGCAGTGGGCTGTTGTCATGGGCTTCTGTTGCTATGGAGCAGTTACAGTAGCGACATGAACACAAAAGTTGTCACTGTGTATCTCTCCGCCCTACAGGTAAAGAAATAAGTTAGAAATAGTAAATATTGTTGTTTATCTTGGGTGCTGTTGCTTGTTAAATGTGTGTGAGTGTTAGTTTTACCATTTTTAACCGTAGTTCTTGCCGTTAGTGTAATTAATTAATGTTTAATGTTTTGTTGTTGTCGTCGTGATGAACGTTATATGTAGAGTAGCCGTTGTAACTGTTTTCGTTAGTACCGTAGTCGTTGTGTTGTTCTGTGATTATATTATATGTGTGAAATAAATGTTGACATGGAGCAGTTACAGTAGCGACATGAACACAAAAGTTGTCACTGTGTATCTCTCCGCCCTACAGAGGCGTAACAATTGCAGGTATGTGTGAGGGCCATGGAGCGGACTCCAAGTTGATAATACATCCGTAGAGCTGGCAGACTGCTGTCAATGGAGTGCCCTCCCTCGACACTTATCATACATGCTATTTTGTGCCTCAGCTCAGCATTCTTCAGCTCTGCAGTGCAGACAGACATACATGGGTTAGGATTAAAGCCTCAAGTCAAGAAAACAGACAGTACATTAGCTGTTTTAAGAGTGCATTGTCATTCATTCTGATAAAAGCCAGTGAGATGTGCACAAATATTTTTGTTCCAAATCACTGAGTAACTATACATTTTATTTTTCTGCCAAACATGTAATTAGGCAACTCTTTTGTGTTACTTCTCATTAGATCATTGTAATATTCGTTCCCTTTTCCCAAATATGGACTGAAGATAAGTTATACAAGATGATATACAGTATATATTCATAGTACACAAAACGGTTGATGGGTGTGTTTTTCTTGTCCATAAAAGAATATACACACTAAACCATAATTCATTGATTGTAATTGATTAATTCTTGTCTCTTCAATGTTTTGTACATATCTTGTCTGTTATCTCCTTTTGGAGTGTACCATACCCTGGGCAGATGTGACCAGCTCAAAGGGTTGATACTCAGTGCACATGCGTCTGACCACATCTATCTGTTCCAGTGTGAGCCTCACAGCATCCTTCTCCTGGGCCCCACACATCACATAGACAGCAAACATCTGAAAAGGGGAGTGGGGAATGAAGAAGGAGAGACATTTGAGTTACTGAAATGACTGTTACTGTAGAATCTCTCCACAACACACATTTGGTGATAGAGCCACATAGTCTTCCTTGAACAGGGCTACTCTAAGACATTTTTTTACACTCTGACAAAGACAATGGGCTACCTGTGCCTGTACATGGCCTGCTTGGAGACGGGTGATGTCAGTGGCCACTTTGCTGAAATTATGCAGGTCAATTTGACTCAAGCGATTGCTGTGAAGTATCCTCAGCTGGAGAGCTAGGTCATTATGACTAACAGATGGAGAGAGAGAGAGAGAGAGAGAGAGAGAGAGAGAGAGAGAGAGAGAGAGAGCAAAGTGTCAGGATGGGGAAGCCTTTTAATTTCCGGTAACGTGTTTTTGTCTCGGCAAACATCCCTTACCCGTCAATAAGAGGATATCTGGACATCAAGTCATGCACCCTGTCTCTCTCAGAGTATCCAGATAGGAGATGACACAGAGAGGACAGTACCAACAGATACCTGACGCACTGTATACAAAAGCTATAAGCTTGTATTGAAGTCTTCCTACAGGGCATATTCTAAAGAGAGAAAACATTATTACAATATAAAAACGCACGCACTCAGACACAATATTAGGCTACAGTTGTAAATAAAACTTGGGATGACTATTATCATCTGCCCTATATCAATGCATAATACTCTAAATACACGGATCTATATTAACATGCCCCATAGTATGACAGGATCGTAGACAGAGAAACACACTAATTTAAGGTTGTTCTGAATTCAGCCGGCTAATTGTGTTCCCACTGGACAGAAAAAAACTCCAATTATGGATGCTCATTTTCGGCAATAGATTGTTTTATCAACAAAACAGCGGGAAACAATTTACTTTAAAGTACACAACAGACTTACCGAGCAGGTTTACCACTTTGTTGAACAACTGCATAAACAGTACGAACTTTCCAGGTCTACTCCCCAGACAAATACAGCGCAAGCTATGAGCGCAAGTCTATTCAAACCTGGCAGCTGCACTGGGTGCTGCGTTTAAGTGAGTCGGAAAAACTAACAACCCCCCACCCTTTGTTTTCAAAACCTGGAGGTTTGTTAGTTGTGTTATTAGTGATAATTACACATTACACATCTCACGTCTCAAGTGATAATAAATAACACTAGAAGACTACGTAATCAATCAAACTACACAGCATAACACGACATTCATTGTTTTATTTATGAAGCCATTTACCCTGTGTAGCCTCTCGGAGCTAAGAACTACAGGAGCCCTTGAAAGCACCGTTAAAACGGGGACTGGATGTCGCCATCTTCTGGCCAGTTCGATACCAGCGTTTTCTTTTTCTTCTTCTTTTTTTTTTTAAATTCACATTTTACACGTTTGAGGTGATATTAATTCAGGTCAGTCGGATATAATGTTGGTGTTCAGTAAAATAACTGACTCGTCAAAAGATCTAGCCGAATTGACAGCTTTACCTTCGAAAACAGGACTCCTCTATTTTATCTATTGAAAATGCTAAGTTAACACTGCAAACTAGACTGTAAGTTAGCACAACATGGCACACGGTGTTGACACTGACAGCATTGGCCGAAGACACTTGTATGTATTTAATTAGTTAATATTTTGATACTCCAATGAATATATAATAACTTTGGGGAAAGAAATTCAATAAATAAGCTACAGTACCACTATCGTCACTTCCGACTAGCTTACCATACTCGTGTGGCACATGGCCTTGCTAGTTTTGGGAGAAGTTAAAACTGGTTAAAGCTCTTCACTGTTCCTTTTGAACAGTACGGAAAACTGTTTAATTAAAGTTGAACCGAATTAATTGCCTAAAAGTTATCAAGCCTTGGACGTAAGTTTTGGCTTTATTTGTCGGGCTGGTATTTGTTTGGTAGTGGCACAACACCTGAAATATAATTCAGCTATAATGAATTTGACTTGTTACACCTGTGCTTTTCTTATGAAGTGTCATCCCAGAAAAATCTACGTCTTAATTGTAAACAAAAAAAAAAAAAAAAAGGCTATATATGATTACAGCTACTCAGGAAGGCTGGCAATAAATAAGAGCAAAAAATAATAATAAATGTAATTCTGAATTTCTTATGACATAGGGGCCTAATCCTTTTTTAACCCCATTAAAGTAGGCTACTTATGTTTTTGCAGGGAGCTGATGGTGCGGTACTGTGTATCTGCTTCAGCAAAAGTTTAGCGTGGACACCTGGAGCACAACAACTAAAGAAGACAGGAACACATTCTCCAGGTAAGAGTGCATTCACCATATCAGATATTGATTATTTTAGGCTCCTAAAATGCAAGACCAGACATGAGCTGCTTTTAAATCATCCCATTAGACTGTTAAACAGGTACAGATCTACAAATAGCAACCAAGCTTCCACAGGTTTCGGTACAGTTTGCATGAGTTTGGTTCTTTAGTGTTAAGCGGAAGAGGAAGTCATAATAGTTTATGAAAGCAGTGGTGGGAATAGTGAATCCATTAGCTGCTAATGTTTTTTTGTTGTTGTTGTTTTTTATTGCTCAAGTAGTGCTTTGTTTTGAGGAGAGGGAAATGTTGGCCTGTGTGTAGTGCCTAAATGGTGTGTGTTCTGTGAGCTCTTAGGACTTTGTGTAATGTAGAAACAATGTTGTCAACCATCCGGCCTGTGCATGGATGTATTATTATGGGCCTGTGGTGTCTTATTTCCTCATGCACGGATAAAGACGTGCCAGTTATCACATCTGTTGCTCTAGTAGTATTTGGTTGGAACAAATATGCCGACTCTCTTGCATGCTTGATAGTGAGCATCAATGCTATATAAATGGAGTGTATCCTGATATCTGTTGACATGTCCAAATACATGCGCTTGCTGTGTCTTCTATGAATTTTGAGCATGTGTTAGGTTGTCAGTTATTGTGTCCCAAACCTTGACCGCCTCTGTGCCTTTACAAGAGCAGGAGATAATTTACGGGAACCACTCACCCGGAGCAACACCACAGTCAGATTACTTTGCTTTGCTTTAACAAGAATCATTCCCAGCAAGATCCAGCTGATATTGTGAACTGCACTTGACAAGCTGAAGGCACAAGTACAGACCACTGAATACATCATCTGCACTTACATTCTTTCAAACTTAAAATGCTCTTGTGCCTAATGAATCCAGGGTGGATTGTGCAAATGTGAATGGGTCTTGTGTTGATGGAGAGCATCAGGGTGCCACAAATGAATTTCAATTAATTTCAGTGGGAAGATGCAAAGCCTGATTCTGGGGTCCACCCACTGAGATTTGGCCTTGTAGTCTGTAATGAGGAGAGTGATTCGGCTCTGATTGGAGCACCCTACTGCTTCAATGGAGTAATCACAACTGTGTTGATATTACTCTACCAATGCCCTCACTGTGCGGAGTGGACCCCCAGCTGACACTGTTTGAATTCAAATTAACCAAATCATTTAGTCATATTGCCGACCTTGGCGTGGAGTGTGACTGGCAATGCAAGAGATAAAAATCCCACATGTTAAACTGAGTCTTGCAGTTTGAAGAGGGAGCTGGAGGCAAATTCGTATTGGTGTAGCTGGCTGTTGAACCCGTTTAAAACAATGTAGTAAGCATAAATTTACTGTAGTGGTTAGAGGGCTCTATCGAGTAAATCACTTAAGAAAATCATCTTTGTAAACAGTGTTTTTCTTTAAAATCCCAAATGGAGAGTGATGATAGCTTCCCAGAAAAGCTCTTCGAAAAAATGACAACTCAATTAGCCAATGCCACTGACCTCAGTTTTTTTTTTCTGCTACATTTTGGATGACTGCAGAATTTGTGCTTCAAGAGCAGTCTTTAAATTAGATGCAGAAAAAATAATAATAAAAAGTCAAGTGTTTTAATTAAAATGCTGAGATTATAAATACAAATTAATAAAGGCAGTCACCAATAGTTGTGCTGTGGATAATTAGTTATTGTGGCACCTAAGATTTTAGTTTAGATATAATACATAAAAAGAAACCACTTGCAATGTTATATGGATGGAGTTTCCCGTCTTTATTTTCTATCTGAAAAGTCTGAAAAACAAATAGTATTTGGACGATTGTAGGCTGTTGGGAGACATTAAATAAAAAAAGAAACAAGATCATCGCAAAATGTGGATGAGCTGATTGTTCAAGGTCTAATGCTACAGGTGCAGCCGAACACTGTCATCCAATGAGTTGTCCAACCTCAATGGGTTGTGGTTTGGTTAGGTTTAGGCGTGTTAGGTTTAACTTAACACAAAACCTTGGTTTGTGAAATACCGTGTGAATGACATTAACCACTTCATTTGTTGTCATGAATAGATACATTTGAAGTTATCGTTGTGGAACCGTCATGCTTAAAAGTCAGTGATGCCAACCGTTTGAAATGGAAAAGGAGTTGCTGTCGCTTCTGTGAAAGTCCTGTTTTTGTCACTCCAAATCTCCAACTCAAATTTTCTATACTTTGGGAAGTTTAATCTCACCTGACTCCTGGCTTTCTTTGCTCCCATCATACTTCTGCTAGAGGTTGATTAACAATGAAACTTAACTATGGATTGCAATGAGTCTTCTGCTTCTATACCTGCGGGATTTGTTAATATGAATAATTCAACAAGGAAAAAAAATAAGTCGCTGCACTTTGAATAGCTGTTGTATAGATGGTGTTGCACTTGCACTGCACTGTATTTTTCAAAGCTGTTGCACAGTCCGTGGAAGGCTCCTTTAGCTCCTTGCCGTATCAAGTGTGAGATGCTTAAGAAAATCACTGCTATCTTTTCAATGATTATTGATCACGCTGGAAAGTGGCATCCAATTACACACCTAGAGGCAGAAGCTGTTCATCACTCTTGGTGCTGAGTAGTAACTCAGAATATTAATATGATACCCAGGAAGATTGCATTTTTTCATGTTTTTTTTTTTTAATTTTGCCATTGATTCGATCATCTATAAGTGAGATTGGCTGATCCATTGGTGATACCAATCAATTTTTGGCATACACTTCATAGATTCAATCAGTCTCTCAAAGCTCCACAAGTGATTGAAACATCAATTCTGATGTACTGATCACATAATTTTAGTTAAAATCGGTTGATGTGATGAGATGAGTGGCAGCCAATCAATCAGGACATCCCTATTAATAACACATGCATGTTTGCATGTTTCCATGAACAGAGTCAATATTTTAGAGCAGGCAAATATTAAAGCAGAAGTAAGTGATATATTTGTGTTAATATAAGTCTTAAATAGTTATATCTTCCGACAGCAATCACTTACATAGAGTGTTTGGACCGAAACACGGGTCTGTCAGTCACTCTGCTCTGCTCTGAGTCGAGGAGAAAACATTTATCGTATCCTACAGTTTTTATCCAATGAGGAGAGAGAACGGCATGCAGGGCTGTGTGTGCAGCCAAGGAACGCCGTGAATGTGGCGACGTAGGGACGAGGACTGTTATGGTGCGTTCAAGGAAACTCATATTTTTCCGACCGTGAAGTCGTACCAGTTCGATCTGGTACGAGTTCACGGGTCGGAAGTTACGAGTGGCCGTTATAGTGACTTTCACCGGTAAAACAGGTCGGAAAAACACGAGTGGGTTGCCTGGAACGCTACAAAGTCGTAAGTTGTGACTTGAAGCTGTAATTTACGATTTCAAAAGCCTGCCTGGAACGCAGCATTAGCGAAAACGACCGGACCACTTACTTCTGCTTTAAACTCAGAGCAAGTCTTAATATTAAACTCAGACTTTACCCATTTTCAGAGGGCAAAAAATATATTCAAGGGCTTATTTGTTAGCAGCCCTGATTTACTGTACCTTTTTGCTGTGTAATACTGAAATGGAGGAAAGCGTATCTTTTTTGGTCAGTCATGCAAGTGTCAGTGTTGTGTATCTAAGTGTTTGTTCTAATGGGCATGTATGCCTTATTTTTTATATCAGTCACTGAACATACAGTAGCCTTTCCTGTCTCATCAATACAGTTTTGCTTAGAAGAGACTCTACAGTGTATATTACAAGGAGTTCTTTCCATAATATAGGTGACCTTCTTTCTACTTAAAGAGGAACTAAGCAGGATTTCTCCCGTGGCTATGCTACATTTCTACCTTAATTAAAAAGCTCCGGAGTAATTGTGATCGTTAACTACATGACTTGTGACTTGTTACGAGTGAGAACGGAGGCTCTCTGCCTTAACCTGGCGTCTCACGGCTGAAAACCAACCTTGCAACATCAATGTACAGTAGTACTGTACCTGGCCGCCGCCCCGGTGTCCCAGCTCTCGTCTCTGCACACCGCAACACAAACGCGCTCCGTAACCCGTAATCTTTTGTTTATGACGGTGAAACACACACGCCGTAACATCGTACTGTATGTGTTATGTAGCGTTATCCACCGCTCCATTGATTTTTTTGCCGGCTTCGTTGTAAACACATGCACATGGGCGAGAGGAGCGTAACCGAAACAGCGGAAAAGCGAGCAGACTTGCATAGTTCCCCTTTAAAACTTTTTAAGCTAATTGAGTCTGAAGTTCTTTCATGATTGCAAGAGTGAGGAAATTATGATAAAAAGGCATGAATGTAGTCTCTCTACTGCTTGAAATTAAAGCAGGAGAAAAAGCCAACCTTTCAAGATTCATTATCATTTGCTCGCTGTAAATTCCTGCATTTTTTTTAACACATGATAAGTTCATGATAGATTGCCCTGTGACCAATGTAACTCAGATAGGCAACTCTTCTAGTACAAATGGCCAGTGGCGGACTGGCACCAAAAAGAGGCGCTGGCATAATGATGAGAAAAGAAAATGCATTGTTCACCAAAACTGCTTCGATCCCAGACTGGAATAAAATTCTTATTCACGGAGAGAGCTGCTCTATCAGGTGAGTTATACCTCACTTGTAATATTGATGTTATTGTGTCTTCAGTGTTTCAGAGTTGGCCAGCTGTAAACCATACAGTATGACCCTGACCGACTTTTTTTTTTTTTTTTTTTTGCGGTCACATCAGCACGGCTGCATCTTCACACGGCTGCCTTGGTCACAGCCACATCATTACGCGGCCGTTGTGGCATTTGCCCATATTGCCCTATGACCAGTCCATCCCTGCAAATGGCCCTTCTGCTGTGTTAAACATACCACTAATGGCATCCTTTTTTCCTGTGGTTGAACCTTTTTGTCCACCAGAGGGCAGTGACAGTCAGAACAAAACCTTGATGGTTTTCTTCACATTTGTTAGCCCACCCTTCATATAAGAAAATGAATCAAATACCTATACAATTCATAGAACTGACAGGTACACATGCATGTCTCTAAGTCAATGCAAAGTATGCATATAGAGAATGTACAGAGCCAGAGAGGAATATTTAAGCAAATCTAATTTTGCAAACAACAACAAAACAATATTATGGCTATAGAATGTCTCTGTAAGTGTCCAAGGCGCAATATGTGATTTTTTTTCTTTTCTTTTTTGGGGAAAAATACTATTTTGTGAAAAAACACATTGCACCTTTATTTTCTATTGGGGTTTCCTAAAGAATGCAAAGACATTTTGGTCTCTAAACTTCTCATTTCTATTGCCCTGGATTCTGGCAGCCTTGTAGTCAGTGTTCATTATCTGCTCTTACAGCTTTGACTTCAGCACAGCAATTACATCCTCAGCTGCACTGATTAATCCAACATGGAGGCATTTCACAAAATGGTTTTGAAAAGACATTTCCAGACACTTACCAGGGAGTAGCTGTGGCACGGCTTGTTTATGCAGATAGACCACAGCCAGTCATATTGCAATAAGATGTTTTCAATGGCTGCTTAAGTGTTCTCTCAACCTCTAGTGTACACTGTGCAGGAAACAATAGACTGTTCAGAAAGTGATTAATTTAATCTATTTTACTCTGACATAAAATGGAGGTCTGCCTGATGTCATGTTTGGGTAATGTACGTTTCTCTATTGTTGAACATATTCCCTCTATGGCCATTCGTTAATATGTCTCCACTGCTCTCTGCTTAACTGCTTAACCTTCCATTCTCTCTTGGCAATCACATAATCAATCACTGTCCCATTACTTGACAAGGCAGACAAAGAGAGTGTATGAGTAAGAAAAACCTTTTGGCCTGTCTCGACAAGCAAGAGGAATGTCGACTTCAGAGGCTAACACAGGCAGAAAACATAGGCCCAGTAAATATTCAATTTAAAGGATTCCCAGATAAGGCGAGTTGAAAAATTGAGGCAGCACCCATTCTTCTAGATAAGAGAAGACGGAGCCATCTGGAGGCTGGGAGATAGCGAACTCCCACGCCATCCCAGAGACCTCACTCTCATCTGCTGCAGCAGCAGAGAGGGGAAAAATGGAGTGCCAACACTTTCATTATGTTAACTTGAAAATGAATTTATTTCTCATTCAGTGCATGTAGTTCTCGGCTTTGGTAAACAGAAGGTTACTGTTAATGTCCACCCTGATAGATGACTGTGATTGGTCAGTCTCAACAAAACGTTATCGTCAACTTTCATGATTTACGAGCTGCTTAGTAAGATATCCATAAGTATTTTAAAAAAGTGCAGTGATTTTTTTATTTTGAAATAAGCACAAAAAAATGTAATTTGTTCTTGCAGTGTCATTCATTCTACAGTTAGATCTTTAAGTCTGCTGCATTAACAGCTACAAAAAAAACCTTGCCTGACCCAGATAATCTTTAATATGTCCTCCCTTCTTTGACTCATCCTTCAATATTGGGAATATGGGTAATGAGAGCAGCTTAACCCATTTTCCTTTATTTAGTGTGTTTTGCAGAATGTGAAGGTGGTTGAAACATTGTGAGTGTGTGTGCTCACAGTGTGTAAAAAAAAAAAAAAAAAAAAAGTGAACCAAACTCAAACAGTGCATTTTAGGCCTAGGCCTGTATCTTCTCCAAATCCACCTTGACTGCATCTTTGAAAACAAATGTTATTGGCAAAATAGACTCTCAGCCTTTAAATAACCTTGTCCACCTTCATCTAATGCACTTTGTTGACTCCTCCACCATGCTATTTTGTGCCAGCCACATTGGGTAATGCTTTTGTCAGTATGCTTTATCTGTTCTCTCACTCAGGTACACTATGTCGTTATCCCTAATTACCCCCACTGCATTTTACACTTGGCCCAGAATTCTTAATGCTTGATAACAGATACAGGTCGATTCAAAATTTACTTATAGCAGCATTATCTTTTTGACCTGCATCGCAGGCTGACTGTCCCATAGGCTCTTGGGTGAAAGCTGTTAACTCTGTGATAACAACGACCTGAAGTGATAACCTTCCAGCAGTCTCGAGGACGCACAGTTTGCTACATATGTGCTTTATTGCAGTGGCAGCATTTCTCATTCAACCTTGGTTGCTCTGCTGTGTTCTGATTCATTTAATGGAATCGAGAGAGAGGTTAATCACAATGCCCGCAAAAGACTGGTAAAGTGCTTGCGGACCACTGTGTGAAATATTGTGTTTTGTTTTCCATATTTGAACAGAAATGCCATAGGAGCAAATTCTATTTCTTTCTATTTTAAGCTGTAATGGAATCGTCTCCCCAGTTAGGAGTCACTTTGATTAATTTACTTTGGGACGCTGATATCTGCGTTTGCAGATTTTCATTAAGATCAACAGTAAAAGCTTCAGACAAGGTTCCACTTGTCTAAGTTATTATCCCCAGAAGACATGCTTGATTAAGTGGAAAAAAGTTTTTGAATAATATAATTTTCAGGAAGGTTTATTTTGTTTGTCTACTGTGACAACTTATAAAAAATAAAAAAAACCCAACAAACAAACAGAAACAACAACAACAACCCCGCCCCCCCACAAATCTTTAATCCATAAAACTCAATACATAGCTATATTTTGTCTTTTTCTTCTATCACTGTGCATTCTGTTTGGAGTTGGATTTTGATCCAATTACCATACTTGTCTGTAGCATCCAGTTAAGCTTCAGCAATTACTCACCGGTACCTTTTTTTTTTTGCAACTAAAATAGTATCTAAATGGTGTGAAAATGCAAAGAGGCAATGCATAAGAAATGTCAGCTGGAGAAAGTCTGTAGCCATTTCATTTATTATGTCAATCCATTACAAGTGCATAGTGTTACTGTAAAAACCCGGCTCTTTTTTTTTTTTTTTTTTTTACACCACATTGTTCAGCACATTATTCTGAGAAATGTCTATAACGGAAGAGGAGGTAGACTGTACTATACAATAGATATGGTGGGTGGGGAGGCCTATGGGCTGAAAGGGGAAGGAGCACGTTGCCTTGGTTTCATATTTTGCAGGAACAGTGTAGTATGAAGCTCTGTCAAGCCAAGTTTTAATCCTTTTCTCCACTGTGTTGTGTGATGTTATGTTGTTATCTTAATGATAATCTGTGCTTGTATTTCTGCCCTAGGCATTTCTGTCAGGCGGGGTTGGTTTAGGAGCTGTGCCTTATCAACAGCTTTGTCATTAAATCAGCTTTTTCTACAGACAAATTTCACTGCCGTTATTCTTATCAAAAGATCAGCACACTGTGATTTTCTGTTCAATCAGAGCTTTACAAATTCAGTGATGATGTGTGAGTAACACAGATGAAATACAAAACAAAATTTCCATCGGGGGAAAAGAAAAACAATTTATTTGATTTTATTTTCATGAGAGATAATAGTCAGACAAATAAAATTGGTATGTTTTGCATTTGTCATATCATTGATGGCTTTAAGCTGTTTTTCTTGGGTCTACCTTGTGTAAGACTACACTTAAGAGCATGGAGGAATAGAGATGATTGTAACATGATGCTAATAAATTATTTTCTCCACAAGCTGTAGAGAGTTTACTGCAACCAGGAACCTGGAACCTGTGCAATTCATGGCTTTTTCTTTTGTTGGTGTGAAATGAGATGTGAATGTGTTAAAGATTTTATAGCACGGGAGCACACATCACAGTTTTGTGGATGTGGGAGACCGTGTAAGACGTGCAGAGAAACACATCCCTTAAACTCTATATGTGGAGAGGCAAGCTTTTAGGTCCCAGTCAAACTGACCTCTGGAGGCTGGAATTGGTACTCAGTTCTTCTGAGAAAGCACTGTTCTGTCTGAGTGAGTGTTCTGATTGTCTCAGCATTGTGCTTGCGTGGAGGACAGCGCCAAATGAACTCCTCTGATTCAATCCTCTCCACTGTTTGACACCGGTTCAGCCAGTCATTGAGGAGGGATGACTGAGACTCCTTCCCCCAAACACACTTTCTTACAGTGAGTGAAACTGCTGTATGGCAAAGGTCCAAGAGGTCTCTTGCATGCTTTCTGAGGGACAGGGTCGACACCCTCTTTCTCCTCCCACAGTGCACCGAGAGTCTCCGGCGGTTGATAACCTGGTTCCTGCGGATCCAGGGGGTCTTTGGAAAGAAGGATGCTGATGGAGGGCACAGTCCTGTGCACCGTCATCTCCGATGTCCCCCCTTCAGTGCTTTCCCACACCTCTTTGACCACCTTGTACTGAAGTTTAGTCAGCTGGTGCAGAGAGCCCACTTTTCGTTTCATGATCTCAGCACAGGTGATGGTCTTTGTGACCGCTCGGCCTGACCCAGTGAAAACCACCTGCCTCAGTCCACCACCACTCACACCTCCGTCACTTACGGCTTTTTCTCCTTGCATCCGTGCCATGGCAAATCCCATTAAGTTGCGGATCTTACTTCCTTCCTTCACGCGCATCTCCAGCACCCCAGAGGCCAGTCCCGGAAAGGGACAGGGGCTGTCCTCCTCAGTTCGGCAGACCTTCTTGAACCCCTCCTGACCTAGTTTGAGTGCAGGGGGAGGGACTGGTAGTGGTGCTGGCTTCAGCGGGCTGGAAACATTGACCACTGCTGGCTGACCAGCATTGCTGTAAGTTTGACCCTGGTAAACAGCGCAGGTCCCGGTGGTCACTCCGTTCTCCATCTGGATTGGTCTGTTCACCTCCAGTCCTGGGTGGGGCCTGGCAATGTCTCTGGTCAGGTACTGGTTCTGGCCAGTGACCAGTCCACACCCTGTGAACATTTCTGCTGTCCTCAATGCTCTGCTGCAGTGTTAGTCCAGACACACACTTGGAAAAAGCTCAGCATCATTTTCTTATGTATGTGGCACTTTTCTCTCCCTCCAGTCAACAGCTGTAAAGTTTCAAGACTTCATATAAGAAATATTACCCGCTCCCCAAGAGCACTATCAATGAAGTCTTTAATGCTCCCTCTCAGAAAGAGCTGGAGAAATAAGATAAACGCCTGGCTGGTGATTTAAGAACACTGTCGGGACCATTCAAGATGTTCTTTAAAGAGCATCTCAATTTCAAACCACAAATGACTATTTGGAAAGTGCTCTGGAGACGGATAGAAATAACAAAAAAAAACTAAGCTAAATTATCCTCTTTCCGTCGTTGGTATTTCATACAGTGCTTTTAACCTTAATAGCTGCGACAGATACAGAGTACTTTGTAGATTTTTCTTCAACAAAACTTTTCTACAGAGAAACTAAAAGCTCAAATTAAGACTCCACCTTTTTCTTAGCGCTCCAGTCCAGCGTTGTTGATTTTTATCTGATGATCATGTCGCTTTTAACTCAAAATTGAACTCTTGGCTTGTCCAGCTGTTACGGTCCACCTCCTGTTTTTGACTGTTGTTTGTTTTACTCCAGCTTTAGTAGGTCTGCTTCTCCTCTCCTTGTTCTCATCGTGGCATCCTTCTGAAGTTGAGGGCAGGGTTGCATGGAGGGCTGCACCTGGGGTGTCCTCCCTAGAGCTCTGTCTTGTCTCCAGTGATGCTCTGGGAAGTCTGTTCTGTTCCCCACAAAGAGACATAAGGGACAGGAGCTGCCTCACAAATGCTCACAGGAGGAGTGTCTGTGTGGTTGAGGGGGAGCATGAGGGAAAGGGGAGACAGCCCTCTTAAAGGCGCAGGTCTTTTCATCTTTTAGATGAACACCCTCCCCTCCACAACTGAAGCCTGCCATCTGAGGAAAAAGAGGAGGGTAGGGCTACGGTGTCCCTTTAAAACCTAGAACACAGATCCCCGGCAACTTTGTCAATCTCTTTAGAGGACGTTCCAGTGTTCAATGTACATGACTGATTAAACCTGAGTTCTGAAATAGAGACTCAGTCAACCTTTAAAAATGCATTTTCAGCTACGAAACAATGAATTAAATTAGCTGTTATAATTGAAAACATCCTTCAAAGAGCCACTGAAAGTCAGCAGCATTAAATTGCACTGTACTTAGCCTTTATCCTATTAGATGTTTGTGACCATTACAATTTACATAATGCAGCATTAATAGCTTCATTGTTGAAGCAATCAAGTGGCACGGTAAGAATGCCTGTCTCTTAACGCTTGGATTGTTATATTGTTACAAGGCTGGAGAGCCCTTGTGATCAAGGACACAAGGACCACAAAAAGCATAGAGGCATGACTTCCATGTTCAAGGTGCTGTATTAATAGTGACTGTCTTCATTAGTCTGCCGAATCTGTGCAGGTGAGGAGATGAGGCTGACAGGTGGGGTAATAAGAATCTTAATGGGCTTTCCATCACCAGTGGAGGGCGCTGGCTTGCTCCCTTCTGCACCCAGTCAGGCCCAGACAGCTGTAGCATCGCCCTGCTCAGCTCAGTCTCCTGGCCGACAGGTGGATTTGTTTTTGTGTGTGACTGACAGATGGGAGAATAGGTAAAGACAGCCCACTGAGGCTGAACCTATGAGGCCAGAAGAGAGAGGCAGACAAGTCCTAACTACTCTTCTGCTCAGTATATCCCACGGTGCACAGTAGTACACATACAGCACAAACTCACTGTGGCTCGGCCCAGTCCTTACCATGAGGTTAATTCACAGTGGCATGTGTATTATATTGGATCCCTATGGTAATCAAGGAAAAAATAAGGAAACACCCCTCCACCCCCCTACTCCAAGTAGCAAAGTGGAAACTGGATTTGAATGTCCTTTTATTAGCAGTGTTTGAAAGGAAAGAATCAATAGACTGATTAGATCCATGCAATGATTAACTTTCTTCTTCTTTTTTTTTAATTCGTATGTACGGGGTGGGAGAGCTATTTATCTCTGGAACTCTTCCAGACTCTGCAGGAGACGTAGTAACAAATATCTTTCTCTTTCTTGCCTTTTGGTAAGCTAAAAAGAAGACGAGAGAGAGGGAAGAGAGGGTGGGAGGGAGCGTCTGTAGTGCTCAACACCAAAGTGATCATTCTGTTGTTTGGGAGAAATTACCCTCATCAGTCATACAGAGATGCACAGCTGCCTAAGGGGAGCTGGTAATGTTACTGCATAATAAACTGTGTTTGTGTGTGTGCACACGTTTGTGCGTTCGGAGTTAGCGTGAGAGGAGGTAAGAAAGAAATGCAAGAGGGCAGGGGGTAAAAGAATTCTGATTTAACCACAGAGAGGTTAGAATTGATGAAAAAAAAAAAAAAAGCTCTGTAATCATCCCGCTTTACTACATGACGTTGGCATGTCATTTATTGCTCCTCAGCTTAACTTGAGGAACCTATTTGCCGGTGGGAACAAAATGGATTAAGCCATTCAGCTTCTGAGCAAAAATACATGGTTATAAGAAAATGTCTTCAGATGCACATTCACAACATTTTTTGTCTTCATCAAAGACAAAACTGTTCTCCAGATGGCTAAATAAAACCATCAGGGCTGTGCAGAAGTGCCGTGTATTGACTTTTTTGAGCAGAGCTTTTTTTCCTTTAAGTGGCTTCATTTAATGATGGGTAGAGGCGGTGGTGCTCACGCTTGGTCACTCACTCCTTCACACCTCCTCCAGAGTTGGCCTCTGCTCCCGTAGCTCTCTAAGCACTTACTCCTCACTTTATCTGACCTTGGCTGGCATCTGTGACAGTCTAGGCATTCTCTCCTGCACGCTCACTTCCCCCTTCGCGTTCAGCAACCACCCTCAGCCTTCTCCCCAGCCCACCATAATTTAAGTAAAGAAAACCCATTTATTCTCAAAGACTGTGACAAATAGTAGTGGTTGTATCTTGCTTTTCTCTCTCTTTGCTATGTACTTCAGATGTCTGGAGTGGTTGCAGTTATGAATTGTGGGGCTGTGCCTTTTGTTGTTTGTTGCAGCACTGCAGAGTCTAGTTGTAGAGGGGCTTGTTGTGCTGTTGTCAGTGCTGCACATAAGCACGGTGCCTCGCTGTGACAGCCGGTCGCTCACTTTACGTTAACCGCAAGTGTTTTCACGGTCATCAACCAATGGTGGCCTGGAGGCTGTCATTTCGCTCCGTGTGGAGCTCGCCCGCGGCTTGGTTCTGCCCCACAAACTCACAGCCGGCCCTGGTGGGGGGACAGAGCAACACACACACATGCATATGCACGCCCTCGCAGACACACACGCCCAGTGGATAGGCACACACGCACACAAAAAAACTATACGCTCAGCATAAGGCAGGCTGTTGGAGCAATTACAGAAACATGGCAGAACACGATGAAGCAGGCCCTACTATCAGAAGGGAAATAGAGTGAGCAGAGAAAAAATGATGACGCCATTAATAACAGGGAGGCTCAGAGGCTCGCAGGGAGGTGGGGGTGGATGACCCTCTCTGTGATTTCCCTGTGACAGCACTTTGAGGTGCAAATGGTTGTGTTTGTATTAGATTTTTGGACATTTAAATGGGCATGTTTTTGCTTCAAAGGCAAAAGATATTGTGTGTGTGTGTGTGTATGTGTATATATATATAGGCCTACTATATATATGAATGTAAAACCACAGTGCGGTAATACACCAAATGATGCGTGAAGTGATGTTTTCCTGTCACTCATGCATCCATTATTTTGCTAAATGACAGGTCAGACTTTCTCAGTCATTCCCATTCTCTCTTTTTGGCTCTCTGTCTCAAGCTATTCGAACACATCTCCTCTCCTCCAGCCGCTGCTTTCCCCTCGGCACTGCAATGCAGATATGTCTCGCACAGTGGCAGGAAACTTTGAAGACGCTTGTGAAAGAGGAACATGAGGGAATGGAGGGAAGGACGTGAAAGAGATAGAACCAAAGCTGGAAGAGGACAGTACTGGCGAGAATACAGTATATGCAATACTACCAGAAGTGATTAAAAAAAAAGTTTCTGAACTTGGAAACCACAAGCATTAGAATCTGAAAATGAAGTTGAAGCATATGGTAGATGACAGGAACAAAAAAAAAAAACAGGCATGGCAACTCGTGATTTATGAGACCTGTCGATGACAGTGATGTTTTTAGCTTCATCAACTACACAGCTTTACAAAGCACTACAACTGCACTACCTAACAAATGTTTTGATGTTTTCAAAGTACCACCATGGTAAAAATGGGTGGAAATTTTTCTTTTCTTTTTTTTCAACATGAAATTGGATTGGGCAGAGCTGACCCCTGTTGATCTGTGTTTTAGGTGTGTTATTGCTCACAGTTTGATTACCAGCAGTGCCTCTAATTTAAACTGGCAGCAGCAGTTGATAAAACCATTTGTGTTTGGCGCTTCTGTTTTGTCTGGCCTCAGGCTAAAAGTTAATGGACTTCATAGGGAAATTTTTGATCAGTTATATCAAGAATTAATTGGCCATGTTGAAACAAATGCAAAAAGTAAATGAATGCCTCGGAGCAGGTATTCACTAATTCTGTAGCTTTCCTACTGGGAGTCTAAGCGTGGTTAGTACATATTTGTAGACAAAGCAAGTGACATGGGTCACGGATGCAAGAGAAACTGCATACTGCATGTGTGGTAAGCATCAACATGAAAAAAAGCTTTTGTTGATTGTGATGCTATGTGTTTGATCTAAGGCAGTATGTCCTAGCATCAATGCCATTCATGAAACCTAGTAGATATTAGGGCTGTCAGTTTTTAGAAAAATTAGGTTCGAACGAATATTGAATGACCCGTAATTCGTTCGGATATATTCGAATATTACAACCCCCCCCACGCCGCAGCCGCAGCAGTGCACACAGTCGCGGTGTTTTATTTTGAAAATTGACTGGATACTCTCGTTGTTTCATGTTTGACTTCCTGCCCAGCTTGACGCGATTGCTCGCGGCTCTCACAAAATAGACCAGACGCTGCACGGCGCGAGCCGGCCGTGGAGGTGCACGCCGCGACACCACACCAGCGGTTAATATGGGCACAGAAAGTAAACTGGCTCCGCTTCTCGGCCCTTCCGCGTCCGGTGGACGTTCCGCGGCGCTATGCAGGCACCGGGCACTGCAGCCAAAGACGGTAAATAGAGTATCTTTGCTGCAGCCTGCATATCGAGCAGGTCATTACTGCTCGAATACGAACTTTTCCCCCCACATTCAAACGAATATTCGAATGTCGAATAAAAAGTGAGAGCCCTAGTAGATACAGCGGGGAAAATAAGTATTGAACACGTCAACATTTTTCTTAGAAAATATATTTCTAATAGAGCTATTGACATGAAATTTTCACCAGATGTCGGCATCAACCCAAGTAATGCACATATACAAAGAAATCTGAACATTAATGTCCATAAATTAAGTTATGTTTAATTAAGTGAAATGACACAGGGAATAAGTATTGAACACATGAAGAAAAGGAGGGGCAGAAAGGTATGGAAAACCAAGAAAGTAGCTGGAGTTGGTCAGTATTTAGAATGTAATCCTGTCTCCTATCAGTGCAAAGTAATATCTGCTGGTTTAGTCCTGATTGATGCCTTTTAAAAAGGTTTCTCACCACCAAGGTGTCAGACAAGAAGTATTGCATGGTGGGCAATGGTAAAGAGCTGTCTAAGAGCTGTCTAAAGACCTACACAACCTTACTATTGCAAAACAAGAGTCAAAACAATAATCAGAAGGGTTCCCTAACAGTCCAGGACCACTGGTGGAGAGCTTCAGAAAGACCTGGGATCAGCAGGTACAGTTGTTTCAGAGAAAACAATAAGTAACACACTCAACCGCCATGGCCTCCATGCACACACACCATGCAAGACATGGCGGTTGAGTGTGTTACTTATTGTTTTCTCTGAAACAACTGTACCTGCTGATCCCAGGTCTTTCTGAAGCTCTCCACCAGTGGTCCTGGACTGTTAGGGAACCCTTCTGATTATTGTTTTGACTCTTTTGTCTGAAATCTTTGGTTGTGTAGGTCTTTAGACAGCTCTTAGACAGCTCTTTGCCATTGCCCATCATGCAATTCTTATTGTCGGACACCTTGGTGGTGAGAAACCTTTTTAAAAGGCATCAATCAGGACTAAACCAGCAGATATTACTTTGCACTGATAGGAGACATGATTACATTCTAAATACTGACAAACTCCAGCTGCTTTCTTGGCTTTCCATACCTTTCTGCCCCTCCTTTTCTTCATGTGTTCAATACTTATTCCCTGTGTCATTTCACTTTATTACACATAACTTAATTTATGGACATTAATGTTCAGATTTCTTTGTATATGTGCATTACTTGGGTTGATGCCGACATCTGGTGAAAATTTCATGTCAATAGCTCTATTAGAAATATATTTTCTAAGAAAAATGTTGACGTGTTCAATACTTATTTTCCCCGCTGTATATAGTGCAGGGTTTCCACTCAAAAAAAAATGGCACCGGAAAACATGACCGACAGGTTTTCAATTTACCGGACAATTGTTTGAAATTCCGGTCAAGTAGCCTATTATTTGAATTTATTGAGCTTAAAGCAGAAGTAAGTGGACTGTTTGTGTTAAAGGGATAGTTCACCCTAGAATGATATTTCGCTCATTATCTACTCACCCTCATGTTGACTAAGGGCTGGAAGAATTATCAGAGTCCACCGTCCCTTCTCTGAGTTACAGGGGGTCTCGGCGTAGCAGTGAATTTCAATGCAACGGTTGCAAAGGGACACCGGAGCTCTTCGTAAAAAAACACACACAAAAAAACATCCAAATACCTCCATGATGCTCGTATGTAATGTCCGTCTTGTGCTGAAGCCCCAAATTGCGTAATTGTCCCGAAAAAAAATTAAATAAGTCTATATTTTAAGCTTGTTTGTAGCGGAAGCTTCTCGTCTTCTTCTTCTTCTCCTCTTCCTGGTCCGTCCAAATATCGCGTGATTTGCGCCGGCGTCATTGCGGTTACTGCGAATCACGCGATATTTGGACGGACCAGGAAGAGGAGAAGAAGAAGAAGACGAGAAGCTTCTGCTACAAACAAGCTTAAAATATAGACTTATTTAATTTTTTTTCGGGACAATTACGCAATTTGGGGCTTCAGCACAAGACGGACATTACATACGAGCATCATGGAGGTATTTGGATGTTTTTTTGTGTGTGTTTTTTTACGAAGAGCTCCGGTGTCCCTTTGCAACCGTTGCATTGAAATTCACTGCTACGCCGAGACCCCCTGTAACTAAGAGAAGGGACGGTGGACTCTGATAGTTCTTTCAGCCCTTAGTCAACATGAGGGTGAGTAGATAATGAGCGAAATATCATTCTAGGGTGAACTATCCCTTTAACATAAGTCTTAAATAGTTATCTTCCGACAGCAATCACTTACATAGAGTGTTTGGTCCGAAACACGGGTCTGTCAGTCACTCTGCTCTGCTGTAAGCCGAGGAGAAAACTTTTATTTTATTTCCTTGTATCCTACAACCTCTATCCAATGAGGAGAGAGAACGGCATGAAGGGCTGCGTGTGCAGCCAAGGGATGCGCATGAATGTGGTGACGTAGGGACGAGGACCAATAGATCCATGACGAGGGCGGGGGCTGCTACTCCATCAGCTGACAAGAAGTCAGCCAAAACGACCGGATCGCTTACCTCTACTTTAAAATGATAAATGATATGCAGTGCAGGCTATATAAGAATGATATCAAGGCATGTCAATTTATAATCTTTCTATTGAAAATCAGTTACAGGTGAACCGGCTGGAGAGCACAGCGCTGTTTTCTTTTCTTTTTTTTACCGGCACTGTCCTTACAGGTGACACCGTCAGACGTCCATCTATCGTCTTACCTTCCTTCACGGGGACTGCCCTGCATAACTGGCACATATAGGCTAGCTGAAGTCCTACCTATTCTCAGATAAAACAGTTTGCAAAACAAAAACACGTCTGGACTGGCTCATACTTAACGCAGCGTGCTGCCAACTTGAAATCAAATAATGTCCGTTCGCTATATGCATTTGAAATATAGATGCCAAAAAACTAGGGGTGTCACGATTCTCCAAATCCTCGATTTGATTTTCGATTTTAGGGTCACGATTCGATTCGATTCTCGATTTTTTTTCTTTTTCTTACAGCAAGGACGCCTATGCTATTTTCAGACTAGTCTAATCTACGATCATTGGTTTTATTCTAGGGCTGCCCCCGACCAAAGATTTTGTTGGTCGACCAGTAGTCGTCACTTATGGCGATTAGTCGACTAATCGACCCCCACCTTGAGGGGAAAAAAAAAAAAAAAAAAAATTTTTTTGCCCGCGGTCAGGTTGAGAATTAATTAATTAATGCTCGTGACTCCGGCCGTGTTGGGTCCGAGATTCAACAACAAGCCGGTCGGGTTTCACCGTTATTGCCGGCAGAATGCCCGTTTATCACCAATAAACACAGTAGATGAGGAGGGTAAAAAGTTACTGAACTCAGGCTGTGTGACAGGGGTGCGGGGGTGGGGGTCCGCGGCGTGGAGCGGTGCGGGCATAGACATATGTCTATGGGTGCGGGTCTCTGACTGCAGCGGGGACTATCATGGATCCGCTCCGTGACACTGAGACTGACCGCCGGTGAGCGCTGTGGGACGGGACCGGGGCTAGACAGCACCGCTATGGTGACAGCGGTGATACGAGAGAGACTGCCGTGCCTTGTAAAAAAAAAAAAAAAAAATTGTCACGTCACAACTTCCTGTATCTGGCCCTTCAAAATAAAAGCCCCATAACCTTTCATATACAGTTCAGTCATTGATGTTGGCTTTATTTTGACAAGACACGGCTCCAAATGTTTTTTTTTTTTCCTGCGACCAATCGACCAATGACATTTTGGTCGGCTAATGATTTTTTGGTCGACCAGTGCTTGGTCGACTATTTGGGGGCAGCCCTATTTTATTCATCAAATTTTGTACAGTAAATCTTATTTCAAAAGATGGGATACATATAGCTAAGTGATGCAATTTCCATAATGTATCACATTAGGCACTAATGGTCACATTTAAATAATTTCTTTACAATATAAAGGTAACACGCCCCCAAAAATCATGATCCAGGGGCCAAAATTGCCCCCAAGGTTTTGAAACAAATATAGAATATCTGTACATTATCATAATTTTATTTTCATTAATTTACCGTTGTGTCTCATTATTCTCCTGATGTCGGCTTAATGTAATGTAAACAGATTGCGCTGAGTCATGTGACAGCGGGGCAGTGCTGCAGCTGCTGTGCTGCCATGGACCTGATGATCAGGTCCTGATCAGACTGGTGGTGGCCCACAGTCAATCAGTCCCGGATCCTCCGAAAGCCCCCGCAAATAATACATCGACAAAAAGTGGCAAGTTGCACCTTTTCGTCGGCTTATTATTATTTATTTTTTATTTTTTTAAATCTTATAACGTCTCTGCAACATGCGGCTCTCAGTGCTTGTCGGTGCTGTGTAGTTAGAGCTGCGTCTCTCTCCTGTTTCCCAGGTAGGGGGGGGGGACAGTAGCCCACCAGGGCTGGGTGATAAAACGCTATAAATTGTGAAATAACTTTTCTTCGATAGAAATATGAGACGTGGTCGACAGGTTTCATTCATCCATGTTTTGGCAAATAGCCAATGATATTGAGAGTTCCGCTGCGCCGAACCAATCATGTGGCTGGAATAGAGCCGGTCAACATGTGCATTTGTTTGGGTTGCTGCAGACGTGCACATCAGCTGACACAAAGAGAGAGCGAGGAAGAGAGAGAGAGAGAGAGAGAGAGAGAGAGAGAGAGAGAGAGAATGAGTGTTGTCTCGAAATAAAAAGTAAAGGAAAACTTGGACCAGTGACTGACAAGACGCGTGGTGCGCAATGGGGACAACGGGCAGTTGTAGCGGGCGGGCGGGGGGGGGGGGGGGGGGGGGGGATCGTCGATCCTCTCTTTGACTTCGATGCTCGAGATCGTGACGTAATTTCGATCGATTTCGATAAAAAATCGAAATCGTGACACCCCTACAAAAAACCCTCATCATAATCCTTCTCCTTAGAGCTGTTTGGTTTCAGAAAATAGTTTTTAGGGTTTGCTTGTTTCGACATGTCCGACCTCTCTCGCTATTGTTGTTTTGTCAGAGTAAATGAAACAAATGCGACAAGTTTAGTGCCACGTGAAAAAAGAAAAAGCTTCGTTTCACATAAACCTGGCCTACACATTTATAAAAAAATAAGAATCAGTTTGTTTGTTTTTTTGTTTTGTTTTTTAAATAAAATGACATGTGGAAATTGCCTATTTTAGGGAATATTTTCACTGAACATTTTGACTGGAGGGGTTAAAAAATACTGAATACCTAAGGTTTTACTGGTCAAACAGAACAGAAACCCAGATAGTGTACATTTAGTGTCATCATATTTATTTGCAAGTACCAAACCCATTTGATACAGGACACTTTTACATCTTTGTCTAGACTTGTGATTATACATGTCTGACATTCCAGGCAGTCTGTAATTTATTTTTTGTCCATAATTTCAGGTTTTGAAGCATTGTTAACATTAGACTGCAAACCCTTTTTGAATGTTTTAATGTCACAAATCCATTCTGATATGATTTACACAGAGCAGTCATTCAGTGTGCATTTCATAATCATCCTTTAACAGTGCAGTTTCATTCTTTCTGTAAGAGTCAGCTTTTCCTGTTGTTCAAATTAGCAGCACATTCTCAAGGGACTCAAAGTAAACGATGCATGTATTACAGAGTTACTGCTTATAATTCTATCTGATGGATAGAAGCCTCTGTGTTTATTGATCACTTCCCTGTGACCTGTCAGAGTTTCTTTTGTTACTACTGCAAAGTAAACATTTTCTTATAGTGCTGCAACAAACATGTTTAGCTGGTGAACCTGTAAATGTGCTGCAGGAGAGGAAGGTAAGGGAAATCTATTTGTATAGGATGTTATTATATCACATACACATCTTATCACAGTAATCATTCAGTGAGCTTAACAGAAAAAAATACCAAGATAAAATGGAGGCAGAGGAGAAGACAGTTTTAGATTTTTTTAGCCAGTTAAGGTTTGAGCAGATCTGATCTCCATTGGGAGCTTATTATCTCATAGTGTGGTGAATGTGCAGGTCACAACTTCTTTTTGGAGCTTTTTGGAGTTGTTGGATTGTGTATTTAATGATTTTGATGAGGGAAACCAGCAGCTTGCGGCTCTGCTCCACTGTTCTAAAAAACAGCTTGCACCGACAGGTACTGTAACGAACCTACTCCTAAAACTATAGGGATTATAGCAATGGGCCAATTTCCCAAAATGTTGAACTATCCCTTTAGAGAAGGGAGCCGTTCTCAATCTGCAAAAGTTTGGATTCTAACCAGCTGAAAATGGGTAGAGTATTAAGCCAGCAATGCAGGAATAGCAATGTACAGTGGTCTCAGAAAATATGTCCCAAATCAGACCATCACTGTATAGCCACTTTCCCACTAAAATTAGCGGGTCGACGTGGGTTTTTTAAATGCAGGTCGACCCGCTAACAATCGGCATTTGGCTCCTTTCCCATTGACCAAAATGAGCCGGGTCTGACCCCCTGCTGGGGGACCAGACAGAGCATAAACCAGTCACCCCACTTTCATCCGCGGTACGAGAAACACTGGGCCCTAGTTTGGTGGCGCAGCGCAGGTGGCGCAAGGTAGCGCAGCCGGTCTAATGCAAGTTTGGACCAGCGCAGCCTAACGCAAGGTCAGTTTGGCAGATTGGCAGATCGCGCTGCGCTGAGATAGGTGTGGCCGCGCAGCAGGGGGAGGCGTCACAGATTCAGCTTGGCGCAGTGGAAGTTTCGTGCGAAAATGTCCCTCCGAAGGTGCGCTGAAAGCTCGCCACCTCAAACCAGGTCTACTCTCAGCGCAGGGCGAAGCGCAGCTGGTGCAGTGGAAGTTTGGCTGACTGACGTGCAGTGCGCACACGTCACCAAGACCTCACAGGCAGGTTTCCACAGTTCCAGGCACATTTCAATGCAATAAATATCCACAATAACCACTGAATTTATATCTATATAGATTGTCCCGTCACATCTGACGGTCAGATCAAAGGCTGTCGGCACGCGTAATGGAAACTCCACCTGAATTAACACAGCAGGGATGAACTGGCACTGAAAAGCAGCTGTGGATGTCCCAAGAGCAGGACTGAGGGTGGATGACTGCATGTCACTGCCGTGTTGAGATACGCGCTGTGCCGTTGTGATGATCCGCTTTATTTATTTATTTACTTATTGATTTATTAGCGGGCGAGCGACCGCGTCGTCACGCAGCCGTAATGAAAAACAAAACACAAATCATCATCTCTCTTAGCCCACCACAACAGCCTCGGTATCAGATAGTCAGTATATAGCCTACTACAGTATACTCAGCATCTCTATCACAGAAAAAAGAGAGACGGACAGACAGAGAGAGAGAGCGTCCTTTACGCTGATTTCATCCCTGTTACGCATGGTGTTTGTTTATGTTGTGATTAGTGTACACCTCTCATCTTTCTTACACAGGGTTTGAATAAATGTGAGTTTCTTTATTAGTTTATTAGTTGTTGTTTTTTTACACTGGGCAGCGTTTCTCAGTGTATCAGATCAAACCTGATTAAGGATATTAGTAAACTCATTATTCGGCCACTCTGAGCTCGGACCTCCGGACCAAAACACCTGTTTCCTCCTGGGAGAGGTTCGGCCTCTGGCGTTGCTGTCTCCTCCGTCCATGTCAAAGTATAAAATGACAAACTTGCAATGCGCATCGCCCGCGGCGCAGTTAAAGGTGAGGAGAGGAGCTCATTTGATTGGTGAAGATCCGAATCGGCTGTGTTAATCCCACTTCACGCCTTTCTCTCCTCCTCCTGTCTCCCTCCCGCCCTGTCTCCTCCCCCTTTGCCGTTTGCGCCGGTAGGAGGGACGAGGGGAGTGCCTGCGCTGGCCTGAGTTGGACTTCGCTGCCCACCAAACTTGCAAAATGGACCTGGACACGCCTCGTTGGCGTGGCGAAGCTGAGCTGCACTTAGACTTCGCTCGGTCTAGGAAACTAGGGCCCACTGTGTCATGCCACACCCGGAGTGTGAGGTCCGTCGGCCGACCGCGGAGGACAGCGAGTCTGCCGCGGCCGGTTGACCCGGGTCTGGCATTCCCACTGCAAGCCGATCAGAACCGAGCCAATTGAAGGCGATTTTAACCCGCGTCGTTTGCCGAGTTGTTTGACGCGGGTCGACGTGGGTCGGTGTGCCTTTCCCACTGCCACCAAAAGCAGATTGTACGGGTTTAAACTGTTTTTTTGGCCAGTGGGAAAGGGGTTGATAGATGTGACTTCAAAGACTGTGTCTAATCCTATTGGCCCTCATTTATCAAACTTGCGTAGAATCTGGTGTAGATTCTGGTGTAAATATCAGCGTGATCTCAGGAAATGCTCTTGCAGTTTTCTAAACATAAGTGTTTGAGAAGAGCCTAATTACTGCCGTGAACGTGACTTTATAACCGTCAGCACTAATGGCATGGTTCGGCTGGTTCGGCCCGATCCTCGCTGACAGGTTCCGGTGACAAAAGAAAAAGAAAACCCCTCCGCTGTGGAGATCAGCTGCACCTGGACAGGTGTCACACTGGAGTGGCTCGTCTCCCAGCTTGCTGACATGAGCATCTGTCATATTGTGGTTTTTAATTCACCTCAGTTGCTCAAAATAAAAGTCAAGTTAAGTTTTCAACACGGACTTGATGAATATGTGGTTGTATCGTATTTATTTATTTATTTCACTAATAAAAACAACAACCTGAGGTCAATTGCATTGCATTCAAATGCATTAGTATGGTTTAATAATCATTTTGACACAGCAGCACTTGTTCCTGCATGTTCTACGCTGGTTCAAAAAGTGCGTACACCTGGTCAGAGCTGGCGTGATATTTTTGCATACCCTAGCTCACGTTCAGATTGATAAATGCCGATCCTTGCAGTAGATTTGGCGTACACCCAATTTTTTTGGTGTATGCACGTTTGATAAATGAGGAGTGTGTTTTTCAAATTGGGCAAATGAGCAGCCTGCACACAGAAGAGTATAGTTCAAACAAATACAACCCAGACAGTCTGTAAAGGTGTGTTCACACCTGACCTTTTATTTTTGTCGCTGTCGCTCGTATCGCTCCAAAAAAATCACTTCCGTCGCTCAGCTGCATTCGCTCGTCAATTTGGCACAGACTCGCATTTTCGCTATGATGGCGTCATGCCCACTGCCATGTGTCTCTGTTTACACTGGCACCACCGGGATTACGGCAGCCAATCAGCGCTGAGTGACAAGCGACTGACGGCCAGAGAGTTGGGATTTCTCATCTCAAGTGACAGAGCGATTTTTCGCTCCGTCACTCGTGACGATTTACGATTTTATCGTCAATCGCGATTTAAAAACACCCACAATTATTTAATCGTGCAGAATTCGTCATAATCGTATAATCGCCATAATCCTGAATTTATTGTCCATTTTGTAATCCTTGCGAGGCGCGCAGCACGCCATGTTTAAAAAAAAAAGAAAAAAGAGTCAAGTCTCACCAGCGTGCTTGGCAGGCATCCAGCCACTAGTCACAGCCGCACTTTTGCATAGCATCTCTGTGCTCCTTTGGCCAACACTTCCCATTTAAAAGCGCACCTAGGGATAAACACCCCTCTATTTTTGTGGGACTCAAGGTAAAATGTGCTTTCTTTGCTTGTCTCAGTTTCCTCCTCCTCGCTAAATACCCTGTGCATTGTGAGCTCAGATTATTCCGAGGTGAATATCACCGGCTAAAGTTAGCACACGTAGCTAAATGTCAACAGTGGCAACATGTGAAGACGAGAGTCGAGTCAGTCAACCAGCTTGCTAATTAGCTGCTGCTAACATTAGCTCGCTAGCTAATATTGCCCTGTCGTTTTCGTTACAGATAATGAGCTCACAAAATCACAGCTATTGTTAGGGCTCACCCAGAGGTGTTTAACTTTGGAAAGTTGCGGTACTGCTGGCGGGGCTCAAGGGAGCACCGCTCATTGAAACAACATTGATACGTGCTGAAAAGAAGAAAGAAAGAAAGCGAGCGGCAGTGAGGGAGTGTCACGACTTCCTGTTTCTAGACCTTCAAATTAAAAGCCCTAAAGCTTTTAGTTCAGTCATGGCCGTGAATGGCAGAGGCTCCGCTGCAGGGTCCAAAACTAACTTTTTCACTTACCAGCCGGCCTGGCTGGTAAGTGAATTTTTTAGAGATATTTTACCAGCCAACCAACTAAAAATTGCGTTTAAGTGCTATCAGTATTATTTAACGTGTCATTTGGGTCTTATATGCGATTCTCAATCAATATTTTAGTAGTATGCACTAATACTAGCAATTAGGGGTGTGCAAAGCATCCGGTATTTGTATTTGTTGGGGGGGGGGGGGGGGGGGGGGGGGTATTTCTATTTCTATTTGTGTTCGAGTAAAATTCAAAATCCAGTTTTTTTGAGATACACTTCCATTATGAATCCCACCACCCCCTGCTGAACAGACAGAATATAAACAAATGAACTATCATTACTTCAAAAATCTCTCTCTCTCTTACAGTTGTTTAGTATTGTGTGTGGTGTTTTTAATCATATTTTTTTTAAATAATAATAATTAGTTTAAAAAATATTTTTTATCAGTAATTTCTTTTTTTTCAATTATTAGACATTTAAGGCGACCCCATCTGAATTCTAGGCGACCTCACATGGGGTCCTGATCCCAAGGTTGAAAAACACTGCTCTACTGTCTTTCCTGTCTGCTCTCAGAGTGTGTGTGTGTGGGGGGTAATGTAGTGTTGATTCTCTCTCTCACACACACACACACACACGCGCGCACACATGTTCTCAGCGGTGAGGTCCGACCAGAGCGATTGACATGTGTCCAACCAACCCAATCAGACGCGTGGGTTCAGAGTCCGGACCGAGAATTAAAAGTTGGACCGCGCTGGTCCGTGCTTCAGCACCCGTGTGTCGGGCCGCGTCTGGTTTTAATGAATACGGGGACAAACAGCCAGCGCCGCGGTCACCGGAGCTGATCACTGCCCTATAAGCAATGAGAGCATTTTTTACCGGGCGCGCTAAACCACACAAACGGGTACGACAGTCCACCTCGACGCTGTGAATGACGGTGTGACGCGCTTATACCTGACCAAAGATCGTCTCTGCTGGAAAGACACATTACTCTGTCAGGAAACAACATACCAGCATCGTTCTCCACCAGTAACGAAAAAATGAAATTTTTGTCGGTAAAAAAATAACTCGCCAGAGTGGCGAGTGGTCTTAAAAATTTACCAGCCAGAGACAAAATCTACCAGTAATTGGCGAGTGGCGAGTGTTAGTTTTGGACCCTGCTCCGCTGTAACTGTTACCCCGCTTCTAAAAGGGTTAAGTCTGATGACTGGAAAGACAAACAAGATGTTGACAACCCAACGTCTTTATTATCGTGATAATATCGTTAATCGTGATTATTTTGGCCACAATAATCGTCACATGAAATTTTCATATTGTCCCATCCCTAGTCGCTTGGAGGCCCAGCGATTTTTCGCCTGAGCGATTAAACGCTCAATCGCTCGTTTGCATTGACTTATTATGTAAACTCGCTGCCAGCGACAAAAATAAAAGGTCTGGTGTGAACGCACCTGCCCTTAGCCCTCCATCATGATGATACATAAGGATTAATGGATAAAAAGGATAAAAAGTGCAGAGGGTAACATCTGGAAGTTTTCTAAAACAGCTTTTGAACATATTTCACTCAATTGTTTTTGGTTTTGTTAGAAAAGAGGTTTTCTGTAGCTTAATCTATTCACCCACTCATGATGACTCCTTTGTATTCCATTTCATTGTTTACATGATACTATTTGCACCTTTGGATATTACTTTTTCTCCAACCAATTTATTGACATATTTGTATCTTCATTCTTTCAGTCCCAAACCACCCGTTTAACAACACTACATTGAATCAGTTGCCGCTGTACAGCAAAATAAGGCAATGTAGGCTGTGGCTCTTTGTTCCCCCCCAGTCTCTCGTAAACACCTTCCTGTCACTGAATTTCCAGATGGCCACACTCCTCTGTATCCCACAGTTCATAGCTCTAAACTTCCTTGCGCACACATTTGCATTGGGTCACTGCTCACTCCGTCACGCTAGAGGAAATGGAGCACTAATCCTACCCAGCATGCCTCCCTGGAAATGTTCTCTATGCAAATGATTGTTTTTTACTTTAGTGGGGTGGTGAGAGATCCACAGTGAGAGTGGTTGGGTTGGAAACATGTGCGTCCACTGATGTTGTCTGAACAGACGTCTGGCTAGCTGTACCGTAGCTCCTTTGGCAAGTGACCTCCTTAGCTCACTTGGTTCAGGTGTCCTGGCTGGTGGTGGCTGTTAGGAAACACAACAGTGAACTTTAAAAGATTTGTTCACAGGTTCACACCAGATTTATCCTGTATTTAATTGCATCGGAGAGCAATCACTCTCTGCCCTACAAATCCTTGGTAAAGCTGTGCTTTACAATAGAGCCATAATTGCAGGAGTTTAATTGCCTGCCAATGCTCTTCTCCCACTGCCTGCTTGCATTGAAGAGCCCAATAATTAGAAACAGGGAGAAATTAGGTGGCAATTTTGTCTTGGCAATTATCATAATGCAAAAGAAGTGCCATTAGTATTGTTAGCCCCACAGTACATAATCCTTTGACACTGTCAAGTCCCCTCTCTTAGCTGCTGGGTACAACAACTCTTGATTTCCCTGTAGCCTTTGCACTCGCTCAGTCACTACTTTAGTCATCAGCTATCCAGGGCAGCCAGCACACTCTGAGTCAAACTAGCAGACTGAACACATCCATGCCCGGAGTGCTGGGAGGATTAGGAGCTACAGCATTAGCAGTCTGTGTTTCCTTTAAAGGTATATAAATTGGGTGTTAATCCTCTTCCACCATGTCAACCATGAAATTGCGTTTGATATAACAGAAAAATTAATGCAGTCGACAGATATTGTATTGGCACCACAGTGGCATTTAATTTTGTTTCACTGGTTTTTCATTGTTGTGACTCCCAAGTTGTTATGTTCCTCTTTTTGAAAGTACATCTTGTAGTTTTAGCATATGGGCAATGACAATGAAATATTATTGGCAGAACTTATCTCCGGGTAAGTCATTGTAACTTTGACTAAATCTGTTTTAGACTCTGCATAATAAATGAATGTGGTACCTTCATACACATAAAACAAAGTTTTTACTGTATCTTTAATCTTTGCATAAAGCTAAAGAAAATATGTGTTTTTAGAGGTGGCTTCGCACAAACAAAACACATTTAATTTAATAACATTTAGATGAGTTAATCCAAGGTCTATTATGCTATGCTATTTTCCATGATACAGGGAATATTTAATAGTATTTCAATGCAGATGTTTTGCTTAAATGTTATTATTCCATGTATTATTATGCCTCTACGCCAGTGACAGAGCTGGAGGAGGTGTATTGTTTTTGTGTGTCTGTCCATCTGTCCTACATCTCAGTAACACACAGTTTTGGCCTTGTTATAACAGTATCACACTTTGAAGGAATTGAATAAAATTTGGTACAAACATTTACTTTGACTCAAGGTTAAACTGGTTAGATTTTGGAGGTCAAAGGTCAAATTCCCTGTGTGACCTCATTACTTTGGCCTTATGAATGCAAACCCTCCAGAGCTCCTCATGGGAATTCATAAATGCACAATGTTGGACAAACTGAAAAGACTTCAGTGATCGAAGGTCACAGTGACTTAAAAAAAAAAAAAAAAACTAAACAAAACGTTTTATTTAGTATTCAATACTTCAGACAGCAATTATGATTATAATTTAACCTAAAACTAGTCTGAGTGTCAAGTAAAATGACAGGAGGGCAGTAATAGTTGTAGGTCTAAAGTAGTGCCCACTAAACCTTTACCCATTTTATCCACAATGGTGAAATTGAAGTGTCCGCACTGTGCACTTGTGTTTTTTGAAATCACTAAGTTTATATGTTGGTGTCAGGATAAAACACAAACCATAAAACATAAACAGGGAGGGGCTTCTGTGTGTGTGTGTGTGTGCAATTTTGCAAGAATATTTGAACTTATTTTGTTCACTCATACGACTATGCTTGGTGAGCTTGCACAGCCCTTTAGAAATACTAAATGCTTCCCTTCTCTGTAGCCTTCAGTAGTTTGTAAAAACTTCTGCCTGAATTCTCTCAGAATATGTTTGTGCCGTCTATTTCAAAGCTGCATTTATCCATTTTAGCAAGCATCTTCAATGCAAATGCACAATAGCAGAAACTGACTGTTGTGTTTGCCAGCCATGGGGAAGTAACCCTGGTAGCTATGCATACAGTAACATGTGCATACAGTAGCATCTATTCCTTCATGGCAGCAGACAGGTGTGGCTTTTGTTGATTTTAGGCGACTTGTCTCTACTCTGCATGGCAGGTGTACTATGTAAATGACATCTCAATGATTGTTTGTTTGTGTTGGATTGTAAGTTTTATTTTGTTTGATATCCAAGCAGGGATTTTTTGTCTCTTATCAGTATTGTATTGAACAGATGCTGCCATATCCTTCCTGAAACTCAGTCAGACAAATACATTATTAGATTGTTAGACCCTACAATATAGTAAACAAAACTGAATTATGGTTTAATGAATATATGTCATTATGATATTAAAAAAAATGTGATTAAATTACTTAAAATTTGATCCACACACACAAAGCTAGATTTCCTAGATTTCAATCCATACCTGGGGACACAGTGGCACAGATGAGGGGATGTAGCCTATATGAACAGTTTCCCGTTGCCTACTGAGCTAAATGTGTTGTATGAGGCAGTTTAGTAGCAGGGTGTTATCTCTGAGTAGAAAACAAGAGGTACTAATACACGCCTGAATAATGAAGAGAAAATGACTTTGGGAATCAGGAAGTCCTTCACCATTAATGTTCAACAACTCTCAGTGGCACTCAAGCAATCAAGCAATGGGATTTACAAAAGATTTTAATTTGGATGCATTATCCAAACTCCTCACAGACCAAAAGGCAGGCAATTGCTCCGACAAAAGATATGCACTGATAAGTTTGAAGGTCAACAAGCTGCTGCAGCGGAGATATCAGCAGCTGGTTGGTACCACACGTGCTCGGCCATGGTAAAATACAGACACACTTAATGTATACATACACATTAGAGGGTGACCAGGTGGCATAAACACTATCAAACACTAAAACTGAGTGTACAATTAGCCTTTTCCACTTCTCATCAAAGTTTATGGCCAGTAAAATGCTCCTGTTTCATCACACATTTGAAAGTCACACGGAGCACAGCTTACAATTTCCAAATGCCATAAAGGAGAACAGCTAATGAGGCCCTATGTAGAGAATAAAAGGGGGATTAATGAACAACACGGTTTGAAGAGGCTAGGCAGCCCTCTCCCAAACCCTTTACAGTGTATGCATATACTAGGTGGGAATATTCGGAGGCTTTCACACGTTGCCACAGTATTGAATGGTGTGTGCCGCGCTTGGAGGAGCATTCTGCTGATGGAATCAAAACCCCTTTCACAGATTCAAATGAGGTGCACTCAGCTGTGATTGGTATTGGAAAAGCATTTGTCGGAACAGAGGCTCACAGAAGGCTTCTTAAATACAAGGCAATCACAGTGTCTAACGCAGAGACGAGGCGAGAGGTGTGCCCGGACTGCAGAGTGGAAAACAGGACAAAGGATTATGATGGTAATAAGCAGTAAACCAAAACAAAGTCATCCCCTGATCCCTCATTCTCTCTCTCTCCCTCCGTCTCTGTCTCTCCCTATCTCTCTCACCCCTAAATCCTCTACTACACTCTCTTACTCACCCCCCCCTTCGCTCTGCATCACACACACCACATATTGACAGGGCCCATTTTTTCACAGTGCCTGAGCTACAATTTAAAACTCATTTCTCATTATTTGCGGTGAATCCTTACACACACAATTTCTAATCTGTCGAGGCCATGATGGCTGCTGGCAGAAGCAGAGGCTCTTTATGCAGATGCCCGGCTGTACACCTATATGCAATGTCAACTCTTGCACACCCGGTTGGCCTTATTTTATTACAGTCGTCAGCAAATCTGCATGCCGTCAACTGTGAACCTTTGTGCTAATGTCTTTTTTCTTCCCCCCCACCCCCTTTAGCTGAGCCTGTGGTGTACATGCTGAAGGCATTTTTACATCCCAGTGATAATGTGCAAGTGCAGATCAGAAACAGTTTCTTGCTCACAGGCTTGAAGAGATACCCATTTCTGACAGACCAGAGATAGAGAATCTGCAGGCTGGGGCCACAAAGGAAAAAGGATAAGGTGGAGGTGGATGTGGATGAGCCTGGATGGCTGGGATGGGAAGGGGTTTACAAACCCCTAATTTTGCCTGTTTAATGAAAGGTTGTCAGGGCTTCACTATATCCCAAAGTGGCTCCCCTCCTACTTTTCTCAACATCTTCGAGACTGTAAGGTAGTGTGTATGTGAGAGGGAGAGAGAGAGAAGGAGGGCGAGAGAGGGCAAGAGACTGAAAAGAGCAGGGGACAGAACTTGCCATTATTATGCCTGCAAGAACAGGGGCTGGCAGCAGAGGAAAAAGAAAAGAGGGGAGAAAATTGTGTCTGGAATTGTCCAAGTGTGGCAGTAGTGGTCCTCAGTCACTTTATCAGTGCCACAGCAGCGCTTTTTCCTCCCATCTATCTGCCCAGTGACTATTCTTTCCCTCTCTCAGAGCAGGAAAAACACTCACGCTTTCACCATGGATGGCTCAACACAATCACCAACCTTTTTTCCCCCCCCTCACCTATCCTGCTCACACAATCTCTTCACTCAACATCGCTCTTTGTCTAAATGCTGTTCTTTTTTCTCTCTTTCTTTCCAATGCTCAGTTCCATTGTGTTCATAGAAGTGCAGAGTACTGAAAAATAACCACACTTCACCACCACTGCACATTGTATTTCTATGTGTTCACTTAACGTCAGGGTGGGGTGTAAATACTACAACGTGCCTAGATTTGTACAAGCAATGCGATTTTGTCTGTGTATCTGGAGAATAGATCCAGGCTTGTGGGAAACTGCATTTGTTGGAAAGTGACTCCTTTTGTCCTTTAGTCCTACTTTCTATAATTTGATATTACACCTTCTTTTCACATACAGTAGGTTTCAGGTAACAGTTACTGAACTGTAGTGTGAAACAGATCAGTATCTTCAGTTTCACTATTCTCTGTGCCTAAAAAAAAGTGTTGATATTATCTAATAAACACTTTTCCCCCCACCTGCATGTATTTGCAAACAATCTAATAGGAGCAAACCATCTGCCTACTTCATGCTACAATTTCTCCAGCAGTAGTCTAAATGATTAATGATCACTGAAGTCAATATCAGCAAACTCCACTGGCTGTGATTAATACAGGAAGCTTCTCAACAACACTAACTTTTAAAGAGTGAGGAGGCAGTTAAATTAGTTAAGAAGGAAATGCAAATTTCTGCAGTGTTGAACATGTCCGGCCTCTCCACATACTCCGTTATAGGTAATCATTTACTGTTAAGAGAAACAATGACTCTCCTCTGTCTCTGATGACTTTTTGTGACTTTAAACTGCATGGCCAGTATCTGCATTTCTGTGGTATTGGTAACATTATAGAAAATATTGGTATGGAATATTGAAGTGAGTTTTCTCCGGAGCACAGATACTATAGAAAACATTTTATGAAACACTTACTTCTTATTTGGAAGCTGAAAATGTCACTGATGCAGAAATATATACAGTATATTTCCAGAGGAAAGCACCACAGCATGGGAATGAATATATCAGAATAATTTATTTACATTGGTGTCTCCCTGCATGCTTTCAAATCTCTCCAAAACAGATGCAATCAGCCAGAAGCATTGAGTATAGTCTGAGTCCACTCAGAGGTCCAGCAGTCAAGAAAAATTAATATGTTGAATTAACAACTGTATTTGTAGATGATGATGATGATGATGATGATGATGATGATGATGATGAGGCTGATGCCTATTTAACTTGACATGGTTTTGTCCCAGGAAGAGCTCTGACTCTGTTTACTCTGTAACCTGTTTACTCTGTAACTTCCTGTCTGTACATTCTTTGTCTCCGTATTTTAACTTCTTACTGACTGCTATTTATATAGCAGTGCAAATTACATTATTATATTTCTAGAACAACATTATATCATAACAGATGCTCTCTCATGTGTGGCTATATGGCAAAACCAAATGCCACACCATCTTTATCAGCTCTTAATACTTCTCACCATAGAAACTTGGAGAAATCTGTAGTAGGCTTTCTGTCACAACCAAGACATTTTACTTGTTTATTGCCAGGGGCAAAGTACAAGTAAAATGGTGCTGCAGCTAATATGCATATGAGTGATTAATTTTCTCTATGTCATTTGGTCTAAAAGGAAACTATGCAAAATGTCCATTAAAATTAGCTGCACATGCACTTCAAAAAACACAGCTACTCAGTTTATTTAGCTTGAAATAATATTTAAAGTCCCTGTACAGACTTTTCATTTAGTGCTGATTTTGGCGGCCCCTGTGGACGAAAGCGGTGGTGTTTTGCCGGAATGAAGAATGCATTTCCCACTGTCGTGAAGACGTTTGTCTGGCTGGCGCGTGTAGATTTGTTTTGGAAACATCAGAAAGAAGACGGGACTTGCTTTGAATTTTTTTTTTTTTTTTTTAACAGCTATCTGCAGCATGAGTAGTAATCGTATCCTTTCGTCAGTGGTCGCCTTCCAGAGGTATAGAATTAGACGACTGAGCACACTGATGAGCTCATTTGCTGTTGTACTGTAGGTAACAGAGACACATCAGCAGAAACCAGAGACTTTTGCGTATCCAGTTAAAAGCTCCATACTGGGGCTTTAAATAATCATTTGATTTTGAAAACTTTTCTGTTGAGCAACAAATCAGTTAATCAAATGATACTTTATGTTGTTAAATGCATAACATAGTCAGTTGATGACCATTACAGATGATTGATGATGATTGGCATGATGATTGGTACCTATCAGACCCTTTTCATCATGTTGTCCTTTCTCTTTCTAAGCATCTTGTCCCAGTCATAAAAAATCTGATGTTTTAGTGGCGTTTTGGCAAAATTCAGGTCTGCTGAGTGCTTCTTCATAACCTGGTGAAAGGTGATGTGTAGGAGCTTTGCTTTGCCAAGTCAGAGAGCTATTTTGACAAGATGAAAAACACACCAGTGGACGCAGCAAAAGTGTTATCTGTACATTTATACCCACATGCTGCACAGACGAGCCAAAGATGCTTGCTCAAACACAGATATGAGATAAACCAGTAATCCGTGGATCACAGTCAAGAAGAAGATGGGTGCTCTTTCTTTGTGTCTGCTCAGGACTGAAAAAGCTGAGCTCGAGAAAAGTTCAGAGTCTGAAAAATGACTTTGTGGCTGTCATCTTAAGAGCAAAGAGGTCAGAACTTCACTGAAATACAGGTTAGCATACAGAACAGGCAGGTGTGCTCATTCATTGAGCACACCTGCATTCATTGCAGAGAAAACTTTTTAAAGATCTGGTTGGCTGGCATTGCAACCACAGGCAGTGGTCAGTACTCAGGAGCAGAAATAAACTATCAATTATATGGGTAAAAACAAGCTAAAAACATAGCTCCTTACATAACATTTACAACTGAAACATCAAACATCAAACAATGTCTTGGATAATGATATTATAGGCTTATTTTGAGGTGCTACCTATTTTTGCTTATGTTAATAATTACCTCTCAAACCAAGGGTTACAGTTTTAATGGATGGGCTGAAAAGACTGCGCAGAATTATATTAATAGACCAATTTGGTGTGGGCGAAATGGCTTAATGGATCATTATCAGCCAGAAAAATCTATTGAGCAATCCCTTAGAAGCAGAATATGAGCATGAGTCAGTGGCAATAGTTGCAGAAAAAGCACAGAGTAAGTCAAAAGTAACCAAAAGTGATTTTTGTTTGTTAAAAACAACTATTAAACAACTTAATGGCATAGTCTTTTTTTTTTTTTAAGTCTAGTTTCTCTAAATATTTACTCAACTACAGTAGTTTGTCATTGTTGCGCCCAGCAGCACATCAAAGCAAGCTAAACAGAGAATGTGATGAGCTTGAGTGGATAATTGATCAGGCTGAAATTACCAATGGATTTCTGCAGAGCTTACGCCTGAAAATCTATTGTGCTTCAGGTCATCTATTGGGAATCATAGAGGTATGTAATACAGTGAAATGGGCACAGAACACAGTGTTAATAATCTGTTTACACTTCAACCCCCTCTCTATTGATTTCCATTCCCAGCATGCACCACCTCCCCGAAGGATATCAGTCAGTTTTAAAAAAAGAGCACACACGTTTAAAATGGATCCCTGAAACCAGGGAAACTTTTTGTATATACTACATACTGTACCACTTACATACTGGATTTATGTTAGTGTGTTTGTTGGTTGTGAGCTATTATAGGTATTTAGTAAAATGTATTATTCATTTTTTGTATGCTTGTGTGCATGTTATGCTTGTGTCTGTGTGAAATGTGTGTGTGTGCGTCCGTCTGAGACACATAACTGTGTGTGCTTTCCTGTGACTATTTTCTCCTACATAGCTTTTATAAAGAGAGGTCAAAACTTAAATGCTGTTGTCATAGATTTCATCAGATTGAGGTTCAGTGTACTGTAGCAGTAACTGATGTACTGTGTGTGTGTGTGTGTGTGTGTAAAATTAATAGTTTTTATTCTCTCAGGGCTAAATGATGTGAGGAAAATACCTAAATGCATTTTTTCTGACTAAGATCATAGTTGTGATTTAAATTGTGTTAATTCTGTTAATTAAACTATCGGCCTGTATTTGCAGACTGAGACATTGTGTTCAGCAAGTATGTGTCTGTATTTTTGCTCTCGCTGTACCTTCTTCCATTCACCTGCACCCTCTTTCATCCATGAGTGTGTGTGTATGTGTTTGTGTGTGTCTCACTGCAGCTCTGTCTGTCTGCCTTTAAAGAGGCTGTGAATGATCTTATTTAGTGTGCGCTGATTGCTGCTTTAACCTGGCAGCCACGCTGGCTGCTGCTGCATTAATAATCGCACGGAGGCAGGAGAGCTGGCGAGGCCCGCACCTTGTTCACCGTTCGCTCGCTCGCTATCTCCACGGCACCAAGGAAAGAGCCAGCACACAGCAGGGAAGTGTGGCGGAAAATTACAGTCTTCACATGCCAGCCAGGAAGGCTGCTGCCGCAGCTCAGTGGGGGCCAGTGCTGTGTGAAGAAGACAGAGGAATCGGGAGGACGTTTTAGTGTATAATGCCCATGTGGAGGCAGTGGGGTTTTGTGTGTGTGTGTGTATGTGTGGGTGTGTGTGCATGATCCTACTTGTGTCCATGTTTGAGCTGAAGACCTTACACTTTCGGACTTTTCCTCCTTAGACCTTTGGCTAGTTTAGGATCCTATGGTTTCAGATTTGAACCAGGTTAGACTAAAGGTTGGTTGAGAGTGAGGCTTGGATTTAGGGTGCCAGCACAATCATGCACTGGATGAATAATGAGTTAAGCTAGTGCTGTGTTGTTCAGATTAGCAGGCTTTTTACATATTTTCATGAAATAATTTTCTATGTGCTGGTTTCCTTTTAAAGTCCAAAGACTTGCAAGTTACTGTGGGCGAACTGGAAACTTTTGGTTCTAGCCAGAGGTGTGAATATGAGCATGAATGCGGTTGTTTGTGTGTCTCTGTGTGTTTGCTGTTTGATAGACTAGACTTTGATAGACTATCTGTTTTGGTTGTGCCCTGTCTTTCACCCACTAGATGCAGGTGTGTGATCCAGCCCCTCGGCCCTGCTCAAGATAAGCACATGTATCAAATCGATAAATGGATAATTTTGTATGTTTGTGAGTGGGTGTGTGTCTATTCGTGTGCAGAGTGTGTAGGGTAGAGAGAGGAAAAGTAACATTGAAAAGCAGAATATGGCAACAAAGCGGTCCACCAACAGACCTTCTTTGTGTCAACATTAACTAGACGGGTTGAAACTGCTGTCCTTTTAAACCACGGCCAACAATTCCCTCTTTCAGTCCAGTCCAGACGACATTTTGATTGGTTGTGTGAAGATTAAAGCTTCGCACTCTCTGCCAGGGAGAACACTATAATTGATATTTCAGCTCTGGGCAAACTTGCTCTCGCAGGCCAGTGGCTGTTTCAGCAGAAAATTAATGTTAGCACAGCTTGGCGGCAGAACGGTCGGCATGTTTCAGGAAATATACTCTGAGTTGGGTCTCTCTGGTCCACTGGCTTCTGCTGCAACTCTCTGTGTGTGAAATGAACATCCTGTGTCGAGAGAATGCATACTTCTCTCTTGTGTGTATGAGCGCACGCACACAAACACACACACAGCTACGAACACATACACAAGCAGTTTACCACAAATTTAAAGGTCTTGCTAATGGAGACAAATCTTCAGGGGGATTAGTGGTATATGAATTGTAAACATAAAATGCTCTTTTTATCACAAGTTTTCGCTCCCTGGTCTTTTTTTCTTGTTTTTTGTAAGAATTCAAGGACACTTCAGAAATGGACGTCAGGAGAGTTTGACTAGGATTTGATCAGTCCCAGTGCTCCTCAGTAATATCAAGTTCCTCAACAATGAGAGGCATCTCTTGTCTACTTCATTAACACATGTATCACTCAGCCAGTCTGGAGAACATTAAAATCAACCTAGCATGAAACAACGACGAAACGCTCGTTTTCGATGGCACCCTCATGGTGCTCTTGTCCTGAATGGGCCATTTAAGTGGACACAGGGGATTAGGCAGATGATGGCATTGCAGATCCTCATATTGGTTCAGTACGACTTGGACCATATTAACAGGACATTAGTCTCATTTCCATTCTGACAGCGTGCACTTCACACAACACTGGCGAGTGCAACCATAATCATTGTGACCCTCACGCTCCAGCCTTTCATTTCCTGTCTCCATTCAAACCTTCCTTATCTCTCTCTCTGTCCTCCCATATTCTTTCTTGCCCTTTCTCCACTGTCTTTCTTTTTCTTCCCGCCCTTGCCACTGCACACCCCATTCTCTCCCCTCCATCTCCTTTATTTCTTTCTTTCCTTCTTGTTCCACATCAGCAGCTGGGTGAAGCCTCTCCCCGTCACGCTTGGCCGCACTCCCCTTAATTACCATGTATTCTTCTTTAGCTAATAAAAAACGCTGATGAAACCGATTACATGGCGGCGGAGCTTTGAATGGAGTTGGATTTAGGCACGAAAGGATAGCGAGAGAAAACGGAAAGAGAGACAGTAGGAGAGAGAAAGCTGGAGACAAAGGGGTTGAGAGAGCTGGGGAGAGAAGCAGGAGAGGAAGGGAGGAGACAGAAAGAAAGAGAGACAGGCAGAGCAAAGCAATGGAAACGATGGATGGAAATGGGAGGAAAAAATAGGAATGGTTTGGGCAGTAACCCGTTTGTTGTCTTTGTTGTTGTTTGGGTCAGAGATGCTTTAGGCCCTGAGGGAACTTCCTCATCTTATCACAGCAAGCAGACGGCTGGCACATCTTTCTCATTACTAGCCTCTCAGTTATAGATTACTCCTGCCTTACTCCTCTCCCCAGCCACAGGCAGTCTCTGTTACAGTGTACAGAGCCACACTCGCACCAAACGCAGTTTGAACTCCTGAATATAGACTTTGCCTTTTTCTTTCGCTTTCATGAGCATTAAGTCACTCTGCCTGTCCATGTAATTGCGGTTTCAACTGCAACCAACTGCGGCTTGGAGGAGAAAATGAATTAAGGCTTCTTGCTTGATTGAAAAACCATCTGAGAGTTGCTGGTAGCTGGTTCATGATACACACTTTCGCTTTGCGATAGGTTTTGTTTTCCTCCTCAGCTGGATAAAGTAGTGTTTATTTAGTTTCAAATGTGATGCATTAGCACTTTTAGTTTCAGTATATGTGGGGGAAAAAACATCCAAGAAGCTCTCACTATGGGACTTTTATAGCAGTTGACATTCAAAGAACTTGGTAAATGTGACCCCCTGATGTTTGAGAATGGTCAGTGCCAAAATGTAGATATTTATTGGGGTAAAACATTTTGAATAGATTACTTATTTTAGTTCTAAACATAGACACACACATGTATATATATATGTGTGTGTGTGTATATATATATATATATATATATATATATTGCAAAATCAACCAGTTAAAACCTAAGACCTTTGTACCCACAATTTTCTGCATGCATATTTAGACCCATTAGCCACACAACAACTGCTGATGCACACAAATGATTCGTAACAAGCTGTGCCATTACTGGTTTGTTGTCCTATTTCATGACCCCTTTTCAATGAATACGGAAGCCCTGTGAGGCATCTTGCACATTTACATGTTAATGTTTGCAATTTGTAAACATAAATTGAAAATGTCAGAAGCTCAATAGCTAAATGGAGATAAGTAAACACATTATTGAAATGCTGCGGCCACTTAAAGTCAGACACCTATTCCATACAAAAGATGAAAATTATTTGGAGGAGGAGAAGGATGAAGAGGAGGTAAGAGGAGGAGGAAAAAGACAAAGAGGAATAAGAAAGAGAAAAAGAGGGCAGGGGCACTTTAATTCGCACAGCACGTACTTGCCGAGGGGGTGAGACGATTAGGTTTGTGATGAGAGGCAGCAGTGTGACGGAGAGGGCATGGGGGGTGTCAGGATGAGCGAGGATGAGGGAGATGAGAAAGAGAGAAGTATTATCTCGCTGCGCTTTCAGAATCCCACACATGCTCGTGCACGAGCACACATTTATACATGTGGGTACGGACACATGCACGCACGCCAACCGCATGCATGCACCTTAAAATGTACACACATCCACATCATGTTCACAGTTTCTGTCTCTACCTCTCAAACACACACAAACACACACTGACATGCACACAGTCAGCGGAGAAGTGGAGTCAATGCAGTTGGCACCTGGTTCCCCTCGCTGCACACACATTCATCACTCAGTCGTGGGCCTGACAGAACCTTCTGCCCCGCAGGCCATGGGTCCACACATACACACAAGCATACACACACCTTTACACTTTAACACACATGCACAGACAAGAGAGATAGAATGAAGAGACATCAGCTGGACTATCAAGCAGTATAGGCCAGGGACCTGCATATGAACACACATATTCTGTTGTATACTGTCAGTAAAGTTCTTCTCAAGGTGTGGCATTTTTAGATGGATCACGTCATTGGAAGTACTGTATGGCATAGTTGCATAACTATCAAACAGGTATACAGAAAGGTTCGTGACATGGAGGAATAGTTCAGCTTTGTGGCAAATATGCTTATTCACAGGTTTCACAAGAGGATTGATGGCACCTATTCATTTCTATGTGTGAAGCTATTGCCTCCAACTGAGCAGGGTTAACAAAGACTGAGGGAGACGGCCTGGCTCTGTCCAAAGGAAACCTCAGTCTCAGTGATTAAAACATTAGATCAGATCTCATTGGTGTGAATGTTTTGTGGCCTGGCTTGGCCTCACATTTAGTGCACACAAGTTACAGTAATGACATTGATCTTCAGGAAAGTTCTCATGATTCTTTTTCTTCTTTTTTTAACATTCTGAATCAATATGCTCAAAACAGAAAGTTATTGATAAAGTGTTGTTGACAGAAAGAAAAACGTGAAACTGGACCACTGAATATACATAATGCACAAAGTACAGTTAAAGTTCCTCACCCCTCATTATTTTCTCATCTACATCCTGGCAAAAAAGGGGAGAGGGACCTGTGTGCAGGGACAAGGGCGCCGCCATTAGCCCAGCTGATCCATACCGGAAGTCACGACCGGAAGTTGCTCTTCTTCGTGTATATTATTTCTATGTTATTCTAAGAACCCCCTTGTCAGTGCCTGATCCGTACCCGGAACACGATCCGTTCCAGCGCTTCTGCGCATGCGCCGTTTTACGGCATTAGCTTCAAAGCTATGCTAACTGATAGCCTAGCAGTAGAGCAGCTAAAAGTCCGCCGTAGCGTTGTTAAAACGTCACTTTATTAATTTTAAATATTTTTTCATGCGAGAAAGTCACAGTCTAGAGTCCTAATCTGTGGTCAGTTTATCCAACTGACGGCTGTTTGGAAGTTTGCTCCGGTTTTGGGAGAAGTGCAGAGCTAGCTGGGAGCAGAGCTGGGAGTAGCCACCGGGAGCTAACGTTAGCTCGCTGCTCGGCTCATCTCAGAGGCAGCAGCGGCCGGCTGAGGTGATCGACCGGTCACCCAGACGTCGTCATGCCGGTGGAGAAAGCGAGCAGATTAATTTATGGTCTCATTGATTAACTTAGTTTGTGTAAATGAAAAGTGAAGCTTCAGGTGGAGCTGGTCAGAGGAGCAGTGCTGACTTGCTGCTGTCTGTATGTGCAGAAATCACCACATTTACATCAATAAATACATGTTTTACAATTAACTGATCGGTCTACATTACATTTAATTTAATCAGAAATAGAACAGAGGGGAATTCGTTGCGACGTGCTTGTGTTTTTCCTCATAGAACGTCTCTGTTTTCATGCATATCTACGGAAGCGCATTGCATTCACTTGATAAAATAAAATTTAGACACCTTATCTCGTAATTACGAGATCTTTTCTCGTAATTACGAGATCCTGATGTCGTAATTACGAGATCCTGATCTCGTAATTATGAGATCCTGATGTCGTAATTACGAGAAAAGATCTCGTAATTATGAGATAAAGAAAAAGGAAATGTCTATAAATCCGCTCTTGTTGTCTCAATAAATGAATGCTACGGTGGTGCAGTGGTTAGAGCAATTGCTAACTATGCGGGAGACTGAGGATCGAATCCTTGTAGGGGCATATCGTTCTTGTTTTGTATATTAGGTCACTGTAGCCTACATTATTAGCTGGCGGGGGACACACCGGCCCACGTTAACCGATTGTGCCGTTCATACACGCCAGACTGTATAAAAGACCCCGGTGCCTGGCCGCCGCCGCCGCCGCTGCTCTAGTGGCGGCTGGGCACCGGGGTCTGTGGAGCGGGTTCATGAAGCCTGGTTGTTCCGACATGACTCAACTCACAACACTGTAACGTTATGTTGTGTGTCTTGTAGCCGAAAAGTAGGCTACAACACACACAACATAACGTGAGTGAGTCATGTCGGGACAACCAGGCTTCATGAACCCGCTCCACAGACCCCGGTGCCCGGCCGCCGCTGCTGCTGTTGCTGCTGCTGCTGCTGCTCCGCGGGGAAGGCGAAGCTCACTGCCAGGATCACCGCCGGAGCAGCGGCGGCGGCCGGGCTCACACCCAGGGAAGGCGATCCTGGCAGTGAGGATGTGTGAGCCCGCCGCCGCCGCCGCCGCTGGGGGCGGCCAGGCGGTGGAGGCGATCAGTGAGCTTCGCCCTCCCCACCCAGGGAAGGCCATCCTGGCAGTTAAGAGGAGAAACTTTCTACTTCTAAGTTCAGGAGCAGCGGAGCGGCTCGCGGCTGCAGCTCAGTTCACTTCACTCACACTGAGAATGGAGTTTGTTTTCTTCCGGTAGACGTAAATACGTAACACGTGTACCCCCTGTCCAATCAGAACGCTTCCCGACCCCCAGACGTTAAGCAGAATTAAATAAAGGCGATTTAATGTGTTTTCCATGTTAACCCCAATTCTGAATTATTATTTCCATGTAAACTCGAAGGAGAATATTTTGATTCCAAACTATTTAATTCAGAATAATTAATTCCGAATTAAAAAACATCATGCAAATAATAAGCCCCACCACGGGACTCGATCCTCAGTCTCCCATGTGAGAGGTAACTGCTCTATCCACTGTACTACCACGGACGGTCAATTCAGATTGAGACAAGAGCGGAGTTACAGACATTCCTTTTTCTTTATCTCATAATTACGAGATCAGGATCTCATAATTACGAGAAAAGATCTCGTAATTACGACATCAGGATCTCGTAATTACGAGAAAAGATCTCGTAATTACGACATCAGGATCTCGTAATTACGAGAAAAGATCTCGTAATTACGAGATCCTGATCTCGTAATTACGAGAAAAGATCTCGTAATTACGAGATAAGGTGTCTAAATTTTATTTTATCAAGTGAATGCAATGCGCTTCCGTACATATCCGCGGTGTCTGCCGTAAACTAAAAGAAGGGGGAAGTGCGCATGTGCGTGCGCATGCGCAGAAGCGTCCTGGAACGGATCGTGTTCCGGGTACGGATCGGGCACCGACACCCCTCTCTCTCTCTGGCCTGTCTAGCCTCTACCTGCTCTTTTTACTAAACTTAACCAACTCCTTTCTTCATTGCCTAAACCTAACCAAAGCACCCACCAACGACATTTCATTTATTTTTTCTCTCTCTCTCTCTCTCTCTCTCTCTCTCTCTCTCTCTCTCTCTCTCTCCTGGTCTGCTGTCAGCAGGAGTGGCGCTAGCTGTTAGCCGTTAGCCGTTAGCAGCGTTTTTTAATAACTCAATAACTTAATAAACGATCCATGCAAAAAATATTTAGTTAGCTCAATCATGTTGTAACTAAGATATCCGCTGGAAAACAATATTTTATTATGGACCATTGAGTTACTGAGTTATTTTTTTTATCTACATAGAAATGATACACACGAAGAAGAGCAACTTTCGGTCGTGACTTCCGGTATGGATCAGCTGGGCTAATGGCGGCGCCCTTGTCCCTGCATACGGGTACTCTTGAAAAAGGGGGACTAACTATTGTTATTTACTACTATGCTTAATTATTTTAATTTGAATGGAAAGCTGCTGATGTAATGGAACAATATAGCCGGGATACTCTTTAACTGATAAATAAAAAAAATAAAAAAGTCAATTTGTCTTTGCTATTGGTATTACTACGGCCTGTTTTTTTTGTGTACCTTGTGCCTTTAAGTGCTTCACCATAAAGCAATGACGCACTAATTACTGCAGAAGTCCCATAAAACAGAGATCTTGGTAAATAATAGTTTGTCATTTAAAAATTGCTCTCTTAAAGCCCCAGTATGTAACTCATTTGGCTTTTTATTAGCAAAAATCAAATATTGCTTTCATAAATATGTATTTCACTATAGTCAAATCACACCCGCATACAAATGAAAGCTTTCTTGTACCTTAGAATGAGTTGTTACAAGTCGTTGCAAATATACAAGGGGGGGCGCACTGAACCTTGGCTGCCATGTTGTTTCGCCATTTTTTTACGTTCAGTGGCAGCGTGACCGTAGATAACCACAGAAACTCACCAGAGCTGTCGGCTCGGGGAGAAAGTTTTCGAGGTAGCGCCTGTTAAAACTGTCACCACTGTGTAATGTGACGAAGGATGGATGCACTGATGTTGCATTCAGGTGCAGTCAGGCACCTGAATGACGCCGTCGGCAAACCAACCGGATGTAATTTTACTCAACAAGAGAAAGAGGCTGTATTCGAAACCGCATACTATACTGCTAGTACGTACTGATTTGGCCAAAATGTAGTATGCAGTATGCAGTATGCGAACAAAAGCAAAATCTGCAGTATGCGAAAAGTTCCCGGATGTCGTACTGATTCGGAAAATATTTCCAGTATGCATCTGACCAGTCTACATCGCGTACTGTATCCCTCCCCTGACGTCCTAACCGTAACCAGAGCGTAACCAAAGACGGTAGTGTAGCCGTGTACCGTAACTATAGTTTAATAAAATAAAACTTAATGCAGACTGATCGGTTCATTGTAAAATATTTATTTATTTTTTGTAAATGTGGTGATTTCTGTACGTAACGTTAGGCTCCAGAGCCCCGAGGCAGCGCTGCTTACACACAAGAAGCTTCACTTTACATTCAAACAAACTAATGCTACTGCCACAATTGAGATTTCATCAATGAGACCAACATTTATCTCCTAAAAATAATTTAACCAGCCGGTGGTAAACCTTTAAAAACCTGCGGGTAAGTTAATTAGCGACCGTTTTCTCCTCCGGAATGACGTTGTAGTGCTGGCCGGCCGAGCACGTCAGGAGCCGGGCTGCTGCCTCTGTGATGTCCCAGTCGCTGCGGAGCTTCACTTCTCCGAAAAACATCGGAGCAAACTTTTAAACAGCCGTCATTTGGATAAACTGGCCGTATATTTGGGGTCTTAACAGTTACTTTCTCGCATGAAAAAATATTAAAACTTAATAAAGTTACATAATTACAGCGCTAGAGCGAGAAATAAAACAGCTTTTAGCCTGTTTTACAGCTACTGCTACCGGTTGCCGTGAAATGCATTCTGGGAAACTCGTATACTGCATACTGCGATGATAACGGCGTCGGTCTGCTGAAGTAGCATACTGAATCCCACATTCAGTATGCAGTATACAGTACGTACTAACGCAGTATGTAGTAGGCAGTACGGTAGTATGCGGTTTCGAAAACAGCCAGACAGTAAAACGTGGGTCAGATAAACAATACGACATCACCATGACAACATATTGTCACGCCTGTATTGTTTTGCCTCGTGCTGGTGGATCATTTGTTTACATAGAGGCTTGTTTATCCTGTTACATGCAGCGTCTGTTGTCTGTCTGACTTCTGCCCGATTTCACGTGAACGCAACATCAAGAATACGTTCAGATACAGTATGCAACCGCACCGCTAGATGGAGGTAATTCCTACATACTATACCTTTAAACTTAAGGATAATTTAAAGACCCCTCCTGGCTATCAGTAGAGAAGTCAGTGCAGCCTGAAGTCACATGCCCAGTTTCGTATCTACGATTTGCTTCTATTTACTGTCTGTTGCTCAGCTCTAGATTCATTTTGATGCATGTCACAAAATATCATGCAATAACATATGCTTGTGTGCATATGTTTACATGTGTAACAGTGTGGCATTTTGTCCGGTATCATTTCAGAAATATGTAGCAGTCACAAAGTCACACCAGGGATTAACCGACAACTGCAGGTTGAGTTTGTGTACTTTAGTGCACCAAACACAGACTTTATGTGTGTGTGTGTGTGTGTGTGGTTGCAGACATTCAGCATTCATCATGGGAAGGAAATGTCATCTTGCGGCAGAGACAAAGACAAGCTGTTATTACTCTGAGGAAAGAAAGACTGTCTTACAGAGAGAAACTGTCAAAAAACTTCATTGTCTTTGAGCTGTGCATCAACACACAATCCAGAAGGCATCTTCAAAATGGCAACATTAACAGTCCTTAAGAAAGTCTTGTAATGCTGCATGTTAAACATAAACAATCGTAACATCAATAAATACACTATGTATTGTGTGGTAGTGGTACAGGTGCATCATTTTGTAATCAAGATCTAATGTTGGATTTGATTCAAGCAAAGCATGCACACACACACACACACACACACACACACACACACACACACACACACACACACACACACACACACACACACACACACACAAGAAACAATTTGCTCTTCATTTTCCAGGCAACTGAATTTTGCTATTATGCATTATTGTACAGAAATGGCCGTTTGTCCTGTTCGTCGCGCCGAGTTGTCACGAGCTGCAACACAAGTTTACCCGAGTGAGGAAAACGAATTTGATTGGTCGTTATCGAGCGGGCGGGATATTCAAAGCTTGGGGCGAGCCCGAGCTCTGTGTGTGTGTGTGTGTCTCAGATGTTTGAACGACGGATTACGGATCCAATATCAGTGGCTGATGAATAGTGTACAGGCTGACGTATAATCCGTGCGCCTGCATTATCCAATGCGGAAAAAAAATACACACTTTCATCCCGGATTTACTCAAAAATAGAATTTTGCACAAAGTTTGGCCTACATCGTCTGAAAGATGAGTTATCACATTAATTTTATGATCCAGAGTGGGCTCAAATTCAGTTTTCTTTTCTGTACACCTTTAACACAAGTCCTGTCAGATACATAATAAGCCATCTTACATGAGCATGGCAGTGTAAGCTTTATAACTTGCTGCCTTCTGCATGAGAAAACATGGCAAACAACAACAGGTATCACCACAACACATGTTGGCAAGTAACTCCATTCACAGTAAGGAAGTGGATTTAGAAGATTTAGAATCATTTCTCAAAACCTCCCATGTCCCCAGGTTGCATTTCTGTTGTGTTAGATTAACAATAGACAATAGGTTACAAAGCAATGTTTTTGCAAATGAAAACTGATGTATTTGCAAATTCCCTCTCTGATACATACGTTATAAAGCCAAAGCTCAATTTGTCTGGAATTTTGTACACAGGAGTCATTTTTATATATATGTATGTCTTCTTTTACTTGTTTGTCTCAATTGTCCATGCCTTGGTATGTATGATGGGTGAGGTTCAAATGCTATCTCTGATCAACTAAACTGATTTTTTCCAGGAGTTATTTGCTACTTATTAAGAGATTAGAAAAAGGCAATGAAGGAAATTAGTTCAGTTAAGTGCAGCATGACATGGTAATGTCAGTCACCATAATTGTGTTTTTATTTGCCCTGATGGGTCCATGTAACCCACAAAATTCTTTGTTTTGTGTTTATATGTCGTCCATGTGGTTTACAGCTGGTGGTTTGTGTGTGAGATGGCACAGCGAGCCTGAAATACTTTAAATGCAAACTGCTGTTACTGCTTTCTGGCATGATGAAGACAATTAACATTAGCTCTGCTTTGAGAAGTAAATGAGGTGATAAGGGCACTTCCTGAAGCCTTCCAATAAATATAAAATACAGTAACACATTTTTAAAACATTTGAAATTTAGTATTAAAGATGAGGGAGAGAAAGATTAAATGGTGAAGTCAGGAGGTTTACACTATTAAATGCTCTTAAAATGTCACATTACTTAATGCTACCAGGCATTTCATTGTCAGTGTATTAACCTCTCCACAGTAAGTGTCAAAGTGGTACCACACACTATACTCTTGTAAAATTCACTGATTTTTGACATTTCCCTGCATGCAATCTCATCAGCTGACCTTTAAACTGGAGACCTTTTACTCTTCTTATAGCATGTGAATCCAGCCAGTGGTGCGGATACATTTTCTTTTGCAGCTGGCAAGATCATTGTTGCAAAATAAGTTATAACGTTTATTTATAATTTTTTTAAATCAAAAATATGCCCCCCCCCCCCAATAATTTTACAGTAATCTGAATGATGCAGATTTTATGACCAGCAATATTTCCAAATAAAGAAAAAACTAAGATGAAATGGTATCTGCATCATTCTACCAGTACAGATTAAAATATACTAACCTCTGTAAGGAAAATACATTGGAATTATGTCTCACCTCTCTAATGTGGTTTAGGCAAATTTGTTTCTTTATACATTAAACCTTTTCTCAAAATGTAACTTGAGAAAATTGCGAACGTCCATGGATGCAAAGCTTTGCCTAAAGAGGAGTATTTGTGTGTCTCCCAATGTGCTCATTTGAATGGGAACACTTGTGTGTGCTTTAGTATTAATGGACGTTCCAGTACATTTGGTCTGACGCCAATGGGCCCAATTGCTTAGCATGCCTGCAGGACATTAATTGATGGCCGGGTTACGCTTCCTAATAAGTGTCATAAATAACGGTTTAGCAGGACGAAGGGAAAAATCTCAGAAACATTAAGCACTGCGTTGACATCTTAATGGAGATTCAACTGAGATGTGATCAAGCGGAATCCGTCAAGTAGGAATCCATTAATGCGAGGCTGAACCCTCCGCGGCGGCAAACTGGTGACAGTGATGACGGGCATGGGACAGACCAGCTTTACTGCTGCTCATGTGTCACTCGCAGCTTTAATGGACAGCCTTGTCAACATCCTCATCCCCACCCGCACATGGCTCTCCACCAACACAGCTGTTGAAGATCTGTCAAACCTCCGTGTCAGAGAGCCACACACACCCTCCCAAAGTCACTGATGGAGCCAGTAAAAACCATGGGCCGTTCACTGGCAGCATCATTGATTTTATCCCCGAATTATTGTTGAGGACGCATCATGCCTTGCATACCAATGGCAGGCCTTTTCACAGGCACACAGGCAGGAGGGTCAAATTAGTCCCACACTGCCGCAGCTTTTGTTGTGGGAGTGCAAGTTGGAGAAGCGAGCGCTGGCAACTTTGTTTGCGATTTGTTTGGAAGCATGCACATGTGTGCAGACAAACACACATGTACACACAATAAACTCATAAAAACACACCCATACACAGTTTGCCAGATTTACCTCGGTATTAGGTATGCAGCCAGGAAGCTCATCAGTGGAATTGCGCGTTTGGCCAACTGAGGATTTTTCTGTGTAACCAAGCCTCAAATGAATGGGATGAAAACCTCTGAGCTCCCACGGTATACTGTAAGTGGTGTGGGACTCAGCAAAGGTACAAGCATTAGTCCCATGCTAAGGCTGTATTACACAGAGGAGTGTGTATTAGTGTGTGTGGGAGAGAGCCAGTATGCATATATATTCTTTTGTTGGTGTGTTTATGCATGTGTCAGAGGGATTCATGGGATTCTGCATTGTTTGCTTGTGTATAATGTGTACCTATATGTGTTACAATGTTGTTGTTGTTGTTTTGTCTTCTTTTGAGTATGCGCTCCTGTTTTCTTTTTTTCCTCTGGATATATGTTTTCAGTTAATACTTAGCAAAATAAGGGAAAGCTATGCTGGTATGGGAAGACTGGCTATCTGAGTAGTTGTGCCTTTGCTGGCTTGCAAAAGTTTAAAATGATACATTTAGAGGTTGGAAATTAGTAATTTTGTATATTTAAATGCACTTAAGTGTTATATGATTACCGTTAACATAAATCAGATTTAATTAAAGTGCTGTGCTTTTGCCTGTGTAAAGTGTCACCCTTGCTGTGGATTTCTGTGACTAAAACCAGCCGTTCAATAGCGCAGCATTAGAAGTGCCATGCTCAGCTCTTCCAGCAGAGTGGTGGATGTAGTCTATCATTAGCCTACATACAGCCTTGACAGGTGCTTTTGTTAAAGGAATTCCCTCAAGTTTATCAACTAGGTTCTCTGAAGTTTCTATTGTAAATGTGCCAGTATTTAGGAGGTGAGTAGAACTGCCGCAGTGACAGCCACTGTACGTGTATGTGTGTGTGTGTGCATGCATGCTCTTATGTGCATGGAATTGTCTATTGGGGCCTGTGGGGTGACAGTTCTGCTCTCGGCAAGTAGGTAATTAGCATGCATTATTCAAATGAAAGACGGAGGGAATGAGGGTGGGGACCTGTCCACCTGGTTGTCAGCACCGGAGCCCGTCTCGTTCAGCGCCACTTACTCCACTCATTTAGAACATCAGAGCGTGTCTCTTGTCAATGTATTACCCTCTTCCCAAGCGTGGTGATAATGCACTTTTACAGGGTCCCATTATGAGGCAAGATATGATCGAAGTAAGCCAAAGTCAAAGACATTTAATCTTCAAACTGGAACAGAACTGCATGTGTTCCACATTTTATATTTAAGTCAGATCAAGTCAGTTTTATTTGTACAGCACCTTTCAGCAAAAAGGTCTGACAAAGTACTTTGCACAGAAACAAAGGGCATAAGTAGACAGGCCTTCATGTCCTAATGTAACTTAGAGAACTTGGAGAGCATGACATTGAGGACCCATTTGAAGGTGGCAGCATATGTTTTAAGAGGCCAGATTTGCCTGAAATCAAACTACTGCTCAACTGCATACAAATAAGAACATGCAGGGAGCTCTGCATCACTTTATTCAAGGTAACATGGTAGTCCTGCAATAAAGGCAAGGTCTGGGAAGCTTAGAATTTGTTTCAGTGTATGTCTTGATTCAACTTTATAGTTTGCAGTGTTGCTACTCTTACCACACTGTATGTTGTTTGGGGCTCCTATCATTTTGTAGTCTTACAGAGGATTTGTGTTGTTGGTTTGCTTTAAACTCTATGGCAGTAGTGTTGCAGGAAGCAGACTTGGAAATGCTTTTCCACAAGGCAACAAAAACAAATTGTGATATTTTAGCCCAATTACTGACTTTGATGCTCTGGGATCTGGTGTGTGAACAGCTCCCCTTGTTCAGCGAGGAAGCCTCTGCAAACGCTGAAGCATGTGTACTGTATCTTCACAAACATATCCCTTTGTGTGTGAATGAACTGAGTTATCTTTCTGCAGCAAGTGTCCTGGTAGCTAAAGAAGCAGGGAAACAATATTATGCCTTTGAAATATTATCTGCACAGAACCAAATTGTTGTTTCTAGTGTAAACTTTAGTACAGACAGTATCCTGAGACATACACACACGATGCTGATGGGGAGTGGTTTCCCATATGTCACGCTGACCACCAGGTGTTCCTGCAGTTATCTCACCGCAGCCATTTTGACAGGGTAATCATCCCCAGACTCATATGTTAGCCACCGATGAGTCATTAGCACCTTTCCTTATCTCCCACCCATTCTCCAGCCATGGTGCCTCACCAGGAGTGGCCTCTGTGTACATAATTGATCAATTAGCTGCTTGAGAAGGCTCCCTCACCTCCATCCGTCCCATTTTGCCAACATTTACATGTGTCAGTTTAATTGTGTCCCTATCTCCTCTCCCAAATTATTTACCTACTCACTCAGCCACACTGCAAAGCTCCCATTGTCCCCAGGTGACTGATAGTCTGACTGGAATGGAAATGTGTTTGCCTGGGTCATAATTTAATTTTAACTGGGAAGTTATGTTGAAGGCAAGACCAACATCTGACCACTGATCGCAGTGTTAGCCTATATGGCTTCCCTCGTTCGCCTCACAAACTGCACAGCTGACAACTTCTACCTGTCAGCGGCTGTTGGTTGTATAGTGTTGGTCAGTGTTATTTGAAGTTCCAGCACAGCGCTACCGTCAAATTAGATTGGTCCTAAACCTGAACAGACATAGAATCTAAGCCAAAAGATATCCCCAGATGAAACCTGCCAAAAAATAAAACATTTGTAGAGAAAAATGATTTTGTGTCAGTGGCTGACTTTTTACAATCCCCCTTTTTCCCTGTATCTATTCAGCCATAGGTCTGCTGGCCTGAGGTCCATTTGGAGTGGGTTGACTGGGCATGAAATCAGACTGGCATAACTCTCCTCTGCCATAGTGGATTTACACAATTTATATACAACAGTCTTTTGATTGTGCTGGACCACCAACTAATCCTTTGTTCCCATGAGGGCTTTCGTTGTACTTTGTCCAATTTGTGTCTGTTGTAGACTCTTACTGCCCTCATGTGGTGTAATGTTATATTACATCTTGGTAGAGGAAACACATGTCCAATGTGTTTGTTGGTTCTGATTCACTAAAGTGTTGAAATAGACACCAATTTGTCTGTAGACCATGAATGCATCTAATGAAGGAGATATTTAAGATGTCAAATTATTAAAAGAGATTTAAAAAAATAGCAATTCCTGAAACTGTGTTCAAGAATTCACATTTATTTCATATTAAATTACCTTACATTACCCAGCATACAGTACACTGACAAAATATAAATCTTGTATAATAGTCTCTAAGTATCTCTTTGTCAAATAATATAGAATATAAAGTAGCCCATGGTGCTTAAAATGGACTCATTCATAAGTTAAACCTGTGCTCCTCTTTTTTTCTATTTTAAAGTCACAGCTCTGTTTTTGGGCAGATCATTGACTTCATACCAGATACCTGCCTTTGATTCATGTATGCACTGAAATAAACAGTGTTTTCTATTAACAATACTAAGTGTTATTCTGGCGTGTATCCTCCAGCAACCACAAGGTGGTGGTAAATCATTAAGACTGATTTGAATTTGTCTTCTTTGCAAGTCTGACCTGTGGCTTCTGAAACAGGGGACACTAATGGGTTTTTTGTTTTTTTTCCAGTGGAAAATAATAATAACAGAAAATACTGTTTGTATTCATTCATTTTTATTAGCCTGGCAGTGTTGCATCTTCATTTGAATGTTGTCACAATTTCAGCTCGTGCTTCATCTCCTCTACTCGCTCAATAGATTGGAGAGAAGAATTTCATAGTTCGTTTTTCTTCAGAAATGAAAAACACACACATTAGATAATGTTTGTTTCTGGACTGGCTCTTTACAAAAGCCTCCTACTATGCAGACATAGAGTCATTTTAATTTCAGAAACGAAAATGGATTTGTTTGCTTATCTTCTCTGTAAGAAATACAGAGAAACTCACCCCCAGTCCTCACAGAACAGTTTGTTTTTGTATGAAATGAACATGACACGTCATGTTATATATTTACACTACAAAAATGGCCAGTAACAGTTGCATGAAAATATCTTAAGCCACAAGTGAAACACATTTGAAACACTGAGATCAGTTTGTTGCTGGATGTAACTCAGTGGGAGTGCAGGACATGTGCTCCGTTTGCACCTTTGTCCAGACGTCCTTGAGCAAGGTAAACCCACTCAGGGCTCCTCTGACTGAACCTTGCTCTCACTGTCCAGAACAGGGATGAAAGTCAGTCACGATCTGTGTTTGACAGATGTGTGAGGGGGAAGGTGTTAGATTATGGTTAGTACAATACTATGAAATAACAGCATGTGCCAGATTAGTAGCATTATAGACACACATGGTATAGTTTTTATGTCATGTTTCACAAGTGGATAAAAAAAATTGAAATTGAAATATAACTCAATGTAAACTGTAGCAGATCTGGTAAACTATCATATTTTGGATGGTAATATTATTATATTATGTGTACTTTCTCTCCACATCTAATACAGTATAGTGCAATATAAAATAACTGTGATATATAGTCACTGGTACAGTACTTGTATTATGAAAAGACAATGATAATAGAAAGAGAAAGCTAGGGAAAGAAAAAAGAAAATTCAGCTTCAATGAATTTAAAGAAATTAGAACTAAACTGATGAGTGATAATTGATTTGCTTGAATATTTTTTAAAAGTAATGTAACATCAAGCACTTACTGTACCATGTTGTTTGAAATATTATTTTTACTGTTTATTGTGACCATATTATATGAGATACTGCAGTATAGTTAAAAAAAAATAAATGATATGAAATGGAGAAGTGTTTACGGTACACTGGTATACTGCAACACCACTGTGTATAGTCTTACAGGTAGCTTTAGGATGTTCAGTAATGACTGCAGCCAACACAAGGCCATAGAGCTTTGGTGTGTGTGTGTGTGTGTGTGTGTGTGTGTGTGTGTGTGTGTGTGTGTGTGTGTGTGTGTGTTGTAATACATGTGGGCATTAGTGCTCTCTGTTGAACACTGGAAAGCTAATGACATGAACCTCTGTCAGATTCATGCCCCCATCACAAGCATCCCAGCCATCATGGTTGAAGCTAGGATCTGCCCATTAACACGGAGGCCGCAGGATGCAGGCTATCCACACCAGGCGAGAGAGAGAGAGAGAGCTTGACACAGAGCAGGTCCCTCTCCGACAGCACGCTCACCAGCCTGCACTTTCCAAGGACATTACGGCTCCATTCCACCAGCTCTCTCCGGTGGCAGGCTATCATTAGTCCGCTTGCGAGAGCCCAGCGAGGTGATAGCAGGGGAATTGTGGGCTTTCATATCCACAAGCTGGTCCACAGGATGCCAGGCAGAGTGTGGTAATTTAGCTCAGAGGTGATGGAAAATAGTGGGTTAGTTTAATGACAAGTTTGTGTGGCCATGTAAAAGCACTCATCAGAGAGTGGGCGATAGAGAGAATGGATGAGAAGCACCAAAACGAAGAGAGGGGACTGTGTGTGTGTGTGTGTGTGTGTGTGTGTATATGTGTTTGCGGGTGCGTGTTCTGTTTTCTTAATAGCGCTCTGTTTTCCTTTACTAATAATATGCCAACTTACATACCAATTTTCACTGGATTTTCTGTTTACTTGAAAGACAACAAATCAGTGAGATGTCATAGATAAAATATGAACCATAATCCTACTGCATTTCCTTCTTTTGATTAATTAATTTAGATGATTATCAAAATTGAAGAATCAAAGGGAGACAGAATTAACAACAAATTAAGGGTTTACACTCCTCTAAAACAGTGAAAAACACAAACAAATATTGTACTGTTTTACAACTAAATACAACAAACTAAAGATACCAAATGAGGCATAATTTGGAGATAGAATGGTTGTATGATTAGCAAGGCTCCCTTTTCTTCTTATTATTATTTTAACATCCCAGTAAAATGGGTAGCCTTAATGGGTGACAAAGTGTATCTGTATAAGCCGAGACAATCCCACAGGCAATACTTCATACCATAAAAACAGGTTTCTGTGGTAATTTGTCAGATAATCTTTACTAATCTATATCAAGATAAACTATAAAGCTCACAGATACAACTGTAAATGAATAAAGTCGCCATTCATAAATGTTAGTCTGCTCTGTCCCAACGCAGTGTTTATCCATGCATCTAATTCACTTTGAATTTCATCCCTAAGAAAAAAAGAAAAAATCAATGCTCCATCTCTGTCTCCCTTGGCAACAGGTTATAATCCATAGTTACGAGGAGCGGTTGCTAGGTGCGTTGCCGAGATACAGACCCTTCTCTCCACTGGCGCTACGTAGGAGGCCACCGGGTCCTTGATGATGGCAGAGAGATGAGGGACGGGTGAAAGGATGACAAGAGACGGGACAATGAGGATAGGAAATAGACGCACACACCTGACAGAAGCTGTGCGAGCAGAGGCCCAAAGAGAGCGCAGAAGAAAGGCAGAAAATGAGAGCAGAGAATGGAAAGTAAACACAAAAAAAGATAATGTAACAATCTAAGTGGCCAATCTGCACACCTCCATTTACCGCAGCTACATTTTAGTGTGCCTGTTTCTGCGCACGTTTGTGTGCATCCGTGTCCGTATGTGTGTGTTTGTGCTGCACTTGAAACACGGAGTGACAGTGGAATAGAGGGGGAGATGGGGATTCTACTTTGACTCCTTGAAAAGTCTGCTATCATCATGAAAAAGAGAAAGATAAAAAAAAGGCTGCACTGATGACTTCAATCACAGAATCCTTTGTATACCGGCTGTTTTTCCTGAGTGGGAGAGACTGAAGGAAAAAAAAAAACATTAGACAGAAACTTTGAATATGGCCAGCTTTTCCAAGTTGTCTTCTGTTTGACGCAGTGACATGCTGCCGTCATCATCACCGTGTTTGTGATGGTTAGGGGGGAAAAAAATGCAAATTTAATGCATGTTTTTGTCAGTTTGAAACTGTAATTATGATGCTGAGATTCTAAAAAAAAAAGAAATTTTGGATATGTTGGACTTGTTAGATGTCTCCACATGCTCCCACAGATGTTGCATGAGGAGACAGTAACAGCTCTCTGTTTATTAGTGCTCATGGCCATATAACCACCTGAGTTACACAAGCTGTCATTTTTTTTTTTTCCAAGGCTGATCCGATTAGTATGGTGATGATAGAAACCCACGGGAGTACTTATTCCTCACGAGTTTCCTTGTTGGTAGATAGAAAGAGTGTTCTTTGGTGCTGAAGCTGCCGCTCCCAGCTCCGATTATCCCCAGCCTCTCCCCCAGAGGGCAGTAGCAGCGTGTACACCACCACACAGCACACTTAGCTCGAAGATCAAAGGCACCGAGCCTCTGCAAGCAGCCAAACAGCCACCGTTGCCCTCTCCTCTGTCGACCTCAGGACAAGTTTTCAACAGTTTATTTATTTATAAAAAAAAAAAAAAAAAGGATATTAACATGATGTCATAGAATGAGAAAACAACCTCTAAAAGCAAGTGTTTCAGCTTCCTCTGAACAGGTAGAAGGGCTCTACCTCTGCCCATCGCACTGAACAATGTTATTAGGAAGATAATTCTCACATGGAAATAAACAGTGTGCAACACCCCTGTGAGTTCTCCTTTCAGTTTGGGTTATTATGTGTGTATTTCACTGATATTGTGTCATCTGGTAAGGAAGTAAACATCAGGGTTAGTTGGAGGTTAGGCTCTTTATCTTGTGTGAAAGAGTAACTAAAAGAGTTTACTGATGATCACAAGCAACACTTCACTTTGAGCTGAAAAATCAACTTACATCTGTAACTGACAGTGTTTAGAATATAAAACTTTAGTGTCACATTTGTAGCTCACAAACATCTAATTTTGTCAGAGTTGATTGAATTTCTTATCTACATCCTCACGTCTCTGTTTTACTTAATTTCATTTAGGACTTAAGTAATTAGAGAATCATAAGAAAAGACTATGAAAAGTACTTTAAATGCTCTACAATTTGTTGTTATTAATGAACAAATTTGAAATCTCAATTGTTGGCTGCCTAGTGTGATTGCTTTGATGTCTTAATATGCCCAAACAAAATCCAAACAAAAGGAAAGAAATTAGAAAAAGAGAAATTAATTAAGTTCCTATTAGTTAGTGATTTGTACTTTCTCACAGACAAAAATAATCATATTAAGAAAATAAAATTTATAAGTAGAAGGGTGGCAGAAGACTGCTTTATTACTGTTTGGTAAATGGCTTTCACTTTCTATTACTGTGTGATAATGTATTGTGAGTGGTGGTACAAATGGCTTTGGATTAAACAATAGATGGACCTCTGGCTCAGTGTCTGTCCTTCACTCAGCAGCATCTTCACACTGTAGGCTTTGCTTTGAGCAGAGACCCCTGTTGGTTGATTGGAATGACTTCCCTAATTGGATTCAATTCCTAATTGAAATGTAATAAAAATGCATCAGTAGACGTGGCGCCAACAATTACCTCATGCAAATCTCTTGATGAATTGACGTGAGGGGCGTAATTGCAGCTGTTAAAAAAAATGCATTGATTTCTCCTGGAATAACATCAATTCAAATCAGTTCACGCTCACGCTTCAGCCCGCGTATGGAAAGCATTTGTCACCGCTCAGTGTCCCTGTTTGGAGGTATACAGGAAAAAAAAAAGAAACATCTGCACCCTTTCACTTGGGTACGTCAGATTGATTGGGCTTGTGAGACTGTGTCAAATGTGCTACATCTATGCATATGCGATAAAGTATTCTCAACACTTGGAGGAGGGAAATAAAAGAAGAAACGACTTTGTTCTTTGTTTCTGTTTTCATCGAGGTGGTGCACGGGTTATGACTTCCTTTGGTTTGTAGAGCAAACCTATTCTGCTGGTGATGTGCCACGGAATCACACATGCACGCACACACACACACACACACGGTCGAACATACAGTTAAAACGAGAAATGAAATCGGATACATGCAGAAAGGAAGTATACAGGCTTTGATTCTTCCCTCCACCAAATGTTCAGAACGTTATGCGTCTGTCTGTTGATCGGGGGTGGCAGTCTAGAGAGAAAGGGTTAAAGCATCTTCTGAGTTATTGCCTACCACCGTAGTCATAGCAACAGATTAATAAGTAGCTTCTCTGATCTTCCTCTGTTGCTGCACAGGTTGCTAAGATACAAATAGCATTCTGGACCCAGTGGACTGAACTGCAAACATCTTTTGATAAGAATGAACTTTAAGGATTTAAAAGTAATGTGAAAGGCAAAGAGCCGTATATGTACAAAGGAAACTAAAGGAGGAAAAAATAGAAAAACTCCAGTATTACACCTACAACTATAGCGATTGCATCTGCCACATTTGACCTACCCAGGCCGAAAAGGAACACAGCAAAACAAAATTGAACACTTGCTAAATCCAGCTACCTCATACCTCGGAGGCTAGTGGTTGGCCCATGTCTAAAGGTAAACGGGCCAATCAGCTTTGGAACAGAGTGGCTGTTCCTAGACGCGTGTGCGAAACCAAGGGCAAATTAAAGCATTGCCTCCGAGTTGCATCATTCTCCCCTCACAGCTCTATTAGTAGGCTAGCCACAATGTCTCTTTACGAGAGCTACTCTCAGAGCAGAATTAGGCACACTTCCCTGCAGTGATATGTCTTTTTATGAACCACATTGGCATCATGTGTGCCAGTTCCTACAGCAACAAACCACAGTTGAATTAGTGGGAGAAATACACCTCTGGATATGTCTATTCCTTGTAAGGTGACATAATGGCAAAGCAGGGAAGCAGAGGCAGATAATTTTTTTTTTTTTATGTGATTCTGGTTTGAATGAATGAAGATACATTATGATGTGGATCAGATATTCAGATCAGATCTGAATACTGATTCATAAAGATAAGAATAGGAGGCGTCCTCACCTTTCTGTTACTATCTCAACTTTTTTTCTCTTTTGCCCTTTGCTCATCTCTTTTCCCATCAAGTAATAGAAGCTGAAAAGTGCATTGATTCAAAAAGACGGACAATCCACACTGACACAACAAACAAACAAACAAACCAACAGCTTGACTGGAGGAAGCTGTGAGGTCACAGTAGGGAGCGCCAAAGTCGTTTTTGATGATAATGCTTGATCCCTCTGTTCTCTCTGTCACTCGGCCTCACGCTTTCACTTCAGCTCAGCTCAGCTGTCAGCCGGAAATGGCTACTCACTCAAGCCGGTGCACACGTATGAGCTCATGCACACAGTATCGAAGGTTGCAGGCCATTGCGCATGCTTGTACATTGGCGCAAACGTGTGATTGAATATATGATATGATAGCCTGATAAAACAAGGTTGTGTGTGTGTGTGTGTGTGTGTGTGTGTATCATGTCTCAGAAATTAGTAACTATCCATGTGTGGTAATTTGGCACGCCTATAAGCAGCAATAATTGTGCATTTGTGTGATTAAGACAGTAATCAAAAAATAATGACACTTCAGTGTGATTTATGAGAATGGATGAAATTTCCCGGCTGAAAGGTGGCAGGTTAAACAACGCTGACCTGCCAAATACCAAGAGAGATTTAAACGAAGGCCAGAGCTAATATATCACAGAAACAAAGGGGGGAGGTGGAGAGTGGGATGTGTGTGTCACAGAGCTTTAGACAGCGTGGGGCATCTGTGGGTCACATAAACCTTTTAAGACAAGAGGGGGTGTTGAGGTTACTTACCACTGAAGGGAACACCCTGAAAAGATGCTCTTGGTTTATTAACACAAAGCACAATGATGATCCTCGAAAGTGATTTTCTATTTCAAGTGAGAAAAAAGAATCACCAGATTTCGCGTTGCGTTACTTAGTATTATTCTGCATACATCTACAGATAAAAGCAACTCCGTCTCCAGTTCTGATTAAAGGCTCGCCGCTCCCACCGGGCTCCACGCTGGTTTGGGTTCATTCAATCTTGGCCCTGATTACTCGATTGGACTCATTGATTGAAGGGGAACTTTAATGACCTATTATCTCAAGTGTTAATCAGGTGTTGACAGACAGTTCTCTGTGGGAAGGCAAGACTGATGGCCAGAATGGACACGACTTGCTGGACTCCTGCCACTGGGACTGTGTGCAGATGTGCTGCCCGACATATTTCCCTCTGGAGCACAGTCTGTGCACAGCAGCGACATCATCTTTTCTTTTAGATGTTTTGGTGCCTTTCTTTTTTTAACACACTAATTTTCACCCGCTATATCTACCCGTGTTACAGTTTTACCACCTGGTAAATTACCTCAGAATGAGAGACTAAGGAATTGCAATATAAAACTGGAGGCCTTTGTGTGATATCTGTGTTCTCCTTGCGTTTTGTGTTTATGGAATATATGCGGTTGTTAAAATTATGTAAATTCGCTGAGCTGTGCTAACGTTGTGAAACACTCTTCACTGAAAAGGCTAGATGTTTTAATAGGAATAAGGTCCACTGCATTAAATAGGGTTACTGATTAAAGTTCAGAATGAAATTACTTCCAAAATATGAATAATGCACTTATACTGTATGTATTTTTAGTAACTTGTGGTATTTTAAACGTATTGGTCGCCATGTGTGGTTCTCTTTGTCAGGTCGCTGTTGAAATATACAGTCCAATTTATGTTTAAGTTTGAAACTCTTAATATTGCAAACCCTTGACAGTAATAACCACCTCCAAATCCACATTGTTCCTTCAATTTGTTTTATTGTTTCTCCTCTAAATACTTCGCTGGAGTACAGGTAGTTGGGTGGAAGACTTGGCAAATATACATTTCCTGCTTGGACTGAGTGAACAGAGTGTTACACGTAAAGTTACACCTGTCTGCATCACCTCCTGTATCCTCACCCGTAATCTCTCATGCCCCCCGCCATATCCCTCACTTTAATTATCTCCCTTCTCAATCCCAGCATCTTCAAGCCTCATCAATGCTTCTTAATTTCCATCAATACCTCTGCAGCCTAAGCTCTCCACACCTGTCCAGTCACCATGGCAACCTCACCTCTGACAACAAAGAGCTCTGTAAGACATGGCATGCTGTATTCCCCTTGATTAGATATTGATTAAGCTTTTGTAATACATAATAGGATCAAAGGGATTGTGCAGCTTTGCTTACCCAGGTCTTCTTCACACTTTCATTTAGTTATAATCTTTTGTTATTTAGGAATCTGCATGTTAAGAGGGATGGAATCGAAATTTGCCACCCTTTGTCATAGCCATTCAGAGGCTCCTTTAGGGACTTGTAGATGCACAAAAGACCGTTTTTTTTCTTTCTAATAATCTTAAACAAGAAGTGGAGAAGAAGAAGCACAAAGACTCTTCTATGCACATCTACGATTTAAAGAGTGTTGACAGCATGTTCAGTTTTCTGAGTGGCATAGCATATACTTGGTGTTTGCAACATGTTTGCCATTAAAGGACATGCTAATAGGCCCGTTGGAGTGTGCAGAGGCTACCGAACGCTTGAGTGTCCCTAATGGATGCATTGATAGATTAATGGACGATAAAAGTCAAATGCTAAATGCATGGTAAGTGACAAGTGATAAGTCAATATGGTAAATATTTGTGTAGGGCATAGTTAAGAAGTTGAAAGGCCATTATTCACGATTACCTACAGACAAGTCGTTCCCTGGTATAATGAGGCACATGGCAAAATTTTAAAAGCTTCGTAAAGTAATGGTCTGAAGTGCATTTCTGTCCATTACACGGCAGTGTCGGCTCTAAAAGAATCAGGAAGATGTGATGAAAATTGACTCACTTCATCAGAAAGCCATTAAATTGGTATTTTTAATCAAATGTTCCATGTGAGGAAAAAGAGCAAATGTTGTCATCTGCTGATAATGACGCATGCTCACAGTAATCATGTTTATCTTTAGCTGCCAGATTTCATTTAAGGCAGAGTTTTGGAAAATGTTGAACATTTACAGAAATGTAGATAACAAAATGTGCCATCAATACGAAATAGTAGCGTTTTTAGTAGCTTTGAAAAAAAAAAGACAAACTCTAAATGAAATTCCCAAACTCTGCTTTTTGATGCAGCCAAGTCACACACTGCCCTTGACACAGCACGTATATTTGTTGATGTGAATGATGTGATACTGCAATCCTGAAGACACTTGCTGGAGGACGCTTGAAGGATTGAGGATGATCTTTATAACACCACTCTTTTTTTTTTTCTCCTCACGTGTGTCTGTGTTTTCAGCTGCAGTATCTGAGCTTCATAAGACCACAGCATCCCAATCAGCACCACCAATAAAGTAAATACACACAACAAACACTTGAACCAGACAGGAGAAGGCCGCGTCTTTGTCAAATTTACACTGAAGATTTAGAGGGATACAAGACTGAGAGAAGTGAGAAAAGCGATATTTCCTCTCCCGCACTTCGAGAGTAAGGGAGTCAAAATTGAGGATAAACTCTGGAACTGCAAAGAACCATGTTTGGAACAATCTGACCTTTTTTTAACAACTCAAACAAGGATAAAGACAACAAAATGTAATAACTTTCCCCTATCCAATCCATACTCCATGATTATCCCTCACTCCAAAACATTGGAAAAAATGGAACTGTCAAAAGAGTCTTGTTGTTCCATTTTCTTTCCCTTGGCCCCCCTGTTCGAGACAAACAAACAAACCCCTGTTAGCACATTTCATCAGCTTTAGGGGTTACAGAACAGATTGAGTATCGACAACGGTGGCTGTCGAGGCTTATGGCTCAAAGGCAACAGTAGAGGAAAATCTCAGGGGTAGGAGATGCAATCGAAAGGACCAAAATAATTCAGCAGGACTCACTCGAGGAACAATCCAGTTTGTCATGTGGAATCATGGATTGTCTGCCGCACAATGAGAGAGGGGCCCAGGGGACTCGGCTCGGGAGTCAACATGTGAATAGCCAAGAGTTAGCGCCCCAACTGGCCCCTCTTTTCCTTTTTATCACCTGCAAATTCAGCAACAATAAATCTGTTTCCACACCAATGCTACTACACAGACACAGCAGAGAGGCCCATAAACAAGAAATCATGTTTGGTGTCCTGGGATGGTCTGGTCGTTGATGGTCCCTTGGGTGTCATACTCTATACCCGGAACAATTACTGTCAGGGAGTTGTGATGTTTTCCTTCTGTTGTGATGGGCAGTTGTGGTTGCTGACAGTTGCTGAACCATGTTAATTTGCAAAAAAAAAAAAAAAAAAGATCATCTCACCCATTGTGCAAAGGCAGTTTGGGTTTAGTTGTTGGACACTACGCTGTGTGGGCTATTGCTTCCACTGTAATAGGCGCTGTGACGTCTGGTGACTGTCGAGGGTTAACGAGGGAGGAGGTGACCTGCGGGGCCATAAAAAGGAGACTGACCACAGGCTTTAATGTGACCTGACCCTCCTTACCGTAACGTCTCTGTCAATAAGACGCAGCATGAGGAAAACTTCTGATTAATCTATTGACGTCCTGCTTCTTATTCACAGACGATAAGCAGCAGCACCCAGTGTTCCTGATTTTGTTTCCACTGTAACACCTCCATGAGACAAGAGCTGAATATCCATTTCCCTTTAATCAATTCACAATTTATTCCCCTCCCTCTTCCAATCTCCCTTCCATTTATTATGCATTATTCGCCCTTTTTAAACGATTTTCTACTAACCGTCTCATCTAATTTGGTATTCGGATATGGTTAGCGCTGTTAGCTCAATTAATACAATGACATGTCCTAAATGCATTCTCTCCACAATCCAAGTGACAAGAGGACATTGCGCATCTTTGCAAACAGGGTCATACATGCACACCAAGTTAGATCCAAACCTTCAGGATTTATTTAATCAGGGTTTGTGAATGGATAAAAACGACAAAGCAGGCTCAATCTTCTACAGGACTGTGCTTTATTTTAGTCTAAGCAGAATATAATGAACTAGAGAACTACAGAGTTCAGGAGCACTATGGGAGATATCACCCCGAATCAGGGAAACGGACCCAAGCCAACGCTAATTCAAATTACATCTCTGTTTCAAAAAGGAAAGGAAAACAGTAACTCAGTTTGTTCAAGTCAGATGATAAAAGTAATGGTTCTTCTGGTCTTTGTGAAAATACCTAAAAATATTATGATAAATTAATTTTGCATGAGAACAAATGAAGAGGATGAAATTAGATAGTGAAGCTGGGAATGTAATGAATCATGAAACAAAGATCAATGGTGCAAAACTACCTATGACTAAATGTGAATTCTTTAAAGGCTCTCATTGAATGCTTGATTGGAGCAAACTGCTCAGTTAGCTGAGTTTGTTTACATTTTGGTCCTTGTAACCAATGGAAATGGAGGTGGATGACCACGTCCTCATTTGCGTCAGAATGGGCTTGAGGCAAAACTGACTCTAGCGAAGTGTTTGTCTTCAGAACTGATTTTTGACCTTTGAAGATTTGAAGAGCATTTGGCATTCCCAGAATACAGTGTGTCCGACCACTGTTCACAGGTAGTACTGTCAGAGAGAACAGGCTGGGTTTAAGGCAGAATTCCCTCCTCAGATTAACAAATCAACCTGACTGTCTACTGTTGGTACAATGTCCTCAGTGGATTAAGTCACATTAGATAACAAACCGTCAAAGAAACATCCCATAAGTAAGAAAAAAGAAGATGAAAATCAGAGATATGTCAATGATTACCACCAACCCTTAGAAATAAACAAGCAGACAAAAGGAAAAAAGGAACAACTTACATAAAGGGAGGAACATTACAGGAATCCATCCATGGCTTTAAGACAATGAGATATGACAGCATAGGTCTCAAAACCAGTCTGGCTGTAAAGTTTGATATTTTTTGTCTTTTTTTTTATTTATCTTTTGTCTTTTTCTCAAAACAACAAAAGGCCTCAAATAAGATTCTTTATTAACATGCAATGCTGATTCATTTGAACTCAGTTGTGCAATGGACTCATTTTCTTCTGAATCCACATGACCAGTACCATCAATCATCCTTTTACAGTGCAGTTTGTTAATTCTTGTATTGATTTAAGAGCGTTCAGTGACAATATCCCTTTGAACTTGCCCATCCACAAGGGATTTTATACAGGATTTGTGCAAAAAAAGAAAAAAAGAAATGTGATCAAAGCATATCCGAATAAACCTCATGACAATGGGTCTATCCCAGCTTCAGCTGATAATAATGAAACAAAAGAGAGAAACTAAAGAACCATTTACCAACATGAGTATAAAATCCCATTTTTGAACATCAGTGCTTCACTGTACAAGAAATAAAATCATTTTTATCTTCTGTTTCTGATAAATTATTTCATAGGTTCCTTCTCTTAGTTTCACTGAAATATATTAACTATTCTTTTATTTTTTTTTTAAACGTTTGAACATGATCTATTGTACGGCCTATAAAGAAAGTTCAACAGAATTGAAAAATAAGCTATATTGTATGTACAGAAGTAACGCAGCTGCGTGGTCAGGAGAGCAGTGGCAGATTGGGTCAAGCAGGCAGGGGGTTCTGCTGGGTTCTACAATAATTTCTGTCTTGTTTGTCCCCTTCTTCCAATCTCGGCCTAACCGTGTGTGTGTGTAATTTCAACCGTGTGTATTCAATGTTTGATTCCAAAATGGTTTTATGTACATGTCGAAAAAACTGTTACCTGGAGGTTAATTTTGTAAAACTAGCTTCTTTAAATGTCTTAAAGCCCAAAACATTCACCTCCAAAGAATGTGAAAAAGTGTGGTGATGGCTGATGCGCTTTTTTTTCTCTTTTTCTTTTTTTTTTCTTTTGCCCGCACTGTCAAGCGGTAAGCATGCAGATGGATGAACTCCACTGTCACTGTCATATCTGTTCATCAGCCTCAATTGGACTAATCCAATTACCGCACAGGCGATCCTTCTTCTGTCAGAAAAATCATGACATGTCGGTGTACACAGAATCTTAATTAACGGATCACTTCGGGGCTGTGGCTTAGATTTGACACTAAGTCAAATACTCTCTAAGCCGTGGTCCAACGCTTAGGGTTGTAGGATGCATGTTCACAGGGCTTTAAAGGACTAAAACTCTCCTAGATCCCCGCACTGCTGTGGATACATTTTATAGTGACATCATTGTCCCACAGAGTTGGGCTTCTCAACACAAGCTGCTGTACAACCTCCCTCTGTTTTTTTGTATTTTGTAGGCTATTTACATTAAGGAATAAAAAAAGTCTTTGTCTTCATTACTCTCAGTCATGTTGTTAAGCATAATTCCACACTTCTAGCGAGTCACTGTGCATATAGGTGGACTATGGCATCTTTTTTTTTCTTTTCCTTCCTCGTAGTACTGTTGGAATTGGATGATGATGCTGTAAATCCAAAGCACGGTTCGGGTGGTTCTTCAGCCCTTCTGCTGGCTCAGCACTTCACGCGATGGGACGCGTTCCCACAGCTCCCACTCACTTCACGTTTGTGATTCTGCTCGACCTCCCACAGGATCAGGGGTAAGGCAAGGCTCTGAACCTCTCCACTAATCATGACATCATAGCGCCTGATGCCCTGAGTATTGGGAGCGATTTTGTGGAGTTTCAGTTTAGCACACAGCACCCCCCACCACCCAGTGCCTATTTCCACCTCCAACATTTTCCATACGAAATCCCATTTCCACAGCAAAACCCTTTATGCACTAAAGTGAGATGACGGAAAAGCTCTCTCCCAAAGCAGCTATTAAATGAGAGGCATTAATTTCTTCCCTCCTGTCCAACAGGTTCCTTTAATTATCTCTCCACTTTCAGTCAATTACATTTCACTTCCTTTCCTTGACAATCACTGCTATTTTAGGGTGAGTGTTATGCACCCAGGGGGTTGGAGATTCGTAGACATGCTCTAGCAGTTCTCTGCTTGGCCCTGCCGTTGGCTGGGGCTCTTTAAGGAAACATGCTTCTCCCGAGGACTGACCTTGTGAGCTGTGGTGTAGTGGCAACTATGGAAATGGGTATACTATGTATACACCAGCCCCTTTTTTCATTTAATGATACAAGGTCAGAGTGGGTACATGCATCAGTTGCAGAAGAGCAAGTGGTCCGACTGCTTATTAAAAAAAGAACTTGCTATACTTGTGTAAACCGTTCCCTGCTTTCAGTCATATTCTCATAATTAATTAAATTCATACTAATTTCCTTGGGGTAAAATGCCAAGTTACATTTCCTCTTTGTAAATTTGAGGGCAAATATCAAATAACAGTTTGGCAACAGCTTGGTGAGTGCCTGCTGGGTCGACATTTGTCATTGCTCTTAGAGGTGAAACATTGCCTGGACTATAAACCAGACCAGACTGGTGCTGGGGGCAGGGCGGACAGAGACTCATGTCAATATAGGAGGGAAGAAGATCTAAAGAAAACCAACAAACTTTGTTTTTCCTGTTCCGGTTGTTCCGGTAACATCCTCTCTGGGATGTAAAAGTAATACAAGCACCCTTGTTAAAAGTGTTGAAACTCTGATTTCATGTTGCCTAATTTAGCCCTGGCATCACAGAGATGCTACACAAACACTGCACCGTTAGCCAAGCAGACAGCAGGATACTAGGCTAGGCTAGATTTTGGCTCACTGGGGACTCAACCTGCCATTAGCAGTGGGAACTAGTGCAGCATCTGGTGTAAGACAGAGAAGATCAGTAGAAGCATGCAAGGTTCATGTTCAGCCTGACAGAGCCTCACTTGCAGAGTGTACTCTAAAGCTGGCCAAGACAAGCACGGGAAATTTAATTGCTCATGGAACATTAGATTTACCATTGAGTAGTTCAGCGTCACATGAATAATGAGCACAAACAGCTTGCAGAACATGGCCTACTTCACCTGCTTCACATCAACTTATGAAGTTCCTTCGTAAAGAAGGAAGGAGTTTTTTTTCCCCCTTGCACGTTTTTGAAGGCAATTTTTTAAAAAGCTGTCATTTTGATGGGCATCATTCTGACTCTGAGGAACGACTGTGCTTCTTAAATATTATTTCAGTGTTGAATGGTACTGTGCTTTGCAGGTGTCCCAGCAGGGATACAAGCAAGAAAAAGAAATGAACGTTAAAAGCTATTTTGTAAGAAAAAGAAAGGTGTTGCTGAAAGACGAAGCACAATAAAATTGGCCTCACAGCAGCTTCTTCACAAAATTGAGGATTTCCAGTAAAATTGTTGGTTTTGTCCTACTTCTGAGCAACTATTTTGCTGCAACGTTTGTGATGAAAAAGGGAAACACAGTCTTTATACATTTTACCATTCATCTTTCTCTTTAAATTTTTTTTGGCAATGTCAATCTACCCTCAATATTAAGAAAGTTTTATCCCACATCCTCCTTCACTTCTTCGGGTAAATTTGGCAGTATTATTGGTGCCAGGTCAGCTGTCAGCAGCCTTGCCAGCGAGTAGGCACAAACATAATTCTCTCTAATCTTCCTTCTGTCATCCATGTGCATGCAGGGGACCATCTCTCCCGTCATTTGGTCCAAGTGATTATCCCAGAGATTTTTCACTTGGTTGCTGCTAATGTATAGAGGCTGGTGATTATAGTGTGATTAGAAGGAAAGGTGAAATAGCATGTCTAATGCGGTGCAGGAGATAATTGAAGGGTAGTGAGAGCAGACATTAGCCAGGTTTGATAATGCTGTTTCGAGGCATGAGGCGCTTCAGCAACTGGGCCGAGGTCTGGGAAGGATAGGCTGCTCTTAGGACTGGGGAACAGGCTGGAGGAGCCCAAATTGAGACCTTCTGCTTATTTCAATAACAAAACGATGGCAGAATGATAAAGAGTCTGGAAACTATATTTCATCAGTCCCTTCTTGAGGTCTGGTTTGCTTTTTTCTACAAAGAGAGAAAGAGGGAAGGAGCGACAAGGAGGAAAGTCACTATAGTGAACAGGAACTGTTTGGACTGGAGCTTAAGGTGCCAAACTCTAGTCGATCACTGTTCAATCACTTAAGGTATTTTAAAGCATATCGCACAGATACATAGTGTTTGTCACCAGGGGCTTGGTTACTGCCTCTCGTTTTATCGATTAAATAATTGGGCATCATCTGAGAAGCATCAGTTTAATGGATCTCGATGCGATGTCTGGTCTTTGACTTCCTCTCTTCACCTTGACTCCCTCTCTCCCTCTTGCCTAGCCCGGCCTCTCACTGCCAACTGTTAGTGCTCAAAGGGCTGGTGTAGGGATGTGAGCTGGTGTTCGAAGGAGAAATACCGGGGAGTAAGTGAAGCAGCATCGCTCCTCCCTCTAGACTCATTCCAAACGTATTGATCTGCTTTTGGAGAAGAGCCTGCATCCAGAGCTCTAAAACAGTCAAAATAAAGGCTGCAGGACTCTAAATCAACACACAGCAGTACTGGAGTGCTTTACTCTCTCCTGCCTGGCGTCAGTGTCAGAGAGACTACAGGCAAGCTGAATGATGGTTAAGAGTGACTGTTAGATCTAATTTAGATATCGTTTGTTTAAGATGTGTGTGTGTGTGTGTGTGTGTGTGTTTTTTGTTTTTCCCATAGGCTCTACTGTATGTATAATATATGAGGAAAGCAGGTCAGGGAACATGTTACCAGTGGAATTCACATTACATCTGACAGAGCTAAATGAACACTAAAAGCCTGCACTCCTTTGCCATCAATACGGTAGATTGAGTTTGTCTTCAGAGAAATGTCTGTTTGTATCTGCCGAGAGACGAGGTGCCATTTTTCTCAATCTAGAGTTTTGTAGCACACACATTCTGGCTGTTTACAGCGAGTGTTGTTTTTTGTTTATTTTTTTATTTTTTTTGGGTGGAATTCCAATGCCATGAGGGCCAATTCATTTATAGAGTTCACTGTGCTGGCAGTTTCAGTAGCTGTCGCCTTACTCCTCATCCTCTTTTGCTCCCTTATGACCACTTGTGTCCATCTCTCTTCTATAGAACCATCTCCCTTTAACAAGTTGCGGCTTCATATGTCACACCCCATGTTGCAATACAAAAGGTCAGAAAAAAAGGCTAAAACAAAAAACAAAAGACACCCCATGTCCATTTTGCCTGGTCTTTACAGTGGATTGTCGCTTGAACACAAAGGCCAGTGAGAAGCCTTGAATGTCTGCACCCTGTCCAGCACAGACATTAGGAAGTTCAGTCTTTTTTTCTCTCTCTCTCTCTCTTGTCATTCTTTTTTCCCCCATCCAGAACAGTCTGTTCATAGCTGTCAGAGAGTGCAGTGACTTGTACATCATGATGAGCGAGATATCCAGTGGCTGATACCTTAACATCCAAGAGAAAGAGACTCGTTGCTTTTGCAGGGGCAGATGAATGTTTCCTTTTTTCCCCCCTCTTTTTTCCCCCCCTTTTCATTACGACTTCAAGTATTTTTTTTAAACAACAGCAAAAGTTAGCAAATCTACATTTTTTTCTAGTCTACTTTACTATTCTACAACCTGGTGCTAAATCAGCATCCAGAGCAAAGATCAGCCCCTATACTACGATTCCATGTCTTTTTTTTAATACATTATTTCCATTTTCTTTTATTCATACTTACAGTAGGCCACTGGATATTGATTTAATGGTTTTTTTTTTTTTTTTTTTACTACGAGTAAATTGTAATACTTGCAGCTACAAGGTATGAGTTTTTAAATATATATTTATATATTTATATATTTATATTCTTTTAAAAAGCGTTTAGTCCTTTGGTCCCTATTTCCTAAGGAATGATGCATGTAAATTATCCTGGATTCTCCTCTTGTCTCCTCTTCTTCTTCTCGTTTTCCTCTTCGATCCAGAGCTTGCCCTGTCACAGAGCACAACACCTGTGTAGGCACAAAAACCAAAATGGCAGCAGGCTGGTGTGTGTATTTGTGTGTATGTTTGTGTGCGCGCACACGCATGTGTTTGCTTCAGTACTTGAGTTGGCATTTGCACTTATTTATACATGTACAAAGTATTTTTTTTTTTTCATTTTTCACTTTTTTTTTGTTGTAGCATCTTTAAATGTGTATGATTGGTTTGTTATGTGTATTTATGTGTGTTTATCTATATCCTGTGTCAGTATGCATGCTTTGAGCATAATGAGTCTATAAAGGTTTTTTTTCCCATCATGTCTAAAAAACAGCAGCAAAAAGTTGGTCTCTGCAAAAAATCTTCTTCCACAGACGCCAAAGCAAAACAGGGAAAAAAGAGGCATTTGCGAAGAAAGAAAAAAAGTAAATAAAATTAAAAAAGAAAGGAAAAAAAACACAACAACTCTGGGATCCTTCTCTCAGTCACCCAATCTTTCAGCGGGTTTTCCAGCAGGATCAAGGGACCACCCTTCCTTCATGATATGTAGCAGAGCAAGAAGTCTTTGTACTTTTACTGCACTTGTGGAAATAAGGTGTTGTGGCCCTTCATCCTGTGACACAGAGAGAGCGAGAGGGGAGAGAGAGAGGGAGAGAGAGAGGGGAGGGGGCAAGGAGAGTGATTCAGTGAGGCTGCGGCAAACATGCTCAGGGTTGCTGGTTCCTGGTTATCACACAGACTGACAGGCACAGCCAACAGCATGAGAAACAGACGGGGAGGAGAAAAAAAAGAGGAGTGTGTCAATCAAAACCAGAAATAAGTGGGCAAGAGGTGGGGAGGGAGATTTGTGTTTTAACCATATGGAACAGACATCTACACTGTGACAGCACTAATCCAAGGAAGGCCTAATTTAAACTGACTATATCTCCCTGCACAGAGAAAAAAATCCAGCTGAATGTTGCCTGAGATGTTGCTGTCATTCATCTTATTGTTAATTCATTACAAAAAAACAAAAAAAAAAACAAGGAGGAAACATAAATAAATCAGGTGTGTGTTTGAGTCTTAAAACTGTGTAATGATTATAATGACAGAAAAAAAAATGTTTTTCCAATATGAGAAAAGATGCATATTTCAAGAAATAACCTCTAATTAGGATCCCATGAAAAACCAAGCCAGTATCTTCCCTGCCTTTGTGTTGACTCTGTATGCTACACTGTTACTAAATATGTCTGTGCTGCCGAGCTGTGGGTATAAAAGATCTAGTTTACAGCTTATCATCTCTAATATGTTGTGAGCTATGACGTGGGTGAAGAAAGGCTACAAAATCACAGCAAATCACTCTGTGGAAGTGAACATGAAAGGGTCTGACTTTGTTACGAGAACACACGCCCAGATGCTCTTTGTTCTACCTTTCCATTCCTGTAAATGAGCTTGTTACCATTTCATAATAGATCTGGCTTTTTAGATACGGGAGCACAGATTCTAACTTGTTTCTTATATGTGCCAAAGCGAGAGCCCGGCCATTAGCAGCATAAAGCACTAACAGTCCCCGATTACGGATGTTCTCTTTTATAAGCCACAAGCGACTCTCGCTGTACCACAAAGCACAAGAAACACACAGTGGCTTTAAAATAATAAGTAAACAGCTTCTTTAGAGAAAAAGAAACATCACAACTACTTTACCCTCCAACTTTGTCAGATAAAGAATTTTTTTCTTTTCTTTTTTCACTACAAGCTTTTTGTCCCAGCCTTATGCCCTCCCCCACCACACCGCCACCTACTTGGGCGGCTCCATAAAAGACACCTGGCAGTTAAGAGGCAAAGTTGATGCCAGAAAGACCTTTTCCCTCAAGGCTTGCCTGGCTAGACACCCCCCTGAGTTCACTGGATAGACTATTGGAGGTGAGAGTCACCTGCAGGGCTTGTGAGAGAACAGGGCAGAACGAGTTCGATGAAAACGACTAACTCTTATCAGGGTTTGGCCCGGAGGGAAAGAAACAAACTCGCTTGCAAAGAAAAGACCTTTATCACTGTGAATCTGTGTGCTGCCTTTTTCTCTTTCACACACAGAATTTTTATTAGAGAATTTTTGAATAACAATTATCTCAAATACAAGCAGCAAAAACAAAAAGAGCTAATTTATCCGGAGGCATAATCCTACTTACAACAAGAGGCAGCGGCAAATACTCATCCCAGGTATTTGTGTTTTGCTCTATTTCTGCACCCTGCTTACACATCTCTGTGTACAGTATGGCTGTGCGGTGGACGGATTTTAGCCATGTGGGTCTACAGCGCTGCCTGCAGCTCTGCTATCACAGTGTAATTGGTTTGCACCCTCATAAATAAATAAATGGGAAGTGATTCTCATGTTAGGCAAACAAAACAATCTTGCAGAAGTACTCCCTGTGCAGATGGAATCCACCGAGAAGTGGAGTGTCAACATTTGCCTGTGCTCTCTGCGTGAATGGTGGAGATTTAATTGGCTACACAAACATAGGGTCATCTTGGCCATCTCTCAACTAAACAGCTGTCGATCGGGGGGAGGAAAAGTTTTTTTTTTTTTTTGCAAAGGACCAGACTTTCATAAGAAAGAAAATAAAATAATAAATCATAGTTTGCTTGAAAAAACACTGTTGATGTGAAGGTGAAGAAATAGAGAAATAGAAAAATGCAGTACATCCATACACATTAACCCCACAAGAAAAAGTAAAACATCACAAAGGGCACACGGTACAATAGCACAAAGGGTTAAAGGCCACTTCCAGTTATAATCAATCAACCACTCAGCACGTGAGTTACATTATGTACAACAAGTACCAGCCAAGAAAGGCATCGGCTTACTGCACTCCACAAACTGCCAATATACAATATACAGTATATATATAGATATATATAAAAGGAGGGCAGAATATAAAGAGATAGAGTTTAGAGATATCAATCAACGCCACGTCATGCAACGCAGTCACAGTCCCACCACATGACGTCATCCAAAAGAAAATGACACCATGGGTTCAACTTACAGCTGTGGGAACTTGGCCCCATGACAGGTGTAGGGGGGGAGTGGCTATAGCGGAGAAAGGCCACCTCACACTGTGATGGGCCGTGTCAGGTTGCCACGTTGGTGGGGGTGCAAAAGAAGGAAAGAAACAGTGGGATTTTCTTTTCCTTAAGTCAGAATTCAAAGCACCCTTTCTATTTGTTCCACACTCTCACTTTATTCTGCCTGACAACTCAAATGAGGTTATTATGGTTATTACCATAAAACTGAAAAAAAAAATTGACAAGTAAAACAGAAATAACAGAATAAATAATCTTCAACACAGCACAAAAAAGGCCTTTTCTTGTGCCTCAATGTGGTGGTGGAATATTCTCAGGCTGACAACATTTGCAGGTTAAAAGGTTGAATTGATGTTTTTATATTCACAAAGATAACCCTTAAGGCAGAAATGCATATTTCAGAAACTTGTCCTGTCTACAGTAATTGGATTTGCCTTGCATTGTTTGCTATGAGGGTGGCCGTACAGTGAGTGCTTCAGCTTTTTTGCATTAAGTTTATCTTTAAGACACCAAACGCAATTTCAGAGTAGCAGGGCTCCTGAGACCAGCAGAAGAGAATGCTGTCTGATCGTGTTTTTAATTCAACTTCAAAGCGAAATTGTCAGTATTAGACAGAGAAAAAGAGGAGGGGGCCCTCTGAAGTTATCTACATATTGAAGTTTTTACCTAAGGAACACACACAGAAATTCATCATTCAAGTTTCATCAAAGTTTTTCATCGTTAAAGTGTAGTTGAATTTAGAAAACTAAACAGTTGCTGCCAAACTTTATTCATTCCTGGTGCTCAAGAGCTCAGTGTACTGTTTGCCACAACACAAGGCAATACATGAAAGAAGTACAAAAATCTTTTAAGCAGATTGGTCTAATCTTTAAAATGCACCTTTATATACGATTCCTTGTTGTTTGTTTTTAAGAATCTGTGAACCTAGAGCTGTGGTACAGAGCTGTCTTCAAAAGCACCAGCAGCAAAAAAAAATTCTGTGTTTTCATGGGATTGCTCTTTGTTTTGGTCTATTGGTTTTCCTTAACTCAACAACAGAAATAGTGTAATAACAGAGGAAAAACACATAGATGGATTGAATCGGACCAGAGACGAAGGAGAACATGAAACACGCGCACACACATGCACACAGGTACCCACACACACGCACACACCTCCTGATAAAGTGACAGATGTTATTGTGAGAAATGTCTGTACTTTGAGACATTCTGAGTACATCTCAATGACTGTCCTGTCATTCAGTGCTGTTGCAGGATATTCTCCATTTGTCCCTCATTGATGTGCTAAATCAAAATCACAACCCCCCGCTTCGCTTCTCAGGGTGTCTGCTGTGAAAGCTTCTCTTCAATTAGCAGGACAGAGCTCTATTCAAATGCTATCAGGCAAGGGATAAAGGGAGCATCTATCATTTATATGGCATACCACCTTCCATTAATGCCATCTTGTGGCTTTTAAAGAGTCAAGTCTAAAACAAACAAATGGTGGGACCATGCTGTTATTTATGGAGAAATATAATCCAGGCTTATGTTATTGTAATGAAAAGTTGTCTAGCCAATTGGGTGAAGAGAGCATGCATCTGTATTATTTTTGCACCAGCAGCTGCACTTTGTGACAGATGGGCGATGATTCTCCGAATCAAGCCTGACACGGTGAAATGATTCTTTATTGAGGGATGGTGCTACTTTAAGTAAACTATCTTTTTATTATTTTGCATGAAAGCTCTGACTTTTTAAGTGCCTAAGGATGGCACAGCTGAATACTGAAGAGATCTGGACGCAGATCTACTCTCAGGACATCTGCACATTTGCAAGATCTTTTGTTGTGTCTACTGATTCTTTAATAACACCAGGTCCATTCGAAATTTAAATTAAGATATTTATCCACATTTGTCTGAACAGGATTGATATTTACTAAGATTAAATTGTTACTGTTGATGTGTAAACACTGGCAACATCTTAGATTTTACATTATCAGAGTTAAACTACTCTTTAATAACATTATGCGTTTTTTGTACACTATCATTTTTTTGGGCATATATTTTAGGTACTTACAAAACCTCCAAAATATTGTAGGTAATTAAAATGAGATATGAGGACATGTATCATGGATAACAGAAGAGCAAATGTCAAACAAATGTCCTCATGTGGGGAAAAAAATAGTCCTAAGAAAGATAAAGTTAAAAATAATAATAAAAAAAGATGTCTCTGCTGTCTTATGTATGCATCTATGTATATGTTTGTGAGTACCTACGATAAAAAGGGTGACACAATTTGAGAGTGGTGTATGATTGTTTTAGTTGAGAACTTGAACTAACCTAATGGTGCTTACTGGAGTTGGTGCTGTTTTGCATCACTATACAAGCCTCTGCAGTTTATGGGGAGAGTAAGTGCTTTTCCATTAAGCATCCTTTTTGATTATTTATTTTTGTGAGCACAAAATTTTCTTTCAAACATCCTGCATTTACTCCACATGCTCATCAGCGGTCTTGTAAAAAAAAAAAAAGTTGTTATAGTATAAATCTGCTTTGTATTATTGTGCATCTCCTCCATGAATCTTCCCATAAGTAAAAGCTCTGCTGAAAGAGGCCCATGGATTTTGCGAAGCAGCTGACAGAAATGTAATGCTGAGCTATTATAGGAGCAAAACTGTTGCAATCTGGTCTTATAAATTTGTAGCTCAACAACTTATATCGATTCCCAACGCCGTCCTCAGTAGACGGGTAATTATGCACAGCTGGGTATTGATGATGTCATCAGTTTCCGCTGGAGTATCATGCAGGTCCAAATTAGATTTCAAACCCCAGAAGAAATAAAAACAATTCAGTGAAACAGGGCAATCTGACACAAATCTCAAGAGGCCGAGTTTGTCAAGAGGGGCTGTGCAATCCAGAAACTAGTTGTCCTGACACTTTCACAGCAAAAAACAAAAACCATGTTAACTTGTAGGATAATTTCATGTCACATCAAGGCTTATGGGGGCACAGAGTTGGAGTGATTACAAAACTAAAATTGTCAACTTTTCTTGCAGTAGGGCAAGGTAATTTGTGCATTTGTAATTGTATTAGTCTCTTATATTTATCACTAAATTTGTACAGAGAGAAGATAATTAAAAGTGGAGTATGGGTTCTGTTTGGACATAACTGAGGAACAGTGATTTTCCCTCTTTTGACCATCTATGCTGATCACCTCACCTGGAAGTCCAACTCAAAGAAGTTGCCCATTTTTTGATTTGCGGTTAAAACCTTGCAGAGGAAAAACACATTGTAAATCAATTAAATGCCTGAGAAATTGAAATTATATAAACTTATTAAGGATTAACTACACACTTTATTTTTGTGAAATTGCCTTTACTCTAATAAAAGACTAAAAGCTAATTAAAGCTAAGACATCTTACCCAGGTTTGAAAGTGAAATGATGTTCCTCATTTGTGAATCAAGGTTTAATCGAGATTTGAGGCAATTCTACATCTACTGTGGCAATAAGACTGTGCAAAATCAGTTACTACGTTATTAAGTAGCAAAGTGGACTGGTTTATTTAAACAGGCATGGAAGGATGTGGTAAGATATGGTGTTTTATGGCATGGGCGCCACTGTACCTGGGTATGGACAGCAGACGAGTCAGTAAGGTCGGTTGGCATCCTTTGGCCGCTTTAGCTGCACCTTCAGCCTCTTCATGCCTATCTGAAACCCGTTCATGGCCTGGATAGCGGCTTGAGCGCTGGATGGGTTATCAAAACTCACAAAGCCTGAGACAAGAACACAGAACGGGAGAGCAAGATAGGGGCAGAGAAAAATGGGAAAATTGATTTTTTTTTAAAAAGGAACAACACATGAAGGGAGAAGAATAGGGGGGAGAGATGAAAGAGAGAGTAACAGGAAGAGGAGAAGGGAGAAAGAAAGATAGGGAGAAAAAGACAGGCGGGGTGAAAAGAAAAAAAGAGGGGAGAAAAAGACCCTTTTTAACTCTCAACAATGACACAACAATAGCTCTTTGTTTTCTCTTTTCAGTAGATTAATTGAAAATCTCAGAATTAAAAAGATTACATAAAAATACCACAAAGGCTAATAACTCAGATATTAAAAATCAAACGAAGAAGAGCTATTAGAATCTGGGAGTTTAACTTGAACAGTGAACAAAAAAACATGAAAAGGTGTTCAAAGATTAGAGAGGAGAGGGAGGGAAAAAGTAGAGTCATGTTGTGTGTGGATTTTTAGAGCAAAAGGAGTGTCTGTAAATGTTACCTGACTGTTTGAGCTTTGAGAGAGTGGCAGGGCCGTGTGTGCGTGCGTGTGTGAAAAGTGTATTTTCATGTATTTGTGTGACTGAGCGTGTATCTGAGTAAAGAGTAAAGGGCATGGGGGTCGTGACGAGATGCTCGGAGCAAGGTGTGTAGGACGGAGGTGCCTGCTGCTCTGAGTTATCACCTGGGTGTCGAGGCGGAATGAGCCCACAGCTTTCCACACCGGGACTCCTTGCCTTCTCTTATCAGACACCTCCGTGATTGACGGCCCAAATTTTCCGCCTGCCAGCTGATTTGATCACACCGCTATGGGTCCAATTTAATTTGGGGGGAGAGGGCAGGCTTTTGTCAGTGCGGGTGAGATAAGGCTGCTGCTTTTACAAACCCTTTAAACAAACTGAGCAGGGAAGGACCTGTCAGTTGGCAGTGATCCCCCTCCCAATCCTACAAACACAAGACACACACACGGACACACACACTCGCTATCCCTGGCTTTAATGAATCTCCATACCTCACAATTACATCCACATGCCAAAAAGGTGATAGGGTACTGGGGGTCAACGTACAGAAGTGAGCGGAGGAGGACTAAAAACACACTGCAAACTTTAAACGCTTGAATCCATGTGTGTAAAGATAAAAGCAGAATAAGATATTTGAGCACGTTTCCAGCTTCAGCTGTTTTCTCCAGACAAAATAGCTGGCTGATGTTTCATATCTTTGATGCGGCACCAACTGTGCAGAGCTGTGCAACTCAATACTACAAACACTCCTGGTGTTTGAGGTATGGCTCTCACCGCCGCCATCCATATCAGCAGAATGTCTGTACACATTGTAATGTTATGCATTTTTAATATAAACACACACAAAGTTGCAAAGATGTATTGGTTGACAGTGGAGGACAGGGCTGGGTAGCATTCTCACATTGCCCTACAAAAAAAAAAAAAAGTACTATGTGATGATTGTCTGCTGTTATGCTGTTTGGTATAATAAAAAAAACCTTTTCTGCAGGGGTGGCTCTACTGTGGAGGTGAGGTTGGAAAAATCTGTGGTATAACCCACGACTACACGACCACTCGGCTCCCTTTGAACAAGCCATTGACGCTTTTTAGCAGTCGGGAGCGGCCATGGTGAGCTCCTGTGCTGCTGCTACAGTTTTAATATATTTTTATTTTATTTATTTAGATCATTATTTTATATTGGCAAGTGTTCAGGGGAGATTTGCTTGTCCTTTGTGGCTGTTAAAGATTATTAAAGTTTCAAAGTGTAAATCTGAGGATAGTGAGTCTTTGGAAAATTATTAATGTATAGACGAGTGCTGCTGACACAAACCTGCAGAGGCAATGTTCCCTGAAGAACAAAAAAGCATAACAGCTGAAAAAAAAGGTATATCCTGTTTCCAGAAGCACTTTAGGTGGACTGTATTCCCTAGAGTATATTTTTTTCCCCATATCTAAAAAGCAGAGGGTTTCCTTTTTTGTGTGTGTCTGTCTCTCTACTCTCAGGAGACCTTTTTGAAATTCATTTCCAAGTTAAATCCAGCTTATTCCACTTAACAAGGTGAGCTTTGATCACTTTTAAAAGTCAATGTTGAGTAACTAAACACAGAAGATAAAGACTAATGTTGTTCCCATAGACTCCCAGGTTGAATTAAAAACAACTGTGAGGCTTCTCAATAGTGAATGTCTACAGGATGTTGATTTTTGCCTAATGGCTATTCTTTACATTTTGGTGACTTTGAAAAAGCACAACCCTCGCTAAGGACACAGTATGTTAATCTAAAGATTTATACAAAGTTTAAACACAGTTTTAAATGGGATCTCTGTAACCTGCGTCACAATCGTATTTTTTTAATTGCCTAGTGGTGAAATATTTTATTAATCCCTCAGATGTCTCATCTGCACTGTTTAATAGCGATACTGTGTCACATACGCGTGTCCATTTTATCACAGTGCAAATAAATATACTAAACAGACATCTGTCTCAAGTTGACAGTGATACATCCCTTAAGAGTATACTCCAAATCCTACTCCAGGAATGCTTCCTCTGTAGGAATACGCTTTGAGTGCTCCTCTGCTGACCTTTTCATCATATTGAAATGTTCAAGCTTCTCTGTAAACACTCCATCTCACAGAGTGATGTCTGATTATCTCCTCTCAAAATCCCAAAATGTAGTTCACCTGTGCTACTGGGAAATCAGGTCATACTGACGTTTCTGTTCAGACTCATGGGCGTCCGCCAACGGTATTTGATTTAAAATGATCAGTTACACAAAATATTAAATGTACTCTATATACTGAGACATTGTAACATTAAAGCATACAGTCACTTTAACACCAATTATTAGAGAAGAGCTGTATTTATGTGGTGGATTTAAGCCATGTTATTTGGTTTTTAGTTAGACAATATTCTGTTTTTTGTTTGTTTGTTTTTTCAAATGATGGTGAGATGCTTATATGTGACAGGTAATTAACTTGTCATAATTATTTTGTCAGTGTTTCCCAGTTTAAACACACAGTGGTGCTTCTGTTAGTGTATTTGGTATCCATCATTGCTTTAGATTCTGTGAAAAAATAAAAATTCAGCATGTGCAAAGCCACGTTTTGTAAATCAGTCTTACCATCTGTTCATTTTTCTACTCCTGTATACCATATGAAGGTATGCATATACATACACGTCTATCTATACAAGTCTGTGAGTCCACAGCGCCCATTAACCAGACCATCAAGGCTTAACTCACACATTTTTAAAATGAAGTGTTCCAAGTTCTTGGAGGCCTAATAACTTATCCCCGTTAATGCACAGCATCTTCTGCCTAATTTGTTAATGTCTTACAAAAGAGCCCTGGGGCCCCTACTATAAAAAGGAGGGAGAAATGATTGGAAAAAAACCCACAAAAGAATCATGGGTTAAATTGCTGTTTTTCAGCCAAGATCTTAATTACTAGCCGTGGAAAATAAGCCGGTGAGACTGATGAGGTCACCGCCCCTTTGTCCTTCCCCCTTGTTGACTGACGGATAGTGATAACGAGAGGCATATGTTTAGAGGAGAGCACACACAGGGAGAAGAAGAGAGAGACTGTCCTGAGAGGGACAGAGAGCGAGAGAGAGAGAGAGAGAGAGAGAGAGAGACAGATAGACAGACGAGGGAAGAGAGGAAGAGAAAGCCTCATAGACATGCTATGTTGAAGAGTAACTGAAAGAAAGCCAATGCTGGGAGTCTCTCTTTCTGTGCCTGTCTCCTGGGTGTTGCTGTCCAACTGAATCAACAGCAAGGCCCACACCAGTCTATTATTATCTCTTTAAGCCCATGGATTCCACCTGCACCGCCTCCACCCTTGATGAACTGGTTTGCTGTGTGGGAGGCGAGAGAAAAGTAAGGGAGGGGTGGCAGGATGCTGCTGGGTTGCCCGGCTGGAGGATTGAGGGGGTGGGGGTCTGGAAAATGCTTTTCTATTGAGTAAAGGAGGCTGGGAATGGCACAGAAGGGGAGATAGATACTGATTGTATTAGGAAAGGTGTGATAGAGAGGGTGATGAATCAATGTGCGGAGCAAGTGGCAATTGTGGAAGGATCTTTGGGTCAGTAGCTAGATGAGCGATTCATTCATTCCCAACGTCCACCCTCTCACCTCACCCCCCACCCCCCCTTTTCTTTTTTTTTCTGTTGGCGAGCCCCGCCGTCTTGTTAGATATGCCTGTGTGATGAAGCCAGGGAGCACATGTGCATTGCTCCCATGTCCCCCCTCCCCCCCCTCCCCCATGCTCAGTGGCATGTAACGGCACCTTTAAAATGTTAATTGCAGCTTGATTAGGATAGACACTGGGAATAAAAGCAAAAGCAAACACAAATTGCAGGAGAGCAACAAGAGGCATGAGATGATTGCTAAACACAGCCACCATGTGACTTTGTCCATGTTAATGATTTATTATTTTTTTCTCTCTCTTCTCCTCGCTGGCTGTTGATGTTTGACTCACCGAAACATTTGCTCTGATTGGTCGCTCGGTCCACAAAGACTTTGGCGGAGATGACGTTGCCGAAAGGCAGGAACATTTGCATGAGCTCTGCATCTCCGAACTCCTGGGGCAGGTGATAAATAAACAGGTTGCAACCTTCTGGCCCTGGTGATGAGAGAAAGACAACAGGGGGGTTAGATGGGAGCATAAACAGGAGGCGCCCAGTGCGACAGACACTGGCCACAGTAACATAGGTGGAAAAAATTACTCAATAGAGCAATCAAGACAATAATCCAAGGAATATATGAACCATGTAAACAGCAAATCCTGATTATGTTCCCCGTGGCACAAATATTAGTCGTATTGAACCTATTTTTTTTTTCTGGTATACACACCATAATCCCATTTTCAGGGGTTCACACAGGTTGTTTGGTCAGCTCTTTTGTGGTTGCCATTTGAGTCCTCCTGAGAACCTAATTTAACGTAATAACTGAATAGCACTTTAGTAAATCTCATTATACAGTCAAATTTGACTATTGTCTGAGAAACTACGCCGGCTGTTGCTGTTTGTGCACGTGTAAACAGCCACAGAGAAGAAGAGATAGAAGTAAAAGAGAAAAAACAGCCAGATATAAAAAGGGAGACAACAGGAGGGAGAAAAAAAACACAGAGAGGCTGATTGAAAGAGAAAGATTGAGACGGTTATATTGAGAAAGAGAAACAGTGGGACAGAGAGAGAGAGAGAGAGAGGAGGAGGCAGAGCATGCATTAAGACATAAGCCAAGTTTTTGCCCCAATTACTGCGTGACAGTAGGACTGTCTTCCAATCTCTTTCCATACCTCCACACTCATCCACCCAGCTGCCACATATTGTACAGGCCAATCAGAATAAAGGCAGGAATGAACTGGAGGGAGACAGAAAAAGATGGGACCATGGACGGAGAGAGAGAGAGGGATAGAGGGAGGTATGGGGAGAGATGTGATGGACTCGGGGACACTAGGCTTGCAGCTGGTTGCCTGGCTAGCCTTCTCTCCTGTCTCATTGCTCTGGGTGATAGCATGACGAGATGAGACCGGGGCTGGTGAGAAGGCTGATAACAGAGCTGCAGTGGTGGCTGGCTGTAGTGCTGCCATGCCTGAGCGAGATAGAGGACACACACACGCACATGCACACACAGGTTGACAGAGAGTTTTTTTTTTCCAAGGCTGAAACTCAGTTCTGTCTGTTTAGGTTTAGGTCTCTGATGGAGGATTTATCCTTTAAAAGAAGTTGTCTGCTTAAGGGAAAAATTACTCTAAGGATAGTTCATAGGTTCCTAAAGTAAAGAAAAAATAAAATGAAAATATACGGTATGTTCAATGTAAATGAAACGTGTACAAATTATATATGTAGCCCATTTGTGACAGAGTACAAAGCGCTAGGTAAATATTTGGCAGTGCGTGTTGACAGGGTGATCTGGCTGCATCATTTGTTCAGACACAGTGATGACTTCTTCTCACAGTTTAGGATGAGAACAAATGTGGTACGATTCACATGCAGAATTCATAATAATTTATTTTTTAAAGCAGAAGTGACTTTACACATCAAAGTCTGTTTACAGGCCTTGGGCAGTACGACTTCACATGTGAAAGTGTTACACAAAGCCTTTTAGGGCTCCAGAGGGAGCTGCGAGAGTCTCAGAAATGGCCTCGAGTGATGTCACTTGACGTAACCTCAGCGGGGGCTGAAGACTACAAGAGAGAAAGTGGGGTGGGGGGAGTTAGAAATGTGTGAGCTTGCAGAGCTCTGGATACCACCACTCATCTCTGCTTGAGGCTAACTAATTGTGGCTACGTTAGCTGTGACTAGTATGACGTACCTGAAACTCCAGCTGAACTGTCAGCAGTTAAGTGTTGCATTTTGGGTAATGTAAGTGCCATTTCTTAAAAAGGAGGATGCAGGTTATGCATGGATTGTATTGTGCGTCTGAGTCTGAATCAGAATATTACACTCTAAAACATTCATAGGGCAAGTCATTGTCGTTGTTGTGACAGTTCCACTCAACAGCAAGACAGAGAAAAAGTTTTGAAATCCGGCTGAACAAGGGCAACAACAAGGCAAACGAGTGCAGCTAAGTGTTCTTTTCAGTTTGCCATCACCTCAAACAAGCACTGATACTGATGCTGTCTGCCCTGAGCTCTTGAATGGGTCTTAGACTGCCATCTTTTGTACTACTGCCTAGTACATGTGATAGACACAGAGTATTTTACTCGTCTTGACATCTAATGCATAGTATAGTACGAGTGTCGGTAGAAAATACAGCACATGCCAAGGCACAATTATTTTTTGTTAGATTGTGGGTTATTTTTGAGGGCACTATGTAGTGGATGCACTTACACACTCAAAAGTGAAATATAGTGTGGCATAGTGAGCCTTTGTATTTCATCATAGACATATTGTTGAAATTGACACCAAACTTATATGGAAGGTTGCCGCCTTTAACTTCTTCATACAAAAAAAAACCCAACTTTGATTTTGTTTGTTTTTAATTTGTTTCATTGTTACCCTTTTTACAACTAATTAATTTGCAGAGCTGATTAAAAGTTTGGGCATAATTAGTTCACAGGCATCTGACAGCATTGCTATTTGCCATGTTGGTATGTGTTGCTGTGTAGTATTGAGATGTAGCTGTGCTGCCTGGGATGCTTCTCTGTCGTGAAAATGACATATTTTCAAAGAGTACAGCAAATATTTGTCTGGTTAAAATTATATTTTTGGAGTTTTGGATTTTGGAGGATTTCCTTTGTTGATATTCTCACAGACACAGAGTGATAGAATGCATTGTTGAAATTGTTAGCTTTCAGAGAGAGGTTGAAGCTGAGGCTTGACTGTGCCTGTGTGTTCAGGTTTAGGTGTCTCTTGTTAAATGGCAGAGCTGCAGACACAGTGGCAATGGACTGAGACAGACTGGGAGAGGAGCCAAAACCCAGAGGAGGCCAGAACTCAGACAGGCCACTGGCTCAACCAAGAATAGCTCTATGTGTGTGTGTGTGATGCTTGTGGCTGCTTTGTCTTTCTGTGTTTGCATCACCATGACTTCTATCTCTTCCCGATGATTAAAATGTCCCTTGGTCGCAGTGAGAGGTGGGATAAATTCAGCAATTGCAAGATTCCATGTATTTATTGTGTAGTAGTATGTGAAGCTGCTGATATGAGAATAAGTTGATGCACTGTATCTACACTTTATTTACAAATTTCTCCACTGTGACCTGTGCTTGCACTCTCTATCAAGAAATGCAAACATAAACTTTTTTCTCCAGGCAGTTCTGGAAAAAACTGAACTTGAGAATTCCTTTACTGAATATTCATGCCACTCTACGCTGTCTCATACAATCATATAGATGAATAATTGAGACTGAAAAATGGTGTCAAAAGGAGTGATTTACCATCACGGTATATCCTATGCTTTATTACATCTGATGCTGTGGCATAAGAATGAACACTACACTAGGAATGGTAATAAATGATTATGCATGCAGCTAATTAATCTGATGAATATTTATAACCACTTAAACACATTGTAATGGACTGATTAAGCAGTCCAACGCTGCGAGTTTGAATTAGTGCAGTTTTTGAATAATGACAGAGTAACTTTCCATCTCACTGCTAATGTTCTTCTCTTTAAATGGGAAGCCTTTTTCTCACATTTTCCCCAGCCAGCTTTTTCCCTCCCTCGCTAATTCAAAGCAGCGCAGCTACATTAGAATGGAACATGGCAATTATCACCTTTTATCTTGGGTGGGCGCGCTTGCTCGCTCTTACCTTCCCTCTGTTGCTGGGGAATGATGGTTGGTTGCTGGGGGAACGCTTGGCTGATTGGCGCATAGGCGGCAGGGTAGGCTGCTGTTGCAAAGGGAGAACCAGAGTGGAATTTTTCACATCTCCATTTTCATATTTGACACAACAAAACTCAAATCATTATTCCATTGTTCATTTGCGTCCTCTAGACACTGCATAAATAAATTGCATTATGACTGGGAGCCTGGGCTCATTTGGCTGGTGGATCACTGCACAAAGAGCGTGGCAAGAGGGGAGTGGAGTACAGTTCAACTGAGCAGACACACAAAGAAAGAGAGGGAGACTTACACCATGTTAATAGGAGCTGATGTCGGGCAGAATGCATTGGTCTGAGAGGTCTGTGTCATCTCTCATGTGGGAGCCTATGGCAGGTTCACATCCCCAGCTCTTGGTATACTTTTGGAATTAGGACTTTTTTTGTGTGTGGGTGTATAATCAAGTCAAGTGAAAATCCTTTTGCAATCCTTATGTAAAGTAGCCTAATCCGGGGGAAAATTGGCTGGTCGTCCGGCTATCTCTATACCTGTCATAGTGTCTGCGGATGTGACAAACACAAAGGGAGAGGGGTAGAGGGAAAGGGACAGATGGAGGAAGTGAGAGAGGAGAGGAGGTAAGAGAGACGGATCACCTGCGTAGTGCTGGACACCAGCATAAGCCTGTTGGAGAGGGTCGGTCACTGTTGGACTCTGTGCTGCAGAGAGAGAGAGAGAGAAAGGGGGTGATAAAGAGGGAAAATAAAAGCAAAACAGACAAAGACAGCGGTCAGGATGGATACAGAAACAAAGAAAGATATAGTGAGAGTGTTAAAGAGCAAGGCAGAAATTGGCTTATTCGTGGAGAACCATTGGGGGGTGTAGAACACACAGGGAGTGGGAGAAATGTGGCTTGTCATATCTCTCAGTTCTTCAAAATGCTTGTTTGCCCCAGATGTTTGCATCAAATATTAACAACATGCCAAACAAACCACTTTGTAGTTCATTACAATCGCAGCTGCCTCTGCATAATGCAAAATGGGAAGTGTGAGTCTGTCAGTTCTTCAGGAATCAGTCCCAGACAACATTAAGAAGCTGAGGACGGGTTGAGACACATCAAATTAACCATAATGGACTGATGGATGAACTGATGGATCCATCATGATACCGGGTGCTCAGAAATCTGCCGGAGAAGCTGTTGATTGACCCTCGAGCTTTAAATGTTTCAATTCAAATGAGAAAAAGATGTCAGGAGAGTGTGAAGTAAAAAAGGGCTCTTGTCAACTTTTGAACAGCACTGTACGACATAATTCAATTTGTCACTACTGGCATGTTGAACTTGCATTGTGGCAGTTAGGTTATGTTCTTATTCAGTTCATGTGTTACACTAGAATAATCGAACATTCACACATCACTGTCGGTGCAAGCAGCTGAACATCAGAAGTGTCAGGGTCAGAGCGACTGTCCCGTGACGGAGGATGTTACAAATATATCTCATGTTTCTTAAACCTTGATTGGCTCACCTGGGTAAGGATGAATACCATTGGTGTAGATGGGCTCAGAGGTGGGCTGCCCGTTGCTTTGAGGTGGGAGGGCACTGAATCCGTTGACCCCGATTGGGGTGGCTATGCTGGGCACGGCTGTGGCAGAGATGCCTGGGGGTGTGCTGGTGCCTGCAAATAGATACAAGTCATTACGGAAACTGCAGGGTGCAGGGTTCACATGATGCACACTCAGAAATAGGGGTACGAGAGAGGTATATTTTTGTACTGAACATTTCCTCACAAATGTACAGCTGTATAACAGTCACATAATGGGTCCTCCTGAGTAGTGTGCCTTTTGACCCAATATAAAGTGCCAATAATGTTGTTTGGCACAAATTGGTAGCAATTCAGTCGGAACTACTGTAAAGGTACAGTTCAAATCAGTGCAGGTGGCTCTGGCACAGTGATTGAGGTGTAAAGGTGGCACAGGGGAAGCTTCCTACATTTTTCTTCATCATTTGCCCACGTTCAAAGTTGGATTTTTATTGGGGGGCATAAGTGCGCTTTAAAAGGTATACAATTGGTGTACAAGAAAGGCTACAGTACTGAAAGCAGAAGCCCAAGCTGCTTCTTCTATCCACCTTTTCTCCTTGAGATGATATTCCAAGTCTGTCACCTTGTCAGTGCCCCTTTGTGCTGATGGATTTTTATTATTTTTCTAATCCAGGTGAAGGGCATTTAGGTCTTGTAGGATTATGTTTGATAGGCATTGCCTGGTATATGTAGGCCTTGTGGATTACAAATGCCAGGTACAGCGTCAAGCCACTTTATTTAATACATTTGCAATGACCCTGCCTTCAGGCGGCCTGCCTACTTAGTGTCGAGCCATCAAAGCTCCTCATGACAAGGGCCAAAAAGATAGTTCAGACTGGGGTCTAGGATTATCTCACACAAATCTTTGCTCTTATATTGTATAAGCCAAGGACTCTGCATCCAAAGTCATCGGATTGGCTGTGTTCCCAGAAAACACACACTGTCACAGAGACACAGAGGGAGAGAGCGACAGACAGGCAGCGAACGAGAGAGATAATGAGAGAGAGGAAAAGAGAGAGAGACTATAATGTGGCTGCCAATGAGTGTCAAGGAATGCTGTACATCTTCTCCCATCATGCCTTGCTCAATACAAGGGCCTGCTTCCTTTAATTCAACACTGGCAATGTCTGCTTCAGCCAGAATATTGAGCCTACATCTAAAAAAATGGAACAAGGGCAAAAGTAGAAAGGCCTTGAATGAATATATTACTACTGCTTCTATAATTCTTGCTAATGATAAAAATGTTCCAGGGCAGCAGTGAGAAATGGAGAGAGAAGTCTTTCGTGTGTGTGTGTGTGTGTGTGTGTGTGTGTGTGTGTGTGTGTGTGTGTGTGTGTGTGTGTGTGTGTGTGTGTGTGTGTGTGTGTGTGTGTGTGTGTGTGTGTGTGTGTGTGTGTGTGTGTGTGTGTGCGCGCACACACATGCCTCTGCTCTTGCAGTCGGGCCAGTTAGTGCTTGCATGCGTGTGTGTGCCTATTAGTGTATACCTGAGGACGGTGTCATGGGAGTAGCCACCAGGCCGTTGACATTGAAAGCTGCCATTTGCTGCATTTGCGCGGCAGCAATGGCTGCCATGGGGTTCAGGTAGGACCCTTGTGTCGCTGCCATCAGGGCTGCTTGCTGTTGCATCATCTGCTGTAGGATTAAAGAGCAGTGGGGAAGAGAGGCGGATGGCGGGAGGGATGGAGGGAAGGACAGAAAAGGGAAGGAGGGTGAAATAGCCGCAGGACCAGAGCATGTTTACTCTCACATCTCTGTTTGCTTGGCCCATGCCTTGTTCTTGAACAGAGTGGTCCGTGTTGCCCTGCAGCGTTGCTTCCCAGCTACTCTAACACCGCTCTGGCCATGTGCTCATTATACTGACACAAGATAAAGCCTGTGTGCTGAGACGAGTTTAACAAACTACAAGACTATGCATATCTATATATGCAATGTATATGTGTGAGAGAAAAAGAGGGCGGCGGTGGCAGAAAAAGTGGAGAGATTGTGCGTGAGTGGGCGAGTCTCACCTGTCAGGGTGAGTTGTTAGCTACTGTATGAGTGCAAAATCTCACACACTCCTAACTCAGGCTGTGACTTTCATGTGTGAATATGAAGTGCGGGTGGGGTGAGCTGGCAGGGAAGGGAGTAAGGGGTGTGGGTCTCTGGTAATGACATGCACCTCTCTTTGAATGTAGGGAAATACACGTAATTACATGTAATGTTAAAGAGGCAAGCATGGGTTGGCAGTTTAAATTCAAAGAACAAGTCAGGAAATTTGAGAATGGAAAGTGAATATGAAGTGGATGTTTACAACTGTATGAAAGTAAAACAGTGTAGTGCTGAGGATACATGATAAGCAGCTTCCCTGGACAAATGAGGGGATAAAAAAGACAATACAAAAAGCAGTGCAGCATCTTCTGTAAAGCCTATGTAAATGTAGACACTAACAGCCATTTAATAGTGGAAAACACTTTAAGTACTGTAGTTGTTGTCTGGGAGTGTCACGTGCCTAGTAGGAGAGATTGTGAGTTCAAACCTTAAATCACAACAGTTTTTTGTTTTCTTTTTTAAAGCTCACCGTCTCCTCCCCCGCCGGGCTGAGACTTACAGCATGAGAGTAGGCGCCATAGGCCCCAAACTGGATGGTCATGGGACTGAAGATGCCGAGCTGGCCTGCCATCTGGTGCATCCTACGCAGGGTCCTCTCTTTATCAGTGTCTGCAAACTTGACCACCAGACTGGACGAGGCACCCTGGAGGGACACATATATTTGAAAGGTTGGTGAATATGCAACTAACTTTAACTTTTTTATATACAGTGTATATATATATATATATTTCTAGATAGGTTCAGTTTTTCACTTCTGATGTGAATCTTCATAAAAAAAATCTTTTAAGTTTTGCAGTGCATAATCATGCACTTTCAGCGGCTGCCTGAAGATTAGCTAAAGCAAATAAACATAAAAAAACTAAATTTAAATATCTAAATATAATAAGTCCAAAAAGTCTTTGGAGCTGTCAGTGTTTCCACAAAATAGGACAACTACCGCAGTTACTTTCAATCAGCAGTTATGGGAGATTGCACCTGCCACTTCAGCCGACCAGCTAATGAGCTGGTGTTTATTAGAAAAACTGTCTGTGGATATCCTCAAACTGAATAAATAATATTTCATTCACAACCGTGAAAAACACACAGGCAGGCAGTAGCACAGGTCTCATGAATTTCCTAAAGGGAATGGAAGACATGATTACTAATGTCACTGACTGACATTATACTGTAACACACGCCATGCCTGAGAAGTCTATTGCGCTTGTTAATATGAGATGCTATAACTGGGAGTGTGCAGATATATGAACATGTTGAACTATATCAATCTGACCGTAACCTATATACAGATCATTTAAAAACAAGGTTGCTGGATGCATGCATTCAATTTGCATCTTTTATTGTGTGGTTGAAAATAGCTTTCTCACAATGTGTGTTTCCCCTGGAAAATGACCTACAACTAAATGTTGGCTACAAAATAATAATAAAAAAAAGATGTGGAGCTGATCTGTATCAGTGCATCAACCCTCTTTTTTTACAAACATGAGAGTGGATCCTTTGCATCGCTGCTTTGCGTGTTATTAATTTCTGTCAACTGATGTCCAGTGCAGATAACACTTCAGTCTTCCAGGCCTATTTCTTAACTGTGGAAGCCAGTGGAACTGAATATGCACATGACTGCAGTCTCTTAGCTGTCAGCGTTAAATGGAAGAGAAGAGTGAGTGATATTTGCTTTTGTGAACTCTCCAACTCCACTGTATACACTGGGAGTGAACTGTGATCCTAACCAGATCCCACAGGAGTCCCAGTCCCCCACTGGTAAGGCTCCACTGAATACAGTACTGGGTAATTAGGTCTGACAAAAGCCTTCGGCATGTGGAGGGCAAAGTATTGACTAATGGCTCTGCCTTATGGCAGATATAGTTCCATATTGATGTCCGTGCTCCTGAGTTTGCATCCAATTAAATCATTTGAGAGACAGAGACCAGAGTCAGTTTCTCATGTGACATCCAGGAAAGGAGAGAGGGAGCGAGTGTGTGAGTGAGGGACACAGAGATAAATACTGAGAGAAAGAGAGATACTGTAGAAGGAGGATCAGGAGGCTGCCAGGCAGAGAAAGCAGCCACAGACACCGTCAAGAGGACCAGGCTCCTATTTAATTATAGGCAGTGCATGCTGGGAAAGAGCATGGAGTACCACCAGGACAGAAGGACACAGGCAGCCAGGGGGCAGTCAGGATATGATTAGTAAGATCATAAAACCAAAGACACAAGGAGAAAAGGACTCCATAATCACAACTTGGATCCATCACTCACAAATCCCTCGTCCTGACAGGGTCGGTACAAATTCAGGCTTTGATTGAGATTTCCATATTTTCTTTGGTTGTAGAAATCGGTAATGTTTGTGAACTGCAGAGGACTGACCGGTGTGATTGATGCTACACACACCTGTTTCTCGTTCATGTGTGTATATGCCTCAGTGCATAAGAAATTGAAATTGACAAAGAGAGACTAAACTGCCCTACAGGTCTAAGTTTAAGTCTGAGCGCTACTTACAGGCAGTACATTACTAAAGCAGACTTGTCCAAACAGAAAATCATAGAAACAAACAAACAAACAAACAAACGTGTGCCCTTTGAAGTTGAATTTTGCACCAGCACAGTAAGAGTGTGTATTCAGCCTCTGAACAAACACAGCCTTTGTCTTACTGTAGTTCATCCTTATTTCATGCTATTTAATAGCAATTCATCCAAAATGTGTGTCTTATTTTTGTATGGCCTTCATGAAATTTTAAACAGGAAAAGCGAAGCAATAATGCCATTGAGAGGGCAGTTTGCCAGGGTGGTCTAGTGCTTTGGAGTTTGGTTAGTCATGCGTTTATCGTGCCTACACCTGGCATTGATTGCTGATTTTTACTTTCACAATACACTAAAGCCAGTCTGCATTTTCTTAAGCCTTTTCCTTATCTCTGCAACATTTTCTGTCCTGTCTGATGATCATTCTCTGCATAAATAAGACCAACATGCATTTACCAAAGGCAACAAAAACAAAACAAAAAACAATGCACAAGTTCTTGTTAGGAGTTTTTTCCAAGCGATTTGACTAACCCATGTAAAAAAGGGTCACTTTATTAACAAAACCAAGAGAATGTGTTGGCTGTAGATAACTGTGAGAAAGAGTCTGGGGAATAAAGCAAGGCATCAGCATGCACCCCAGGGACAGTGCGTCTCAGATGGGATCCTATCAGAGCCAGCCAGCACCCCACCTCAGGCCAGAGGAGACCCATCTGGTGTTTCTCCCTTGGTGCCATTTCAATTAGTTAAATCAATACTCCGACGTGGTGGCGTTAACGGCACAGTTTCTCCTTTTCTAATTTCATTTCATCCCACCTCCTGACCTTTTTCCATTCTTTTTCAACTTTGTGGGCCAGTTGAACGGACTGGGTTGTTGAATTTAATGAGGCTGGCACCGAGCAAACATCTTCCTCCAGCATTGTTGCTCAAGCTTGCACACAGCACGGGGGCCTGGCATTTAGATCACATTTATTTTCTGCTTTGTGTATCTGTATTCCTATATTCATTTAATACCTCATGAAGAATGCATTGTGAGCATCAGGACTGTGAAAGCCCGAGGCTGCCTGTACTCACTGCACCGTGACTTGAGCCAGACTAGGCCAGGCTGTGAGGCAAGTCTGGCCTGGTCTGGCTTCTCCCAGCAGAGTGCTCTGCTGTAGACGACAGCACAGGAGGACACCCAGTCTGCAGTGTCTGCACTGAAAAGTCTTGGCAGCAGGACTAAAGCACTACAACAGCCTCTGTAGGTGTTGTCAGCGCTGCCATTCATGTCTGAGCCGAGCATTTCTGACTTTCATAACATAAAAGCCAATATATCCCCTCTAAAAAAAAAAAAAAAAAAATCTTATCCTCACCCCTGAATAGGAGAATTTCATATCCTTACATCTCGAGCGGATGTATTCTGACTAGATCCAAGGCCTAATCAGAAAAAGCAGATTTCAGAGTGTGATCCCCTCGCGCATGAGAAGTTTCTGTCCACATAAAGAAAGAGTAATATGTGGCCAGGTAATGAAGGAACAGGTGGCAGCAGACAACAGGCACTGGATGCAAAACAGCCACTCCTCACTGGTAGCAGAAAATCACAAGCTGACAAACAAACAGAATAATAACCTCCACCGGCATGACTCCTATACCTGGAGAGAAAATGAATTCGCTGAATTTGATAAGGGCCAACAGGGAGCCTTCACTTTTGACAGGTACAACTAAGGAATTTGTCATGGGTTCAAAAACTAATCTAATTTCTTGAACAACACACTTGACTTGTGAAAATCTCCCATATTGGATTTTGTATAGGCCACAAAATGTGTAGATGGGAAAATACACAACGGTAATTGAGGGATTAAAACTCAACTACAGCAGCGAAACGGCATTATTCTTTTATCACTGTGATAAAAAGACACTGTTGTTAAGTGTCTACCAACAGGTAAACAGACACTCATCATCCATCCATCCTCTACTACAGAGGCTTACAGCAACACAATATAAAACAACATACTCATTGAAAGGAAGCTGTCATTTAGAAAAGCATACTAATGACCAGACGCTAACTACAGCTAACAACCATCTTAGCAGCAGTTTCTTGTAGATGACAAAGCTTTCTACAGACTTAGAGAAACTGCTAATCGAGAATCTGTTAGAAAATTAATTGAATACACCGGAACAACTTTGTTTGGTAATTGGATGAACCTCCTACGGGCTTGGTATTCAACTCTCTGAACCTTGCTATGTCTTCGCTAGCCTCACGGGAGGACCATCTCTCATTAGCAGCGGATGATGCTGTCTTGGTCTGGCCCCTTCCAGTCCACCACATACTGCTGCGGCTGCCGAGCACACCGCATCAAACAGGAAACTCACAGAAGAAGAATACCTGTCATTCATAATGGTGTTTTCACTCGGCTACATTTTGTCCATCAGTAGCAGTTTTTTTTTGCTACCGTCTGTCAGGACCGAGGAAAAACAAAACTCCATGTTGTATGTCAGCCACAAGCCTGCCCAGGCTCTACACTAGTTTCATGTGGTGTTTGATGACTTGTGGATTACACTGACAATGCTCTCTGGCTTGGTCTTATCTCTCATTAATTGAGAACTATAGTATCACACACATGCACGCTCTTGTTGCTGCCAACACCGGCGAGCTCCACACGCCCTGTCAGCCATGCTTTGACACCGAATGTGACAATGTCTGCAATTTGCTGGGTGCTGTCTGGCTGCCCTCGGCTTTGACATTTGAAGTTTTGCCACCTGTGCCTCTGCAGCCCCACTGTAATGCAACAGCTGAAACCAGTGAGAGTGACTGCTCTGTGCCCAATCACCTCTTAAGTTAATTCCAGAAGCACCTGCAATCTGCAATAAACATCAATTAAAGCTATGACCCGATCTATCAGCGCGTGCCCTTTGGTGGCATCCCTTGCCCTTAAGCTTCATTAAAGCTTTTCATTTTGGGCCAGTGTGTTTTGGTGAGGTATTATTTATGGCGCGTGTGTGTGCCAGGTAACACAGATGCTGTAGAGGGAACATTAAGAGGGAGAGAGAGACAGAGAGGAGGTGAGAGACAACTCTTTGTTCAAGGTTCATCCAGACCTCACAGCTGGCAGCAGGCAGTGAGCAGAGCAGCCCACTCTCTGAATCCTGCCTCCTGTTAGTCTGTTGTTGACGACATGTGGCAGTGATATTATCCAAATTAACTGCATCCCCCATCGGTACCAAAGCCTTAGTTGGATACTATTGGCCACCTTTCCTATTAATCTATGAGGAAGTTGGATTTGTGGAGAGGCGGATAACAGGTGCAGGGATAGAGGGAGAGAAATATGGATGATATAGATTATTAATGAACTTTTGGATGACTCCTGATCAGCCCCAGGTCTGTTTGGGGCTCCATATGTTGCCTTGGACAGTTCATCTGCACCAGACCTCAGGTGGCTGAGTGACCCAAACTAATGTAACTCTGCCTGGGCTACAGCAAAAACAAACACACACGTGTGTGATAGTACTATGCATGAACCAGATTTTGATCTGTACAACTAAGAAAAATCAGCCAAATGAGAGTTCAATTATGTAAATCTTCTGGATGTAAACATATTCTATTGATTGAGTCAACAAGATAGTTTGAGTACAAGGTAAATATCTTGATTATAATCAAATTTCAGTAATTGTGCATGATCAGTGGGCAATATGATTATTGTTTGGCTCTCAGCCGGCGGCTTATTAAATTTTGACCCTTGTGGTTTACATGCCAAAAAGTTTGGTCTCTACAGAGCACAACAACACACACAAAGTTAAAGCGTCTCTACCACTTATTTCCCTCCCTCACTACTTCAATGTAATGCAAAATGAGGCGGCATCAAAAAGATGTGTAAATTACATCTGGCTTCCAGGACACTATCTGGCTGCCAGGAAGCGTCCGTAAATATTTATTGCGGAACATCAGTGAAGTGTGTGAAGGTGCGGATGTCTGCCAGAAAGTGAGTGTGTGCTCATGTGTGTGTCCAGCTGTGCAGCACTCAACACACACGCAGCACTGGCAGAGATGCTTCCTAATTCATCATTTCTTTTACTTAAGCCTTTTTGGTGGCCTTGTTCAAGCCTGACAGAAGCATATCCAATTTGTAATTAACTGGCCTCAATCTTCAACTAAACAAATCTACACCAACTAATGCTATTTCATGCATCTCATAACTACTGTATATCAAGCTGGACCAACGCACCATTACCTACTTTCCTCAATTCCACACTGCAACGCTATATTGCACAGCACTCAAAAGTACGTTGAAATGAAAACTTTCATTATATGTGAACATTCTGTACGATTCTGTGTTATGGTCAATATGTGTCACTGCCAGGACAGACACCTGTATTCGTGTCCTTTCTGTAACTGTACAAAGAGTTGCAGCAATATCCCTAGTATTTACAGCACTACATTATGCCACAACATGACAAGATAAAAATCCCAGACTCAGGCTGTGGAGAATAAATGTGGGAAAGCTAAAAGTTAATGGGAGAATGATAAACTGCGAGAGTTCCACAATATTTTATGAAAGACTTAATGCTCAAATAGCAGGAAGCGGTTAAGGAAGCAAAAGTGGCTTATTAATCTGACCTCATTTTGAAGATCCATCCTAACTCTAGGGTGCTTTTCAGTATTATTGACTTCCTTGTTAACCTCCCTTATACTCACTTTAATGAAACCTCCCTTGATAAGTGTTTTCAAGTAAATGTTTAATATTCCTTAACAAAACGCAGCCCCCTGACAGGGGCCACACTGTTGCCGCTAATCATTCTTTGGCAGTTATGAGCTCCTTTCAAGGCATTTCTCATGTGTTACTAGAAAAGGTTGTGACATGAATGAAGCCCTTTACCTGTCCCTATCATATTACGAGATGTTCAGCAGGCAGAGCTTGTACTGTCTTTGTTATATGTTTTGCTCTGGCCAGTGGTTTCATGTATTAGGGACTGGGCAGCCTATGCTGCCAGGACCCTATGGTTTTCCTCAATGTTCTTCTTCTTCTTCCAAGAAAATCGTACTTCTCATGCGTGAAAAATTAAGAAACTTAACTTACAATTTTTGCTCAATTGACACCAAACTTGCTAGAGAGCTTCTTCAGACTTTTTTTGATTGATCAAAAATTGAGCCTACAGTGAATGAAAACGTTTTACTGTAACAGTAATGTAAACATATACCATCCAATTCATCCGAAATACATTTTCAATCTTTCTGAAAAAAAATTCACAATATTTTGGAGTCGTGGTTGATGAAGTTTGGCAAATATCTGAATTTTATCTCAAAAATAGAATTTTGAAAACATTTTGAATTCTGCTCTAATGGAAACAACTGCAGTCAATGTAAGAGTGGCATTTTTAAACATTAGATTTTTACTTATGAAACAAAACACTTATCACCAACATTTCCATGCTGTCAAGATGCAATTTATGTATTATCAGATTTTTTGCTAGTATTTCTGACATTTTGACATTTTTTTTAAAATCTGCCTTGACAACTGCTGCCTGGCTGGTGACTCCCTGAGTCCATTTGTCAGGCCACACACCAGGTCTCACTTCTCAATGAGCTAGGAGCTGGTTCTTGGTGTCAGAGGTTCTAAGTTCAAGCCCCAGCAAGGGTGATGATGATGACACATTAAAATGCTAGATGTCCTCAATTGGAAATGCAAGACAATAGTCCTTACAGTGGCATTACAGCAAGCCTCTAAATTTCAAAACTTTGACAATTTATACCAAATCAACCATATGTGCTTCAGCTTTGGAACTTTTACTTTCAAATTGCCTAATTCTGCTTAAATCTGCCTCCTGTTAGGCAGATTTGTGAGTACATGCCAACAAATGGACAGGTATTATCCTGATGAGTTTATTGATGAGTTTATTCAGTAATATTCTGTTTTGCCCGGCCCGACCATTGCTGTGCAGCAGCTGTAATTATTATTTATAGCAGCTGGCTGTTGAGATACAACTTTTTACCTCTTGCCTAGAAACTATTTACGAGAATATCAGTGCCCTCTTCTTATCCGCAGTCAGAGTTAGATTTTGGGTTCAGTTTTCGATCCAGTTCAATTATATTATATTTGTTTATCATCTTTTCCTTCACTACACACATGTCAAAAGAACACAAAAAAGATTTCAATGTATTGATGACATACATTTATATTTTGAAGTTAGAAAATCTATTCTTATAAACTGCCTAGAAACAGCATAGAAAGTACCAAGATTTAATTATGGCATTTCTGAAATAGTCTTTCTTGACACCCTACAACCAGTTAAATTGCCTCACCATGAAGATGACACTCTGTCTCCCAATGTAAAACCACTAATTTCACACTAATTTCAGTTTTCAGGGACAGGTTAAGAGAGCTGTTCAAACTATTAACTTTTGACAGCGACACAGGAACATTTTAATCCACAATCAGAAAATGGTCATCCAAACTTTAATTTGTTCTTATTTAAAACATAGATTTAAAAATCTATCTCATCTTCTATTTGCAGTAAAGTATCATTTCATTTTCAAAAGCAAATGTACCTAAACCACATCCTACTTTTGTATAATCACAGCTGCATCAAAATGCCTTGTGGTCTACTGACTTATTGATAGTTTATATTAAATCACTTGGCAGTGATGTTTTAATACATTTCCAATGACTCATTTTTCATTCTGACATTGTTTTTCATACGTTAATTAACATAATCAGGACTAACTGTAACTTAAAGTCAATTTATGTTTAGAAAGAGGTCTCCAGTGTGGTGGTCTGCTTCTAAGTAACACTACGAAAATTAAGTGGAAATACAACCTGCAGTGCAAAGGTAACCCACTGAATTCAGTGGAAAGCGAATAAATTTGTAACTATTCATTGTTTGTTACAAATAAAACTCAACTGGTCCTATGTAAAGACTGCGATTTAAGCTAAATATATCTATATATAATATTTATATTATTTATATATCATTATATATTATTATTGAATATTAGGTAACAGTTACAAACAAACTCACACAGCATAACTTAGAAAGCATGTACTGTATATATCATTATTTTTCTGTTTCATTCATTTCCACCTGTGATTTTTCTTTAATTTTAAATATAACATATGAATAACATATTGACACATGCAGTACAATGTCTCCTGAAGGCACGTTTATGGATTCATGTGTGGTGCACAGTAATCATATCTAGGCTGTGAATGTAAATACTCTATCAGTCTGCTGAAAAAGTAGTTTGAATAGCAGGAGAGCGAAATGGATACAGAGTGAAAAGACGGAGATACAGAGTCTGCAGCTGTGCGCTGTAAGGTTGTGGATGCTGACAGTGGGAATCTTTTGTGTGTAATAATACAGTGAAAATATATGCGAGACTGTGGGCTGTTGACGTGCCAGGAAAAGAGTCAGTGTGGCAACTATACACATGCAGTATATGTATAGTATAAAAAGTATACATATGTACTCCACTGTACAAGATGGAAATGAAGAAATGTATATTTGTTTGTATGTTGTGCGTGTATGCTTTAGTCTTAATTGTATGGTATTGTTGCCAAACACATTAAAAAAAAGGCGAACGTATCCAGTTTTGAATTTCAAAAGGAGGCATACTGTACATCCTCTAGTGGGCCATGTGTATGAGGAATAGAAAACTTTAAGGGAGGATTTGGTCAATGTTTTTATCCATCTATCTTTGTTGTAAATTTGATCCCATTCTGCCTCAAGCATGTTTTACAACTGGCAGCACAGACTAAACAGTTGGAATAAGTAGATAACCAAAGGACATTGCATCACTTGCAAAACCTTTTCCTAAAACGACCCACATCAAGTGTAAAAACACTTAACTGTATTGAAATGAATTAGACTCTGAAGTTAATTCCATTATAGGGAAAATGCTTGTTATGCATGTTTCATAATGTGTTACTTACAGGCATAGTCTGTCCACCATGCAAGCTGTTGATGGCGGCCTGCGCTTCTGCGTGGCTGGAGAACTTCACAAAGGCACAGCCTGTATACAGAGAGAGAGAGAGAGACAGAGAGGGAGAGAGATAGAAGGGAGGGGCACATCATCAGGGAGGTGGCCTTGAAAATGGGGGGTGGGGGGGAACACCATTCATTACCATTGTTTTCATGTTATCTGGTTTGTAAATATATCCTGCCATTTGTGTGTTCAGCGCATAACTCTGAATAAATCAGTCTAATTGTAGTGAAGGCATTAGCTGCGTGGAACATCCTGTCCCTTGCCCATTTCTAATTCCACCCCCTCCACTTTGGAGCATGGAGCCAAGGCATTTACTATCCTGACTTGTTTGTGATTATTAATCTGTTTAATATTTACACATTATGATTTGTGTGCAGTCACTCATAAAAGAGATTATGATGACAAAGGCATAGTATTATAATCTGCCTATCTAACCAAATCTTTGCTCAAAGGGAGGGGAGATGGGGGGCCTTGCTCAAGGGGCATTCAAAAAATCTGTTGTGTAGTTAATGCACAAAAGGAAAAGCCAACATAAAAAGTTGGCCCGAAGACAAGGGAACGAGTCTTGGCGGCAGCGTGTCGGAGCCTCATTGCATTAACATTTCAAATGATATTAAAAATGATTCAGATAGATAATAATAATGCACAGTATGTGTTTTTGAAGCTTACACATCCTAACCACATTATTAAATACTGCATCAGTGCGTAGGTTAGGACAGGCGCTAAAGTACTATAACATAAAGAGAAAGCCAGTGAACTGAATTACAGTGGAACTGAAATGTGGTAATTTTCCAAAAGCCATTAAATTAAACAGGAGCTATTTCTCTAAGCTTTATGGTCGTCATAGAATGTAAGAGGTATTCTGTTATGTCCTATTCTTATCCTTGCCTTCAGGTAGCTCATGTGTTAAGTCAAGAGATACCTAATTAACAAACTCGTGGATTAATTCTGCCCCCTTTTCATTAATCGAGTGGCACCCGTGTCTTTCCCTGAGTTCAATCCCTGCTTTCTTGAGAACTGCTGATACCTATTTAAAGCAGCTACATGTGTTCATATACATTTATTCACTCTGTATTCCCAGAGGAGTCATGATGATTCATTTAAATTACAAACACTGATAGGTAGGCTCAGGAGATGTTCTGCTTTTGGCAGCGATCCATTCACTTCTACATTTCAGGTGTCATCTTTGCTTCCCCGACATACAAATTAGAAATTTCCTGACATAATAAAAAACTGAACTGAAGGACATGCAGTATGTGCACAATTGAGGGCAATTTCCACCTTTACCTGAGGCTTTGCATGCACATTCCTGCCACACAATAAATAGTAAGTAGTAGCAACTATTGTGAGCGGAAATGTGGTGAGTATAGGCCATGTATTTTCTGTACTGTGAAATGTCCTCAAAGCTGCATATATATACAGAGGCAAACAGATAAGTAAAAAATAAAAAAAGTATTTTGATTCTGTCACAGCACTCTAGCACCATTTTTACTTCACTCAAACACCCCTCCAGGTTAGAGGCAGGAAAGGTCTTCATTTGTTCAAGGGAAATGCATCAGACTACTATGTGCCATTCAACTCTGTCTTTGAAGGAACAAATGCATTTAACCTTTGTAGGTGAAATAATAAGGGGCGGTTTGGTCTCGCAGAGGCCTTTTGGGTTTAGAAGGCAAGATAACTTGCTGTTGGTTCACTAACAAGGCTATCAGACATTGTGTCAGGGTCCCTATGACCCCAAGAACTTAGCACATCCAGAGACACATTCAAAACTGCAGGGCTTGGCATACACCTTCAATGGCAGACTCGTGCGTAACATACAATATTCTGAAATTTCTCCATCAAGAAACAGTGCATTAGCCTTGATTCTGCTGACCTTAAAAAAAAAAAAAAAAGTTAAGGGACACAGAGCACAACATCTCAAAAGAATTGGAAGTGCTACAGCCTCATAAATTATAGTGCACATTTGAGTTTTTGAATTTGATGTCTTAGAATGAGTAGGGAAAAAAGGAAAAAGAGAGATTGTATTGCTTTCAAGCGAGAGGATCTGCGCTGCCTTTTGAATTCCCGGGGTAATAATATGTATGCATGAATTCCATCCCACTGGATGGGTGACATTTATAACACAACTTAATTATAGACCTAAAAGCCATCTCTCTATTATTCCTGACAATTCGGGGCTCTATTCAACTCTGGCAGCAAGTGTTGCACTTTGAAAGTACTTTGAGGAGCAGCGCCAAAGAGAGATGGATGTTAAACTTCTCGGCCTTTTTATTGGGTGAAGAGGGGTGCTGAAAAGCCTCTGAGTAGCATAAATTTACATCAACAGGGGACAAAGCCTCCATCATGGAACAGATAGCACTGTCAATTTCAAGGTCTGTCTCATTCAAATTATGGGGACCTCATCCCGAGCGAGGCGGCTGGCAAAATAATTTGCCGTAACATCCCGTAATGATTGCGTAGGACTGCTGCACAGTGAGTGATAGGACCAGATACCTATATATGAGACCTTTGTCTCGTGGTAGCATTCATACTTAACATTACTCCACAGTTTTCCATTTCATAGCATTGAAAGCTAAAGAAAAGGCAATGATCAAGCCAGTGATAATAGAGACAAATACCAACACAGGAAACGTACGGCATGTGAAGGGAGGAGACAGAGAAAAAAAAAGAGTTGAGGTGTGGGGTGCAGGAGGGTGAAAAGGAGTGAAGGCGTGAATGAGGGAGAAAACTAGCTCCTGTCTGACACAGCAGCACTGGCCTTATTTCATTTTATGTGCTGTCAATCAGATTGAGGCATCTGAGCCGACAGGAAGAGTAGGAGCTGGAGGGAGACAGCAAAAGAGGAAACAAGCCAGGGAGAAAGACAGGTAGTGGACCAGTGGGGTGACGCAGAGCAATAGACCCAGGATTAACAGTGAGAGGAACAGATGCAGACACAGATAGGCGCGTGGCTCAGTATAACTCCCCCTTTCTCTTCGATATACACAGAAGGCTTGCACATGACCAACCTTCCAACCATCCCTTGCCTTCCCACACATTGTTTTCACACATTCACATGCTTCATATAGGTGAATAAATCATAGTCAACAGAGGGAAAGAAAGATAGAGGTTCCAAGCAATGTCAGTGGTGTTATCACTCCGAATATGGCTGCGAGACAGAGACCCATCAAAGGGTGATTGGGGAGGCTCTCGCACTCTCAGAACAATCCCACCTGCATCGCGCATTTCACAGCCATCTTTAATCTGACCACGCTCTACTAACTAAATAGCACATGAGCCAGAGACATGAATGCATAAGCTATTCCTGAATGCATGCAAATCTACCACCCAGTGAGTGACAGCAGCAAAACCCAGAGCTTGGCTGCTTTATTTACAGTAGGACATTATCGTCCAATAGTGTCTCGGGGGAGGGATGACGAGAATGTGGGAAACAAACATGATTACACCCTTCCGCTTTTCAGATAACAGGAAGAGGAGGAGGAGGAGGAGGAGGAGGAGGAGGAGGAAAGGGGTAAGCGGAGAGACAAGGTGTTGTTTGATGTATTTGTTGAGTACAAGCCCAGGGTGAGAGGAGCTGCTGTGATGAAGAGACAACAGAAAAAGAAGTTGGGGAGGGAAAGGAAAAAAAGAAGTGAGAGGTAGAGCGCGAACAAAAAAAGGGAAGGGAAATACAGAAAGTAGTGAGAAAAAGAAAGCGGGAGGAAAGAGGTGTCAGAGCACAGTGACAATGAGGTATGAAAGAAATGCGAGCGAGACACATAAGAGCTGGTGAAAAAAACAGAATGGCTGAAGGGGAGGGTGAGTTATTCAGAGGAGCAGAGTGGATCGCAGACGATGTCAATGAGTGCACAGCGGGTGAAGCATGGCTCTAGAAACATAAAGAGCAGAGAAAGAGATGGCACAAGTACAGACAGACGGGAATTAAGAGGGACAGACAGGGCAGAAGAAAAAAAAAAAGAGTGGGAGGTGTGTGGGCTCTGACCCTTACTGGCCCCATCAGGCCCTCGCAGGACGGTGCACTCCTCGATCTGGCCGAAGGTCTCAAACAGCCGCCGGACGTCATCCTCGCTCTGCTGCTTGCCGAGCATTCCCACAAACAGCTTCCTGTCTTCTGGATAGGAAGAGGGGGAGGTGGGGGAGGGAGGGAGGGAGGGAGGGAGGGAGGGAGGGAGGGTTGGGAGAGAGGAAAGAACAGACAAATGCTACAGCTGATGGCACCGTTCTGCTGAGCTGAGAGGAACTTGTGCAACTCACGCACCCCCCAGCCCCCAGCCCCTCTACCTCCCCCCTCTTTATCAGCAGTCTGCTGTGAGCCTACGCTGCTGCTGCCGCTGCTGCTGCTGCTGCTGTTGTTGTTGTTGATCTTGCTGTTGTGTAGTGTGCCACCCCACCCTGGTACTGAGATATATTCCCGTTTCGAGAGAGCTATTCAAGTCTGCCACAGTGATGTTTGATAGAGATGATGTTCTGAGCATAGTGGGTTTCAGGTAAAGGCAGAAAGAGAGTGGGAATATTTTGCTCATGTAGACAAACTGTTAGATTGTCTCGATGCTTAACTCGCTAAGTTGAAAGAGAACATGGAACCAGAACGTGGTATTACATATTCTCATCACCAAGGCGATAGGAAATGTAATAAGCAGGAGTAAACTCTGTGTCAGGGGTGTTTCTCACTGGGCTATGAATAATACCCAAACAAGATTTATTGGCCGCCCCTTATTTGCAGCACATTCCACCCAATGATAAACTTACTGTTATACTGGTTTCTGATTCTCTGAGTCTTTTCTCATCTTCTCTGCTTTCTCTTTATGACTATTATACATGTTAAACATGTATGGCGACAAAGTCTGTGGGCATCTTTAAGCCATGGAATAAATACTTTGATTTTACATTTTACTTGACTAAATTTCCCAAACAGGATTCAGTGCATTGGCTCGAACTTGTTGACGAGAAGTTGTTTGTTGGTAATTATCAGCCAAAGGATTGCACATTTCTCATTTCAAATCTAATTGCAAACAAATACCAAGGTAAATGCAATTCAGAGAAAGAGCTTGTTTTACTACACATGCTCTCTAAATCTGTATTCTGTTTTCAAACACAATATAGTAACCATGACCAAGAGCCTTCACTTCCTCCTCAGCCTGGTGATGGAGAATGGTGGTGCACAGCAAAATATTATAGCTATGAAAGCTACAAAGTTTAGTTCTCATACTTTCTTATACTAACCTTAACGTAAGACTAACAAGCTATCATATTATACAGTTTATATTTGGTTATATAAACATGATACGAAAAAGTATTTTGTATTTTAGTGTTTCGGTAAACTTTCTTACTTTACGCAATTATAATAATATATATAATTCTATATATTAGATAGCAGAATGACTGTATTTCCACCTAAATCGAATAATAACAGTGGAATAAGATCATTCAAAATGAATGCTAGGTATGAATCATGAGAATTATGAAAATATCAGGGTATGACTATGACTATGAAACTGGTCCTGGGTGAGTAGTGAAGGAAAAGTATAAAAATGAGAAATAAATCCCCACTGTAGATTCTAAATGTTGGGCTGGTACTGAGCACTGACTTTTCCCAATTCCCAGACCAATTCTTAACTCCAGTGAATTTTGCAGAGTTGCTCCAAATTAACTTTTGGTTGCTTCCTGAGCTCCAAAGGGGGACACACTGGCTCAGATGTATGGGCTCTATACCACAAGATTTTGGCAAGTCAGAACGCAGGATTTTTCTAATTAATCTTCCTGGTGCTCTGGTATTAGACAGAGAATTCATCTTCCTTACATCTTTTACATTATGCATCCCCTATTCTGCTGTGTTGTGGAATGAAATAGCTACTAGCAAGAATCCATCGCCAGAACTGATGGAAAGTGGCAGGAAGAGGAAGAGGAGTTTATTGGAAATGACACTGTTGATCTTCAGTGTGAGTCATTTGACTGGTAGGGAGCGGGTGAGGAGCAGGGAGGAGAGGAGGGCGAGAGCATCACCTGGGCCTCGACAGATGTGACGCCTCCTGTACCTGCCAGGCCCCATTAGACGCAGCTGTTCTAAAAATAAAGCACCAGGGCTTCCTTTTTTTTTTGCAGCGGGGAAATCGGATCCTGTTCCATTCCTGTAAAGTTCAAATGAGACACGTGCCTGCTACCCGCTTGGCCACACAAATGAGCACCTGCATAATCAATAAGGCCACGCTGCCTGGTCTCTACTGCTGTAGTGTCAGTCCATGTTCCTGTAGTCACACCTCACACAGCAGGATTTCTCAAACCCACCAGCTGAGGCTGCTCATTACTGGTCCTCATCCCTTGGAGCTTCAGGGTTGGAAGTGAGTGAGAACCCTGAGGAGATAACCACAGAGACAGCCACTTATACTGTCGACTTGGATTTAGCAAAGGCCGACAAGAGGACACACATCTAGCTGGATATTGGCCACCAGTAGAGGGGTTGCGTAGCTGTAAAGTCAGCCCGGAACAGGTGTTAAAGAGAAATAAGCCTGACCCCTGTCAATGGCAGCAGAGGTGAAACAAGCAACAGCTCATCTAGAGCACATGCGACTTTGTCATGATCGCCCCCTCCATCTTTCAGATTTTCACGGAGGTGTCAGTGTTACAACTTAAACGGGCAGAGTGCGGTTTTACAGGCCTCCTGCAGTGTGTTAATGTTTTGGGACAAAAGTCTCATCTCGGTCCTGGCCCGAGGAGATCTAATGGCGGCTTTACAAGGCTAATTAACAAGCCATGAGAGAGGTAATGAACTTTCCAAATGTGCTGGCAAACGCAAAAATAAATTACACCCCAGTGAAGGCATTAAAGGAAGTGTGAGTGTACTTCGGAGCCTTCCTTTGGGAGAGCCACAGTGAGAAAATGAATTTGGAGCTGCTATCTTTTCATTGCCTGACCTAAGAGTGTCTCAGTCGGCCCACTGCATGCCCTGGCCAGAGTATAGATTGCTATTAATTAGTCCACTTTGCACCTGTCTCCAAAGCAGCTCTTATTGGATTTTGCAAGTTCCCGCTCATCTCCTATGGCCACTTGCAAGCGTAAAATTGGCATTTTATGAATATGAATACATATCTTGTAATGCACCCTCTGCACAAGGAGATGACTCTGTGACTCCAAGAGTTATCCATTAAAAGTGGGGTGTGGAGGCTGGGAAAAAAAGGAGACTACTCTTGTCTAGTAGTCATGTATTTGCATTAAGAGGGGTGAAGGCCTTCCTATGGAACTGGCTTAGGATAAAGAAGTATGACAAAACTCATTGAGCTGACTGTTTGACCTCTTTGTGCTTATCTCTCATTGAGAGAGGCTCATCTTATCCCTCTACCAGAGCTGAGCCACACAGCTGGAGAACATTTGAGCTCTACAGCACTTCTCTGCTCTACTCTGAAGGGACCTTTGTAATCTGCACTTTCAAACCTTGCCACTGCTTTAAAATAATAGTGTGTGTGTGTGTGTGTGTGTGTGTGTGTGTGTGTGTGTGTGTGTGTGTGTGTGTGTGTGTGTGTGTGTGTGTGTGTGTGTGTGTGTGTGTGTGTGTGTGTGTGTGTGTGTGTGTGTGTGTGTGTGTGTGTGTGTGGAAAGCCTGGCTACATAATTTACATTTCCTTGTTGCATACTCAAACACCATTAATTAATCTGTGTACTTAGGCAACATTTCTGCTATATATACCACAGATTCAAGGATATCTATACTATAAAAAATAGTTTTTTGTGTAATGCCCTGTGTGTGAACACTTTGATTTTGCTTGTCATTGCATTCTGTAACATACATACGCACAAGTGGAAGTGGGTGAGGAAATTGCTTTAGCCGGTACACACTTACGTCCCCTCACACACACAGCCATACGCATCTTTTATTTATTTATTTATTTTTGTTCTCCCAATGTCTCATCTCCTGACTGAAGGTGGGAGCAGCTGAGTGGAAAATGGTTCCATGTCAGTCTCCAGCCATGTCCAAACTGAGGTGGCATGTGGACAGCCCCATTTTATGAATGCAAATAAAAAAGGAGATCAAAAAAGTTATCAAAACACTACTGACATCTGACAATTGCTTGTCTCAGGAAGCCTTTTCATTTCAGCGCCTGGTATATTAAAAATTAATGGATTTTGCACAGACGCCATATGCTGTCAAGATTGATGCTTCTCTCCCTGGAATAAAGTGCTACTTGTGTTGTAGGCTGCAGTATATGCATATAGATTGTGCTTTTCCTTCCCTCTCTTCTCCTGTTGTCTATCTATTGCTCTCTTTGTATCTTTCTCTTAATCCTTTATTGTCATCCCTCACACTACTTTTTCCTCTCCAGGCATAGAATGCGTTGCTGTGAAGTCTACTTTTCAAAATTTTCTGCTTTTGTTTGCCAATAATGGGAATATTCTCTTTAAAGAATGACTCTCCTGCTCCTGTGTCGTGGTAAATATTTCTTTTTTTTCTTTTCTTTTTTTTTTACTTGTTTCTTTTTTTATGATTCTATCACTTATTGCCCGCTGGCAGTAGTCAGGGAAGCTCGGTAGTAGTAAGTGTTCAGAAAGCATGGACAGCTGCATCCAACGATAAAAGATGCCTGCTAGGCCGCTGGGTGCATTTCAAATGCAGAGTAATGTTCCAGGCAGCACAACAGTGAAGTTGTGCTTCATATGGACTCATTAGAAAAGCCTGACGCTGGTGTGCTGCTGCCTGGGAGGCCCGCCACCAGACACGCTCACACATGTAGGCGTATAGACCGAGTGTACAAAATGTTAGGAATGGCTTGTTAATATTGAGTTAGACTTTTGTTTTTCACCATCTATTATATTTTCACATTTTGTTGAGGGTGGGTGTCTGTTTGGAATCAAAAGGTGCCATTTGCTTGCAGAATAAGTTTTTTAGATAATGAGCATTAAACATTTACATCATGGAGGGAAGAAAAATCCCAGACAAAAAACAAAACACTGTCTGGATATGTTAGCTGAAAAAACAGTCTTTTGTTATCTAGTATTATGTTAGCTTTTTAAATCTGGAATTATTAGTTCTGTAGCACTAGCATTCTTAAGAGAACACACTTTAATTTCCATTCCCCAAATAATGTTGAAGAATAATTCACCTTCTACAGGCCTCATCATTTAGTCACACAAACCTTCTTTTAAAGAAATAGTGCTGAAAACAAATATTTACAGTTGTATTAATTACTAGATTAATCAACTTGGATGAGCAGTCACTAATAAAAGTAAATAATAGGATAGTTCTTACTTAAATATTTCATTTTTAGACTTAACATGGCAACATAGCATAAAAGTGTTATCAGAGCTTTTGGGAAATTTGACTTGCTGCATAGCGAGTGAGGGACAATTACTGTACTTGCTATCATGGCAATACATGATAAAGACGACTTAGAGGTATCCATGACAAATTCATTGGCAATAAAATGGCTTTTACAACAGAAAAACTGAAGCACGTTGACTCAAAAGAAAAAAAAAGTTTCTGATGCAGCATGGACATACTGCACATCTCACATTGCGCAACCATTGGTCAATGTTAAAAATATGCCTATCAACCTTTCCTTAGCATGGGAATTGGCCCATAGAGAGAATACCCAGATGGTCGATGATTTCAGCCAGTACCGTATTTCAAAGTAATGTTGAAGTTTTACGGGTATTTCTTTCATAAACTGAGCATCGTTTGTGCTGATAATAACACCGTTAGTTGAAAGTGGGATGAATGCTGTACACAGCAGCTTGATATTTGGTAGTGGATTAAGGCAAGTAACTCAGGAACTCTGCTCCTCCAATTGTACTTGGTTCTGTTGGCAGATGCTGCAACATTAAGTTAACATCTTTAGAGCACATGCAAAAAACAAAATGGATGAGTGTCATTTGATTTAATACTATACAATTATGAAGATGTATAAAGATGTGCTCAAACTTGATGATTAATTCGGTGTTAATCACAGCTGAAATGCAGTGTTGAAATTATTGTATAAAATGTAATGTAGTGAGGTAACTGTGAAACCACATGCACAAAGTAGGTATATGTTTAGTTGTATTTCTCAACCCCAACAAGCGTTTCCCATCACCTGTAATCTTAAGTCTTAAAGTGCTTAATAAGCCCCGTTCTACTTCTAGCTCATGTTTAGTTCCTACCCAGCTAACAGATGTAATTAGACTCCATCTTAGTGAAAATGATGTGCAACCACACACTAAACCTTTCTGCTGCTGGTCCCAATCTGATGTATGCAAGTGGATTATCCAGTATAGTGAGGTGGTAAATGGAATAATCAGAGGAGAACAAACATTCAGATTGTCAGTGTATCAGGAACGATGAGGGGATACAGGCTTCGTGTTTGTAAATGCATTACTCATACCTCTAGAGCTGTCACATCCATTTACCCAAGGGAGTGGGAGGGGAGCTTTAAACCTTCTGGTATGCATGATCAAAAACCAACACAGAACAACTGAGTAATTGCCTGTTGCGGCTTCTGTCCAAATATTTTAACTCTGGCTTTTTTTTCGACATTAGTAACATGTTCTGTAATGGCTACAACCAATCACGTATAGCACAGCAAAAAACACAAATTAACCCCTAAACATCCTTGACTAACACTACTGCAGTGGTCAGTGTTGGAAATCTGCGCCTTCTTTTGTCTGTCCATGTGTCTCCGAGCCTCACTGTATTTCTCAGTTCACACATATCAACCGCTGCCACAGTTCTTCTTGACTTTTCAGAGTTTTGCACGATTGTGTCCAGAGGCACAGAGGGATCTTTTGGCTTCATTTGCATGTAAAGTGGAGCGCGCTCCTCTGTGGGCGTGAGGTGCCTCCAGACAGCCCCTCTCCTGTGGCCTGCCAGACTGAGGCAGCCAGCAGCCCTCACTCTTCCCTACCTGCTGGGGTGGGGCATGATAGCACAGCGCGTAACATCTTAAGGTCCTGTCAATCTCTCCACTGCCCGACTGGGGTCAACCTTTTGAAGAGCAGCAGGTTGGCAAGGACAAACCCGACCCATTCACAAAGACTCCCCACAGCCAGACAGACAAATGGACAAGATATTAAAAAGGCTCACACAGGGCGACTGACTTTCAAATACGGGGGGATTGCAATGCTGCTGGCACTGTATAAATATCAAATAAAACAAAAGTAGAAGGAGCTAATAAACAAGAGGCATAAGAAGACTGTGTGGACAAATGCACTGTGAGTGGCACATTGTGAAAAAGTCTATGTTGATGGAGGTTGCTGGGCATTTCAGCGGAGTGTTGAAACTATCTTATCAGAGTTAATAAAAGGAGAGGGTGTTGCTGGCTGACCCACCATCTCTCTTCTCATCAGTGTGGTCTCCAGTCTCACAGCAGTGGCTAGAGGAGTGGGACCTGAGTCCAAGATTGTGTTTAGATAATGGCCATCTCCAATCATAGATAATCTGGCCCCATCTTTTCTTCACAGACATAGCGGCAGACAAGGTCAGGGGGAAAAAGATTCCTGGCGAGGCAAGGAGGAGATAGGGATGGGGCGGCTCTGAGATGATTTACTGCTGAGATTCACTCAGCTGCCTCCATCACCCTCCGTTAACTTTCTCATCCTGTCGTCTCTTCCCCTCTCGCTCTTTTTGTCTTCCATCCCTCACTCTCTTGCATTCCTCCATGGGCCTTGTACTGAATCCCCACCTCTCTCTCTATCACTCGCTTCATCTCTTCCCTTTGCACTGCAGTACCAATGAGACAAAGAGAGAGAAGAGTAAAGAAGGAAAGAACGACAGAAAGCAATGGAGGGAGAAAGAGAAGGAGTGGAAGAGGGCTACTTTTCCTCATTTCTGCCCCTTCAGGATTGGAGCAAATTGCTCGGGTTTCAAGAATAGATATAGTAGTGTGTCTGTTCCTGCACTGACCACAGAGCGAGTGAGTGAAGGACCCATGCCTCAATTGTGCCTCAATATCTCTGAGTTGAAATCATGGTTTGATAGAAATGGGCAGGAAAAAGTGGTGTTAAGCACATCAGATAAATGCGGACTTTGCGGGGAAGAGGTCATCTGACTCAAGGAACAGAAATAGATTTAAAGGCTGTGAAGCTCCCCTCCCATGCTCCATTTTCTCTTGATAATCCAAGGGAAAAAAATAAAATAAGACATGAGTCATTGTAATAGACAGCCAGAGAATCAGCTCTGTGATCCACAATGGCAGCCAAGCAGCAGGATTGTGCGGCGCCGGGCCCCCCTCGTCATTTTCTGAGCTCTGGTTTTACTTCTCCTCCTGACACTCCCGCATCCCCAGAGAGAAGATTTCTCTCAGGGACACTGCGAAGAAAAGAAAGGCTACTGGAGTCTCCAAATGGAGTAATGGGCCCTAATGCCTTCATAGGCACGTAATTGAGACCCCTGCACAAGTTCCCATGACAGATAATTGCTGATGTCTCGGTAGTGATAAATGTGGCTCCGTTCTATAGGTGCAAATGTCTCAGTTCAACCCTGGGTTTGACAATTCACAGGCTCCTCTGGGATGGTGTACCTGCCTGGTCCTCAGCCCTCTACAGATGAATCCCCTGCAACTTTCTCTCCTTTAGTCGGCCCTAGCTGGGCTGTCTATTTTCCTTTAACCACAGGCCTTCATAGTAAATCTCATTTCATTGTCAGCCGCGACTGTGGTTTACTTCCCTGGCCTGTCTACTGACTTCCTGTTGCCATTAACGCTCAATATCTCTGTTGGGGCCTGTCTGCTTGGTCTTATTTCATTCTGTGCTGTGTCCTATCCTGTCCTCCCATATAGAAAGTTCATCTGACAGACTAGCAGGGCCTGTGCCAGCCTAAGAGCCCTCTGTATTTCATTCACACTGCCTGTTCATCTCCCTTCTCTTTCTGCTGAAAAAAGGGTAGTAATTGATATTGGGACCCATCCATCCTCCCCTCTTAAGCCCAGCGATCCAATTTATCTTGGTGAGAATGCCGATTGGCTCTCGCCCAGGCCTTGTCGGTCAGACTTTGCCTGTTTTTAGATGGCCGTTAATTAAAGTGCCGCCATGACAAAAATAAGATCTACATCGGGGTGTGTGTGGCAATAGAAATGGGCCATCTGATTCACACTTGACCACATAAATCAGCAAAGTGGCTCAGTCTAATCTGACCTAGGCAGTCTAAATCACCACTCTGCAATGCAAGCACAGGGCAGACACAGGCCGGTCCAATTAGATCCAATTCCACCCATGTAAATCTTTAACTGGCTTAATCTGCATTAACCTCAGTGATGTTAGTCACAAATGGCTTCAGAATGATCTAGTCAATCACCATGCCAGTCAGACTAAAGATGGAGGGCGGAGGCTTCAGCACAGACTCAAAGCAGAATTGCTTGTTTTAATGTTGTGATTCATGCCCCAAATGCACAGGTTTATAGGCTAGAAATCTAGACGCACCCTAGCAGCAGCAAATATATTTGCTCCGTAGATCCGTCTAGAAACGAGCCATAGGAACTTTTTGAGTCTCGAACACCGTTTGTGTTCACCAATCACAGCGCTCTATCTGTTTGGAGAGTCGTTGGGCGGGCTTAACACGATGACGACATACTTGCGACGGTGAAAAACATGACAAGATGGCTTTGGCAAAGGAATCATTTGAGTCGGCGTTGGCATCAACTTTGAAATAATTAAACTTGTCATTTTCTTTAAAAGTTGAGCAAGAAACTGCACTGAAGTCATTCATTTCGAAGAAGGATGTATTTGGTGTTTTGCCGAGGGGATATGGGAAAAGTTTAATCTACCAGCTTTCTCCGTCATCCTGCTCTTTGCTCTGATTAGTCGTAGCGCTACCCTATTGCGTGCAGAGGCAGTTTGAAAGACAGCCTTCATCCCGCCCCCTGGATTGAGCCGAGGTCTATCGGTCGTTGCCAGACTATACATTTTAGTGATATAGTCTGGCTTGTCAGGCTAACAGGTTTACTTTTTAAAGATGAGATTTCTTTTTAATACAAATGACGTCATTGAATTTATGGGACGCTTATGACACACATACACTATATGTATGGAAGTCTGTTACCACACACTGAATCAGACTATACTGTATGTAACCTTCAGTTGGTTCAACAATGTTTACTATACAATATAATCCCAGTGTAATCTGTAGCATTGGTAATAATGAAGAAGAGCGATAAATAGGTACAGTAGCTATAGGAGATTAGCAGATAGCTCGGTAGGGCGGAGGTATGTTGTGCATATATGTGTGTTGATTTCAGAGAACTGAAGGAACTGTTACCATTGAATCAGAATTTGATACTTTGCAAAGCGCAAAGCATTTACAAACTTCATACTGTAAGTCATGACATGTTAACACTTTCATGAGACTTGTACCGTCTCTTCTGTTCATTCAGCAACATTTAGTCAAAGTGATTGTGCCTCTCTAATGTCTGAGCTGTTTCTATAAGTTTGTGTGTAAGGGCTACCCTGCCTCTAAACTGTAAGCAGACTTCACTATCACTCTGCGGAGCATGACATCCTCCTCTCCACATGCTTTCCCACCCCCCCTTTCTCTCATTTCTTTTTTTCCTGTTTCTCGCCATGTCTCTGTCTTGTCTTTGAACCGCTCCCAGTGACTGTGAACCTGAGACAGCCCCTCTGCTGGCACAGATGGGAAGTCAATAGAAGCAAGTGACCTATATTACGGGCTACTCTACTAACTCCCAGTGTGTCTCAAGTGAGAGCAGAATATTAAGGATTGCATGTGTGCTGTTCCGATGTATTTGTGTGTTTGTGTGTGTGTGCACGTTTTTAAGGGGGAGTGTGCAACAGAGACCAGGAGAAGGTTAATTACCTCCTCGTCCTTCGCTGTCGGCTGGCTTCACCTGGATGGGCCGGTTCATCTGGAGAGAGAGAGAAAGAAGTAGAAGAGAGAAAAAGAAAGGGAGAGAAGGAAGAGAAGGGAAATCCCTGGTTAGCGCACAATGATAGGAGTAACCGCTGCAATATGTGAAGTGGTAAAAGAACAAGTGAATTGTAGCAGTGCTGCTGGTGTTAATGTCCTGAGTTTGTCCTGCTCTGTGGGCTAAACACAAAAATCAAACAGTGACGATGCTGTAAAAGAGATAAATCTGTGCAGTGCTCCATGCCAGCGTGTTTAATTAATCCAGGGCACTGCCTCTAGAGATGCCTGAATTCCCCTCACAGTTCAGCAGAATTAGCACTTTTCAATGACGGAGCCACACTGGGTGTCAGATGGCACTTGGAGATTAATGCCATTACATCAGCCACTCCCAGCCCCACAGGGAAAGGTCCTCTCTTGCTGGCCCTTGCTCTTCCTGTCCCCTCCTGGCTCCAGACTCCCAGTCACCAGCTATATCCTGCTCATCCCTGACCCTTACCAATCTCTCTTTCTCTGGCTCCATCCTTTCCTCATCTCCTGCCTCTATACCCAGAAGCGCTTTAGAAACTCACGACCAATATCCCACTGGCTGGTCAGCCAACCCCACTCTTCCCCATCCTCCTCCTCCCCCTCCTGGAAACTATTGAGAGCCACCGAACAGCATAGCTGTGAAACAGCTTGTGAAAGGTTAACAGTGGCGAATCGATAAACAACCTTTGAAGATCCATTTCATAGTGAGGTGAAAGTAAAAGGACGCCAAGCTAACATAAAAAACCCCTTTTAAAAACTGCCTGCCGTGAATAAAAACTCCCCTGGTTCTTTCTGCTCCCCTGACTATGGTTTCATTTTTTCCCACTCCCTGGAGTTTGAATATGAAAACAGAAAAACACTCGATCTTGTGCTGTCTCTAAAGCAGGAATAATATACCCACTTTCCTCTGTGAAAACGGTGGGTGTTAAGAGCCACCCTTGAAGACCCTTGCTTATTGAGGCTACCCACGCATGTCATATTTGGCATTGTGTTTTATATTTGGCATTGTGTTTTTCTGGCTTCAGTTGGCAGTGGGCCTATCTTTCTAACTAGGCCATGCAGACAGGTCCATCATGTGAGTGCCAGTGAATGGCACACGGTACTGCCCACTCAGATCAGTCAGCTAGGGCAGCACAGTGGGTGTTGGGCCCTCAGGCAACGCAGCACTTGACAGCAGTTGACATGAGCCCGGACCACAGCCAAATATAGACCTAAGACTGGTGGACATGTATAGACAAGCGTATACATGGTGACACCCTGGGGACGTAATGTACTCGCCCAGCAATATGCTGTGACACTGGAACAAAGCTTTGAGAGATGACGGACGCATCACAAAGACAAGCGCATGAAGCCACACACAGACTAAGGGGCAATAGCACCCATACAAATGAACCCAGCTGACTTGTATTCACACAGATCGCCTATGGATGACGCTGTATTTTCTAAACTAATAATATGTTAATATAGCATCATCATCGAGGCGGATGACACTGATGCTAAAAAGAATAACAAATTGTAAAATGTCACTCACAAATATCTCATTTTATAATGTGTCAGGGTTTCACTTGCCTCCTCACAATGACCATCCTGCATATGAGCAGGAACACAAAGGTCATATACTCAGTTTCTGCAGCTGTCAGTGTCTGATGAGTTGAGGCATCACTGAGAAAGACACTGACCTGCTGATCCACTGCCAGTCACTCTGAATAAACATCATCCATCAATAGTAGCAGCGCTACTGTACCATATTTCATATCATTTAACAGTTATTATTTGTAATTACAAGAGAAGTAGCAGTAACTTATTTCTTTTAAAGCCTAACAAAAAAAAGAGAAAGTTTCTTTATGTTCTCAAGGGGAACTATGAGTCCAGATTTTTCAGTTACAATCATCGTGACAATGACAACATGGTCCTGCTGGATTTTGTTTAGTGTGGATCATGGACAAAAGCCTTAAGACAGCCAGACTAGAACTCTTCCTATTGTTTTTTCTCTGGATGGATAACAGCCATCAGTTTTGCATTGAATATGTTTACATGTGAGTCGTATACTGTAGGTAAGGTTCAGGTAGCCTGAAGCATTGATGTATGTGAGTGTTGGACAGAATTAAGGTCAGTTGGAGCATGTAAGCAGTAAGTTAAAGTGTGCTGTGTGCACATACTGTACTGTAAGTGTGTGTGTGTTTGTCTTGACTGCAGTTCGGGTTGGGGGCAGAATTTGTCTCACATAAGAGGTTTAGGGGAGTCCCAAGATCCCTGTCCAGTGATCAGTCAGCTTCCAGCTCTTAAATGACAGCGATTGGTCAGGAGGCTTCATTAGTAGCCCCTGAGCCACTGCAGCAACAAGAGTCATTAGACAACCCAAAAGTACACTTGGGGTTGCTAGGCAACCGAGCGGAGGTGGCCGGCAGGCAGGCAAGGCAAGCTGGCCGTTGGTCTGCGGGCTGTTAGCCAACCAATTGGCACTCCTTTCTTTCTTCTTTTTTTCTTTACTTGGTCCAAGGAGGTCATAGTGAGAGGGGAGGGGAAAAAAGATTTCTCGACTCCCACCTTCCAGCATGTCCCACTTTCATGTCCCTTTTTAGTGAGGGTGACAATAATGAGTTTTCATTGTCTTCTGCAACTTTTGCTCCAGCTTCCTGCCAAGTTATGGAGTTCATCTAGACGCCGGCCAGACTATGGAGTCATGAGTGATGCTCACATGCATATGTAGCATTTGTAGCAGTAGTTAAGATGTCTCCTCCTCTGAGCTGTTTTTAAGTGTCGTCTACATATTTTCTTTTGAATAAAGAGGAAATGTTTTATGCTTTTAGCACACAAGCCCACGGAAATCTTTAAGTTTACTTTACTTTTATGCTCTCTCTCTCTCTCTCTCTCTCTCTCTCTCTCTCTCTCTCTCTCTCTCTCTCTCTCTCTCTCTCTTTCTCACTCTTACTCTCTCTCTGTCTCTCTCTCTCTCTCTCTCACACACACACACACACACACTCACTGTCTCTCTCACGCACACACAGAGGCACAAAAAGTCTTGGGGCTCAATAACAGCAGGTGGCTTAGGTGACATTTTAATCCCTTATTACTGAGTGCAGGATTAGCCAACAGATCAAGGCAGAGTTAATTATATGAATTCATCAGAGGCTGGGCGAAGAGGCAGCCTGCTTTCCCCTTGGGCCAGGACCCACCCCCACCCCACCACCCATCCTTTGCACGCGCACACACACACACACACACACACTCACTGAGGAAGAGGACAAGTGACATTCTGTCTGTCTGAGAAGCTAGCTACTTCCTTATTAGCATTGCAGCAGCAGAAAGCTAAGATAACACATAAAGTGGAGCCTCCAGAGATGCTGTAAGACAAATGACATATACTACCTTCCCGTTGGGCCCCACGAAATGAACTGCATAGACATTGGAGAGGAAGACTACAGGCTTTTTCATCCTGCAGACGTGTGGCTGCCGAGGCTGAAAGGAGTTCAACACCGCCTCGTCTTGCTTTATCTTTGTCTCTCTCTGCCCCTTTGGCCTCCAAAACCAATATGCTTCCCACCACAGCCCCTTAATGGGTTGATCAATGCTGACAAATAGGCAGCTCATGCTGTCTTGCCTGGGAACTCACAGCTCTGTGCCTGTGTGCTGCTGCACTTAGAGAGGCCATCTCTCTTTCTCCTCATCTCTCCCCTTTTCTGTCTTTCTCCTTCTTTCATTCACTTTTTTTCCTCTCCATATTTCCCCCCTCCTTCATGCTCTACTTCCTTTATGTCTATACATTCATTTTTTTCCTTTGTTCTAATCTCCAGGGGCAAATCTATATTTTTCATTCTGTTATGATGAATAAAAGTCAGCTGAAGTCACAGAGGGGTGGAGAGCCAACAGTGTGGAAGAGAGAAACTTGCTTACATTTTCCAGTGAAGGAGTGTGTGTGTGTGTGTGTGTGTATGTTTCAGGGTGTGTGTTTGTGTGCACATGTATTCAACTCCATCTGTCTTTGGCTGGTGTGTCTGATTGATAATCGTGCAGTGGAAAGGAAGACAGACAAGGACACCGCTGGCCTTTGACCACGTTTGACCATGCTTTGTGAATACCACTGCTCACAGAGCAAGCAAGGAAAAGAAATGCTATCTAGACACTCCTAAATACAGAAAAATGTTCCCTCAGAAGCATGACAAAAGTGAGAGCCTTTATACTCTTCCTGTACTTTTGAGTCACAGTCACATTTCTAGCATTATGCAGTGTGAAGATGGACATTTAAGTGGTCCAAAGTTGAATCAGATGGAGAAAAAAACCCCACAAAAATACACTTGCGACCCTGTCTGAAAAAGTATGCATATGATTAACCATCCAACCTGAGGATTATTATTTTTCTTTTCTCATTTTTTAAGGACATGCTAATCAGCTAGGAGAACTTAACATAAAGTGTATGCTGTAATAATTTGTGCAGCAGACAGAACTGACACCAGGGACACACAGATAATTCTCCTGAGCAGATATTTGTTAACGTGAACATGGGGGCTAAAACCACAAAAAGGCCTTTAAGTGCTGCTAGTAAATGCAAAGTCATTCAAAAAAAGAAAAAGAAAAAAAAAAGACGGTGAGCTAAGGGAATAAAATATCAAATGAAAGATGTTTCCAAACAATGGTTTCACAAGGTGGTAATAAAAATTTAAAAAAATAATTTAAACACACATTTATAACAATCAACCGAAGCGTTGTAACGTGAGCATATGATGAACAATGAGGGCATATCCGGCTGCACCTGCTATTTTTGATGTTCAGTGAGCATCCACGCTCGATAGTCGTGCTGGGTGAAGTGAGATATTAATAGGAGGGTGTGGTGATGAATCATTACCTTCTCAGCCAGTCACATTACTCATCTCGTAACTTTTAAACAGTTATGCCAATCACAGCGGTACATGAGGAATATGTTTCACCAAATGAAGGGGAGAGTCTAGACAAGTTTTCTTGAATAGAAAAACATATGCCTGTCCAATAGGTGCACATGAACTTCTCATATTCTTACAGATATGATTCCTTGCCAAATTTCAATAATAACAACAATAAAATTATAATCTTTTATTGTGAAAGAGACAGATTTGTGTAAATCAGCAGAACAGTTAAATGACTATATGGTAAAAGTAGAGGGTAAAGAGAGTGGGCATTGTTTTTGAGTTTGTTCTATTTAGGAAATTAATAAAGTTTGACTCATTTAGTTTTGGCTGCAGTGAAACACAACAACAGAGCCGCCACTGCCAAAACTGTGATTGAACATTACTCTGTTTGAGCCCTGTATAAACTGACAATTCTCCCACGTAATCCTGTTTACATGTCTTCCCCCTGGAGAATTGTGGGAGTGTTTTTCTTTTTCTTTTTTTTTCCCTAAAACAAATCACTTGTTCCCTCAATCACCACTATCAAATTAAAACGAAACAATTACACCCATGTTTCTGCTTTACCACATCAGGTTGTTCATCACAGCTACAGAATCATGCTCTATTTCAAATTGAGAGTTGTTGTTTTTTTTTGTTTTTTGTTTTTTAATTCGTTGCTGCCTTCAGAGGACCTGTTGAAATGAATATAATCCAGCCATTTTAGATAAAGATGTGAAGGAAAGATTCATGTGGTCATGGGGGATTTCTGTGTAAATAGTGAATTGTCATATTTACAATGCAATGTTCTAAAAAAATATAACTAAATGGGGAAAAAAAGAAAAACTAATACTTATTAATTATTTTCTCTTTACTGCCATTTCATCTCAATTCCTTTAATTTCATCCTGCACATCAGATACCGTTTAGTTTTCAAGTCATCAGGTACCATTCTCTTGATAAGCCATCCATTGTTTGATGCCTCTCATTATCATTCTGCCGTTTCGCCGTCAGTGAATTCACTGGAGCTGTTGATGCCATTTACAGCCTTTTAAGCACAATTAAAGATGTTTAATGCCGACTGACTTTTCTTAAAGAGCCAACAAAGAGCCAGTGGCACTAACAGAGACGGGGGGACCTCATTTCAAAAGGAGATAAAAGGAAACTAAGACCCAGACCTTTGACCAGTGCAAAACCACAGTAAGTGCCCTGACCTCTGTCGTTATCATTAGGTGTCTTCTGAGGTTTAGGGAACTGAAATATCCGACTGTTTCATTGAATGGAATTGGCATTTTTGTCAATACTCACTTTACCTTAAAGAATTAGTAGAGAGTGTCTTTTAATTTGGTATTTAGGTTGTTGTTTTTCTCCTCAGCACATAGTATCATAGGTGCCATAATGAGAGGGAAATATGGTAAATGCAAACAACAAAATTTCCTGATACATCCTATTCGGGTTATGTCATCTCTTTTTTCACTTTGAATTAAAAAAAGGGTATTTTGAAATACAATTATCCCACCGTGGGCCTATCTCACTGGCAAGCAACCTCCCAGATCCTGCACAGCTTGTACCGTACTAGCCCAAATTACTGCTCCCATCACCCATCGCTCACATGTCAGGACACCCTGCCCCTCATTTCTGTGTGGAAGAGAAACAGGGCCAGCGCAGCGGGAATGAGTCTTTCCCTCAAATTGGTGCGCGAGTTCACAGCAGCTTCCTTGTGAGGCCAGCGAGTCAGGAGAGGTTGAGCCTGCCGTGTGTGTTGGAGGAGATGGGTTAGAGCTGGGGTGATCACACACTGCCTGTCTCCCTCGAAAACACATGAAGGAGGGCTGTGTCTGCCTCGCTGTGAAGAAGAGGGAGACGGGGTGCTGACAGCTCAGCAGAGGGTGGCTGGTGGTAAAATGCGGCCTATTTTTAGCACTGAGCCCAAGCTCCTATTTAAAGACTAGGTACTTGGGGTCGGTTTGTAAAGGGGAGGGGGCAGCAACAGAAAAAAAAAAGATGCTTGTAGCTTGTATCCAGCTAGTAAAGTATTCCCGGGTGGTATGCAGCAATGTCATGGGATCATCTCTGTGTTTGTGTTCTGTCTTTGCGATCTCTGTCCCATCTTCCATAATTACCTGGCAAATGATTCCACCCCCGGGGTAGAGTTTTGGCTTTTAATTTATCTCTATGAATCCAGTATTGGCTCTTTGGTCCTCTGAGGCCCTGCTCAGCACCTGAACCAATCTATACCATCCTGCCCGGCTTGGTCCAGTCCAACCCAATCTAGTCTTGGCGACCACAGCCCAGTCTAAATTCATAACAGCTCTGTTCTCCCTTCCTATTTTTATTTCTACGCCACTGGTGCCCAGCAGGCCTCCTCTTGAGGTGGGACAGAGGCGGACAGAGACAGAAAGTGGATGAGAAATCGAGCCATCATGTTATCCTCTGCTCCATAAAGCCTCTGTTCTTCCTCTGACTGTAGATGGATTGCTGTGTAGATCACTGCAACCAATGGCCAGCGCACTATATTACATTTATTGCCCTCCCCCCTCTCCTCCACCTCCCCCTTTTTCCTCTCTACCTTCTTCCCTCTTCTTCCCGTGGATATGCGCTGGATGGAAAGAAGGACAGGGGGAGTCGGGGTAGAGGTGCATCAGGGGGAAGGAGGAGGGGGTGACGATTCGACACAGTGAGACAAGACTAACAAATTAGTCAAAGTGACAGGGAGTTTTATGAGGTCTGCTCTTGTGAGGCGACTGCTGCTCTCTCCTCTCTCCCCCTCTGTCTCTCTCTCTTACTCTGGGCCACAGGGACACCGTACTGGGGCTGTGTGTGTGTGTGTGTGTGTGTGTGTGTGTGTGTGGCAGGCACATATTTGTGCATTTGAAAAGGAGGGAAGAGCGATGAGGGAAGTGGAATATGGAGGGAAAAAGGAACAGCAAACACATGTAACACAATGATACAAGTGGCCTGATTAAAAAAGAGAGAGGGCAGAGGTTCAGCGTTAACATGAGTTCATAATGATGTCATAAAGTAACAGCCACTCTTACACATTTAGTCATCTTAAGTCTTAACACATTGAAAGACGTTTTTGAAAAGTACCTAAAATGCTTTTCATGTATAGGCTATAATCTAAAAGTGTCTGGATGTCTCATGTGTATCTATTAATGTTCTTAATGGCATAAAGCTTTTAACATAACTAAAACTTTGTCAACTGAAATTCAAAATGTCATTAATATTTTATCAATGGACAGATTCTGTGGATATCAGGATGAAGTGAACATGTGCTTGTATGTATATGAGATTTGTGAGAAAACAAAACGTTGATAATAGTACACACACACTGCTGCCAATGCGTACACACAAACACAGGAGGTTAAATGCTCAGGCTTGAGCCCTGCACACAAACAAAAAGCCAGAGCAGGAATCGCAACAATAACCTGGTAGATCCCCAGGAGCATCTATCACTCAGCAAGGCCACAGTACAAATGTTTCTGAGCCGGGCCAGGAAAACAGCTAAAGTGGCTCACAGTATAAAGAGAAGTGGGAGAATAATAATAAGTGGAAGGTAATGACACACCATGCATCTGTCAGATTTATGAGCGTGTAGCCCGCACTGCTCCTCGCATATACCTGCCGGCCAGGTCCGCGCTCCAGCCCATACACACCACAATGCTGATGAGAGGAGTCACCGGTGAGCAATCATAGAGCACAGAGCAAAGGGTGGAATGGAGCTGGACTCGCTCTGCTATGGGCAATGACAACATCCAGCAATTGAGTTCTGAAGGCCCAAAGCACACACACACATCAAAATGGCCTGCAAAAATGTACAAAGTGATAGAGAAGCACAACAGGCAGCCAGGAGTACGTCTAGACTATTTTGAACACAGGGCTCAGTATGGGGCACAGGCTCAGCAAGAGGAGCTTATAGATACACAAAGATACAGACTGATTTAATTACCACTATGCTTAGAAACAGATGGAAGCATTGCACAGTGTTTAACTAAACTGTTTATGTCCCTGGAAGATGCAGCAGTGCTTCCATTTTAATTGAGGACTGTTTTTATCAGGCTGCACGTTACACCACACTTCCAGGTTAGCTTCTGTTCTCAAAGTGCACGGTATTGAACCAGGGAAGAGAACAAGAAGGCTGCACTTTAATAAATACGTTTTTTTTTTTTTTTAAATAGTAGAATATATTTATTTACGCATATGTTTTGCAATGAAAAACCCCAAAAGGTTTATTAAGTCCGGCATGTTACTTCTACAAAATTTGTCTTGGATCAGCTTCAGTTTCTGGCTCCGTTCTTGGGATATGAATATGGAGATTAGATGATACACATATGGAGAATAGACCTTCCATCATTGATAAACTTTGCATTGTTTGAGGTTTTCTCATTGGATGAGTAGACCAAGGTCAAGGCGTGGGTGGGTTGTTTAAATCTTTACAAAATAATCTTTTAATAATGTTTTAAATCACTAATGTCGAGTTTTTAATTGGATTTTTTTTTTGTTCACACTGTATCTTTCCATAGTATGAACAACATTGTAATTCTAATGAATAGAAACTAATTTACTAAATAAAATGCCTCATCTACAAGTTATGCAAAATCATCATTTCACATTGACATCATCACACAGACACTCACAAGCTGCAGCTACTAAAGTAACTGTGTGATGTTGTACATACATACACACAAATAATGGTGCAGTATTCACAGTCACACAGAAGCGAGCACATACATACTGTACATTACACACACTGTAATGAAGCCACCTGCCAGTGCAGTAGACAACCTGTGTGTCATGTCACATCAGATCAGACCTATGTGAACGTAACATAATTCTCAGTAAGATCACAGCCAGAACTGACTTCCAGCAAGTGTACAAACATCACACATGTCAGACACACCTTGTGTAGGTAGCGTCGGGTTAATGATGTACACGTGCTTGTGTGTTAACCTGAGACAGGATGTCATCACATTGATTGCCTGCACTTTTACAGCAGATGCATGTGCAAATTACCTTAAAATAGCAGGACCAGGTGGTATTCAAGTCAAACAGGTGCCATAAGTTATTAGGATTTTAAGAAAATTGTTAAAGTTAATGAAAGTAAAAACCTACTCTATATACACACAGTCTTAGTAACACGTTGGGCCACCACAAGATGCCAGAACACTAGAGTGTTGACTCTACAAGTCTCTGAAAAAAGAAAAAAAACATATTCCCCCATTTTGTGACTTTATGATTATGGTGGAGATAAGCCCAAAATCTCCCATAGGTGACTGAGATCTGATGACTGTGAAGCATAGCGTATGATTCACATCGTTTTCATCCTCATCAAACCATTCAGTACCACTCATAGACTATGGATGGGGACACTGTCATTCTGTTTCTCCATTTGTTTTTCAGGTACTACTTGATGATTCGTAACCTGTCTGTATCTCCAACATTTTTCACAGATATACAGTGTAACAAAAGGTATGTGAAATTGGTCAGAATTGTTTTTGTTTGTTTGTTTTTTGGCGAGTGTGAGTGGTAACAATGTGATACACTGGTTAAAACTAAAATCCATATATTTTTTTCTGTTGTATGGACAGCTGTCTTTGCTTGTTTTTGAAATGATAGTTTTGTTTGACACTCATAATTTTTTGCTTGTTGTCAGAACTGATTCAGTCTTAGTTTTATATATACAGTATACTTTAAAAAAAAAAATTTTTTTACAACATCTTAGCATTTCACATTTTGGTATTGATTCTATTAGGTTTAAGGTGAAGTGTCAGGCTTGTAATTCGAGGCACAAATTATACCCCCATCATGCTCACAACTGCACATGCAAGGGAACGATGGATTTATGAACTCACATGTACACAAACACACACTCACTGGCTGCTGCAGAAGACGCAGACATAGAGATGCTCTTCAAACACACACTGTCACAGTTACATGGCCACATAAATACACATAGCAGAACAAACATAGACATAAAATAATGATAATGGAACAAATGATGTATTATTGTAAGGAGCAGTGCGCACACACACAAATGCATGCATGTGCATAACCGAGCACATGGAGGCATAATACATGCTTGCTCCCCTGCAAACAAATGTGTACATTCACACACATACGCACACATTCACATTCTGAGATGCCTTTAGACACATAGCAGCAGACACATATACACACAAAGCAGACACCCCTGCAAGTGTGTTTCAAGACGCCGTTAGCACAGAAGGCTGTTTGCGAAAATGATCACATCAATCGAAGTGATAGATAAAAGACTCGGAGCAATTGATAAAGTGCCACAATTATTTGGAAGATGAATGGCTGAATTTGCTTTTGAAATTGGACTGGATCTCAGTGCAATGGAACAGAACTCATCATCATCAATGAGCCTGCCGTTAGATTGCTTTCTGTCACAACCCAATATCAGCCTGGACAATTGGATCCATCTGCCAAATGGGATCAAATAGACCTACTCACACAACATCAGAGGTGATGTATAGTGACCATGTGTAAAACATATTACATTGCAAATACACAATACATCATCGTGTATGTTGTTGTGTGTGCTGTTGGCTGTAACGTTTGCCATCACAGCATATGAGTATGCTCAATAGAAATGATTTGAGATACATTAAGGGAACACAAGTAGGACATGGAGGGAAATGATGGCACTAGCAATGCAAGAAGGAGGGGGATACACAACCACAAATGAACCCATCATTTCATATAATGTGTATGAGATGATTGTAAAGACAAGGTATAGTGTGAATAGCTCCAGATAGATGTGCAGTTAAAGGTGGGGTTTAACAAGAGGAATCATTTTCTCACATCTTCCAACAACATCCTGGTTCATGGATATTTTTCTTTTATTATTATTTAAAAGAATATTTGCAAAGTTGCAACTCATAAAACTTGCACTATCATATCACATAATTTATTTAAACCCATAATTCCTTTGGCTTTTGCAGTTATACGCCTCATAATGATGCATTGGTTAACACGGCCTGAATGTTTGAACCACATAAAAATGGTAATAGATTAAACCAGGAGAGTGTGTAGAGCAGCAGTGTGTATGTGAGATTGACTCTGTGTGTGTATGTGTGTGTGAGCAGAGCTATCACTAAAGAAGTATTACTGCAGCTTACACAGGCCTTAGAATACAGAAGCGAGCATCAGAATGCACTGTATCTTCTCTGCATACACATGCACAAAGCAACGGAAGAGGGACAAACGCAGCAGGGGGTTGGAGGCAAACACACAAAGTAATGTATTGTGCTGGGAGGGAGGTGACAGGGGTCTGACAATACAGAGAAAGCGTGTAAATGGGACACTATTAAGGGAAAGGAAGGCTGAATGATTGTTTATAGCCAAAGATATAAACAATCATCTTTGCACTTAAAATTTGTTATTTACCTTTTCTTGTCTCTCGCTACATCTAATTCACATGCAATATAAATCACACACACATGCCGCAACCTGTAAATCTCTCAGTGGGGAATGACAGAGTGGTTCTGTCTTTATTTGCTGGATTGTTGCAAATTTGATTGTTATGCGTTGTAACATGTATTAGCTCTCTCTTCCTGTACTTTACATGCTTTTGTTTCTCCTCCATATGACAATTACAAAGAAAGTCTCTTCTATTCTGCGGTGTTATATTCTGTTCTAGTCTAATGTGTTGTGTAGCTGTAGGGCAAGGGCTGACCATCTCCCTCTGAAGCAGCGACAGGCAAAAGTTGACTGAAATGTAATTAAACTTTTCCAAGCGCAGACGCACACTCATACACTCGGCTACACTTTTCCCCATTCTACACACATTTGCAATAAAATGAGTAACTTGCCCTGCACCTGTGAGGTTAGTAGTAAGGCGACACTGCATCCTGATATACCCTTCACCGTAACATGCTGTCTTTTTTTTCTACTTTCATTGTATCTGTCAACCTATGCATGCGTGTGTACATGCACTCAGAGCCACCCCACATACACACGTTGCTCCTGTGTGGTCAGTGTCTAGGGGAGCTCTGCGGGGAGATGTGCTGTCAGAGAGCAGACCACAGAGTGTTCCTGGTCCCTGCTCCACCTGCTGTGACAGCTAATTAGGCCTGACCACAAAGGCTGGCCTGTCTGGGTGCAGGAGTGGGTGTCATGGCATGGCATGACAGGGCATGGCATGGGATGGCATGGGGAATAGCGTGGCCAGCTGAGAAGGTGCCCTGCCATGTTGTCCGGGGACACGCTTAACCCAGGGACACCCACGACCACGGTGGTGTGTTCTTGTCTTCGTTAGGCTCCCCTTCAGTCATTAATTACGCTCACGCACTTCTATTAGTCCTCCATTTAGGCTAATCAACAAGCGGGGCCCTCCGCTGACATCATTAGCTCTCATAACAAGCAGCGGTATTTGGGGAGGGGCCCTTCGGAGCCGTTTGTGAACATTAACCCTTCCTCGGCAGTAATGAGCCATCCTTATCTCGCGCTGCACCTCGGGGCCTTTTGTCCTGCTCCTGTTGTCCGACACCCCCCAGCCTGTTCTTCTTGTGCCGCTGTCATTAGGAGACAGCAGCGCAGCTAGCGCCAAAGCTGTGGTCGCTCCAGGCAGACAAGGAAGCTTAAATAGCATGGCAGGAAGTTAACACTGCAAGGGGGGCAATGTATTTTTGGGAGGGTTGGGGATCAAAGGCGCTGAGGAAATGGGATGAGACAGGGCAGCCTAAGCCCTTTGGGTGTGTGTGTTTCTGTGAGTGTGTGTGACTCATATTAGATACGAGGAGGGGAAGGAAGCACAGGTTGGAGATGGTGACAGGGTGCTCAGCCGTTTGCCTGGACCAGCAGGGAGCATGGGAAGGGAGAGCAGCCCCCTGAGCGACTGCAAAACCTCCTGGGGTTTGAGCTGCTGTTTGGACATAAAATTAAAAACACAAACACACGTAAATACACAGACTGAGCTAAAATTTTCCAGTTGTCCTCAAGGAATAAACATGCCTAACTTAAAAGCGGGTGATATCACTTTTTCATCAGCAAACTCATACCCTTACATATGCACACGCATCAAAAATAACACACATTTAGACTTAACTTCTGTGTGTGACTTTTGCCTTAGTGTTTTTTTTTTTGTGATCAACTTTTTGATTTACTTAATTTGCTTTGGTGTAAAAGTTACCAAACAGTCCATACAGATCATTATTAAACATACAAACAACAAAACCCCAAACAACTAATCATACAAAACATGACAAGGACACAAAATAAAAGGAAAAAAAGAACAACAAACAAACAAGCAAGCAAAAAAAAAAAAAAAAAATAGATGAATAGATGAAGACGTCACAACTCAAACAACCTGTGTAGTACAGGCACAGTTTTTCTTCCATATTCAAACACTGGTCACGTGAATTTACCTCCAGGCTAATGTGTCTTGTCCCTTTTGTTTGCTGCAGCTGTATCATCTTGTCGAACAGTATGTTCACACATATGGATACATAGCAGTTGGTAGCATGTGGCCTCTCATTAATGTGTAGCTGACTTTGCGTTGTTTTTGGCACGTAATTAACATACACTGCCCTGGACAGTTGTTGTCTGGTGTCTTTGCTGTCGTCAGACACACTAACAATGTTGGTGATTTGTATCCACTCGTCACTCTTCTTTTTTTATGTCATTGTAGCTCATTAAAGTCACATTCATGAGAAATTGAAAGCTAGGGACTGCAACAGTCTTTTTTTCCCCTTCATTCTGTTCAGTCACATGGTGAAGTGGAGTTGTAAATAACTGGGCCTCTGTTTCTCCTGGAATCAAGATGATTGTGATTGGCTCTTGACTGGCTCATCTTGCGTCAGAGGACATTTGCATAAAGTTGAGCCTTTCTTCGTTTGCCACTGTTGTTGTAGCCAGGAACATTTTGAATCTGTCGAGGTCAGTGGTGCAGGGCTGCAAAGCCAGATCTCACTCACAGTGAAGAACAACTATTGCTGTTCCAGGTCTTTGAATCCATATGTAAATACTTTCTTTGCTTTAATGGGATCGGGTCATCACTGGGATGTTGTGGTCAAACTTTCCAGATCATCACACACTTTTAAAACCACAGGCAGTCGTAACAAGATATTTCTGTGTCATGTTAGAGAGCAGTTGGCAAGGAAGAGCCAAATAAAAACAATAATGCACACGCATTATAGGCATGGGGGCAGAAAGCCAGACAAACTTTTTTTCAGTGTGTTCTATGTGCTTGACAAGGAGCTTTCATTAGAATGAATGAGGCACCATGTTTGAATACCTCATCCATTGTTTAATACATCCATGGTAACTAATCACCCATGGAGTATAGCTGGGAGCAAAGAACTTAGCAATCGTAGCCAGCTTTACAGACCAAAGAACATTTTCAATAATTTACCACATGAGGGCTGCGGATCACGCCGAAAATAAGCAGAATGGGCGAGAAAAGTACAACAAAGTCAGAGAAACCTTCATTAGGCTCATGTGCGTGGCATCAAGTTGACTCTGAAGGCACAATCCTAGCCAATTACTGCATCCCAAAACCTGTGCTCAGGGCAATGGGTAGCCCTCTCTGTTCTTTACTTATTAATCCCTGCCAGGCCTGCTGTATGGTGTCCTGATTGACTGTTCACGGTGAAAAATTCATGTCATCTCATTTTCTTCCTCTGTCTGGCTCACCTTCCTTGTAACCATTGCTGACCAGTAACTGCATTTTCCTGTCTTCTAAGGTGTAATTTAGAAGCGTATGCATGCACCGCTGCTCTCTGGGGGCTATTGAGGTTGAACCGTGTAAAACAAGTCTTTAATGTTGTTGCTGAGTAATGCAGACATGTTGGTGAATACTATGTGAGCCATGAGTTGCAGTGCAACTTTGAAGTGCAAGGTATTTTTAAAGACATTGGTAATAGTAAAAGCAGAACTTTCCCTCTATGGAAGAGTCAACTTGCAAACTGCAAAGCAATTTTCATGGGAAAAAAGAAAAGACTGTCGTATCTTAAGGCAGCTATGTGTGTTTGTTTGTTTGTTTGTTTGATTTCTAAATTGTTTGTGGGTCAAATTTTCTTATTTGTAAATCCACAATAAACAAGCATATGCACACATTCAATCATGAGTGCATACGTGTAATTTGTGTCAAGAGAGGTTTGGTATGAAAAGGGTTAACTAACTATTTTCTAGCTCTTATCGGTGCTTGTAAAAGGATAAGGAGAGGAAAAGTGAGAGATAGAGGGAGGGGGAAGCGAGAAAATGCCATTTGGGGGGGAGAGCCAAGTGGGTCTGCTAAACGAGTGGATTCTTATGCAAATACATGCTAATTTATGCGCACAAGGCAGTGGCAGCGCCCGAGGCTGCTTTGATTGGCAGTTGCAGGTCTGTGTGTGCTGAGGAGGGACGCTTGGCTCCGGGTGCTTCTGTAAAGTTGGGCACGGCTGCCTCTCCATGTTCTACATGCTCTGGATCCACCGACTGCACACGTCTGTAGCCTAGCCTCTCCACCGGACTAGTCCCAGCAACCAGCAGGGCTCCCATCCAAAAAACTCTCCACACACCAAGAGCTAAGCTCAGCCAGCTCCAATTCCTCTATGGCTTGAAGCAGCCAGGGCATCATTATAAAATCAATGCCCCAGCTTCATCTTGCCTGGCTGTGTGTGTGTGTGTATGTGTGAGCAGGAGGGGCAGCGTTCTGGGCTTGTTTGTGTTGATTCTAGGGGGTGTTTGTGAGTGGCAGAACAGCAGAGGCGCCGATGCAATGCTCTCCACGCTCACTAATGGGCTGACAGAGAGGCTCTAGGTCAGGGCCTCCCATTACTTCAGGAGGGAAACTGGCTAAATGAATAGGAACCTGCACCTAGCTACCCACAGGAAATGTAAATGCCATTTGTTTCTGTGGCAAGGTGTTGTCATGCAGAGCAGCGGTACATCTTGATAATGTAAACATAAATTCCTGAATACGGTGATGCCACAGTAATTGGGTAGCTGCTATTTATCATTTTTTTGGCAGTTTTTTTTTTTTTTTTCCTTTTTTTTTTGTATTTGCAAGGCAGGAGAAGAAAAACAAATTTAGCAGGGTGAGGATGAAGCCATTACTCTGTCTATTACTCATTCATACAGGCCCCTAGGCCAATAGAAAAACACTTGGAAATCACCAACATAAAATAGAATATGTTCCCTAAAAATGTAGTGCATTTTACGCTGCCTCATAAATATACTCTGTTGTGATGAGGTTTCCTGGAATGAAACAATGGAGACATTTGTCAACTATTCCTCTGCAATAACAGATATATGTACGGTTGTATTCATGCATATGTGTAAACATCTCATACTAACGTTCAATCGCGCACACACACACACACGCACGTGCCATGTGTTTGTGCACCAACATGACTGACACTCCCCTCCACACACACACATACACACATGCCAAAGCAGAATGGGTATTTTTAAGGTCTGCAATTATACCCTCTGCAGAGTGTAGGCAGCAAAATTACTTGGTTGGCACCCCCAGCACCCCAATCTCACACTCCCTGCGCACCCTATCTCAATGGGAAATAAAGCAAAACCATTTAGACAGATCTGGAACAAACACATCCAAACCTTTTGTTTGTCACACCTGGGGACCACAAATGGATTCTCATCATACAGTAGATTGAAAATTTATGCTTATTTACACCAGCATCCCTCTCTTTCCAAATATTGCAGTCATTTTGCCAGCCATGAAGTGGGCCTGTGTCTGCCCATGTTGTCCTCACTCAACTAATCTCCCCTCTCCAGCTTTTGATGACACCAGAGACACAATGTGATGTTCCTTCATCACCCGTCACACGTGGCCCGGCATTGGCTTTTTGAAATAGCTCAAACACACGCACACACACTCATACATACAGACACGCTATATGCATATTCCACCCCCCACCCCACTCGTCACTGTAGAAGCAATGAATAATACATCTTTTATTATATTATTGCAAGAGATTTGTAACACTTGAAACAGAATGCAATATGCAGTTTATCTCCATGCATGGTGAACACAAGGTGCTTCCGTCGTGTCTGTCTGTGTCACCGGGCGAGGGGGAGAGAAAAGAGGAGAACAGAGGAAACAAGCTCGCGTGACTCCTGACAGTCCATCAGCCTCCCGCGGCAATTATTCTCCTCGCTGAGGGGTTGGATGCTGAAGCTGGTGACGGCCTGTGTGCGTGTCTATACACTTAAACAAAGGATGTGTCATTTCTAACATGTCTATGTGCTTTGTGTTGCTTTCCTACATGGCATGTGGTAATGGAAGCTTGCGTTGGCATAAGTTTGTTATCAACGTCAGTGGCTAAAACCATGTAAGCTGCTGCAACAGGTTGGCTGTTATCCCAGGGACATCACTCAATATCTTGACTACACTCATACACGACAAGAAAACACCAAAAGAAGTCACAACATGACAGCCGCGCCAATGACTCCATTAAACATACAAGATATCATCATTGAAAAAGTTAGCGCTCCGTACTTTCTCAGGCTTTTTGTTCAATTTGCTAACCTTTCAAGACCTGGAAATGATTACATTCATTTCCCATATTCTGCAGACCTGTGAAGAAAATCTGGCATTATTAAAATCCACCCTTAATCATCAAGCGCCTTTGTTTTGCTGCCGTAACCGTGGTCCATTTTGAAATTTAATTTCCTGAAGTAGAGGGTCGAGAGCTGATGCCATTTTAAATTGAATAATTGAAGTGTTTTTTTTTCTCCTTTCTTTCCCTGCATGTGTGAGTAGCGGTGTTTGTTGTCTGCCTGCCTTGTCCTCTTAGAGATGAAGGGGTGAAAGCGTGCAGAAGGCCTGCAGAAAGCCCTCCAGCCTTTATCGTTTAATTTGACGAGGAGGCGTGAGGTGAGCTGGGAGAGGAAATACGTCTCGCTGTTGCTGTATACCACTTGAGAGCTCATTCACTGCCTGGGGCTATTGACCACACCATGTCAGGTTCTGTGCTAGAAATGCGTCCCCACACAACACTTAAATTGCATTTGGACCTTGGCTGGGGTGAGCAAATGCCTGGCCAAAAATCAATGGGAGGATACAAGCCTCGGTGGACACGAGAAGGCGTTAGCTTACATTCCAGCTATTGATGAGTGCCAGGTACATTTCATCAAGCTACTGTAGCTCACTGAGTTTTTGTTTACTGCACTCATGCAGAATTTAAGCAGCTTCCAGACACTATAGGCCTTACTTTCATGAAAAGTTGGAGTTTCATTGTTAGTTTAGGATATAGAATCAGTGTTTTCTTTGGCTGATAAGTCTAGAAACATCTTGAAGGAGAGTGGTTAAATGTTTAAAAAAGAAAGTAGATGGATAAATAAACATTGTATCCCGGCCTTGCTTTGCTGATCTGTGACTAACTGGATAGCCATTAAGGTTTAAAAATCCCAGAGTGTGAAACAGACTGGAACACATTGAGCTTCAGCTCAGCAGAATAGATTTTCATTTCCTTAATCAACTTCCTTATTCATCCTTTTTTTTCCCAAGGAATTAATATAGATCAGTGTTAATGGGAGCCAAATACGTGAGTGGCAGCATGCGGGGAGCAGGCTCAGTGGAGGAGAGCAGGCTTTTCTCCTTCACTAGGAGCAGCATCTGTTGCTCCCCTGCTCCAACACTATTTACAGATAGCTGCCATTATTTACGCCTGATGAGATTCTATCCAATTTGCCAATCCACACTGTTCGCAGAGACGCGGACAACACGAGCGCTTAACAAGGAAATATCACAGCGAGGCTTGGAGGTCGGCGCATGCCGTTTTCCAATTCAACATCGGCCTAAAACAAATATGAACATACTTTGTTGCTATGTAACAAACACAAAAGAGGGATTCATATTTACTCTGGTGAAAGGAGATGGTGGCGCACAGACAGACAGACAGCAGGACAGGTACTTGACACACACCTGTGCGCTAACACAGATACACTGGTAATCATTAACCTGCCACGCTCGATAAGTTAAATAACCATGGGTGGGTATATCGAAAAGACACACCCTGAGTTATCTGTTGCCTGGTCACCATTCAGCATTCAGGAGAGGCAAGCTAACTGAGGCGCCTCAGTAAAGAGACAATATGTATACTGAGATAAGGATTACACAAAGCTCTTAGGATAAAATTCTCTCCTCACTATGTAACAGCCCCCCTTCACAGAGCCACCAGAGCCACATATTATGTACACCTCTGCCTAACTACTGTGCCTAAACCTCAGATGAATCCTTGGAAAGTTTGATGTGCCAGCTTTCAGCTCCAGGCTAGGTGGGTGAGTGTTATTTTTCAAGTGAAATAATGCACTCTGAATATTCGGTGCAAGTGACTTTTTTTTTTTTTTGTGGATTTTGGAAATCATATTCTCTCTGTGACTTCAGGGACTTCACAGAAAGAGGATTTATTTGTATTTGCATGTATGCATGCGTGTGTGTGGATCCATGATGGAGTGTGCAAAAAGACAGGAACCAAGGAAGAAATGACAAAACAACAAACCAAAAGTACAAGAAAAGACCAAGATGGAGAAAGAATTAATGATAAAGGCGATGCAAATAAAATTAGGTGAGAGAAAGAGAGAACCACAAAATAATTCGCTTTGCCAAAGTAAAAAGAAAAGAGGAAAAGAGGGGGGAAAATGAGGAAGTAGGGAGGTCACACAGTACCTGACAGCAAGAGCGATCTCTCTATGATTGCATTTCTCATATACATAACATAACATATAGTGTCAGTTTTAGTCTGCTCCAATCACCAGATGGATGATTTCTCCACATAAGGACAATCCAGATACCAGAAGAGGAAAAAAAGATACTAAATTGTCAACTGTAAATAAGTTGACTTTTCAAACACTCTAAACTGTCATATGGCAACCCATCAGACTGCAGGGAGATTAAAACAAAACAAATATTTGGCTTTTTGAAGCAGACGCATGGATGTATACTGCAGCAAAGAGATGTCAACAAAATCCTCCCCTAAGATTACACCTACACTTTGTTATGTCTAATACGGTTGTACCTTTGTAGCACAGTATCTAGACTTTGAGCTTTGAGCAGCTAAGAAGTCTGTGGCTGTCTGTCACGGGTCGCTCAGCACCGGCTCATCACGTCTGTAGATGGGAGGGATGAAGATTGTGCTATTGACTCACTTTGTCCCACGTGTGCACACAACTAATTGATCCCCGCGGAGGTACATCGGCAAAACATACATAACTGGACAAATCAATGTTAACGCTGCCGTCTTTTCCAACGTTGTGCAGACAAAAGAAGCGACCAAAAGTTGTATGAAGTTACATGTTCTGTGTTCCTTTCCTGTGTTTTCACTCTGTCTCACTGTCTACTCTGCAATAGCATCCAACAGGACAAAGCACACACATAAACACACACTTCACATGGCTCCCCTTTTACCAGAGGATAACCCTGTGATGTTATACCCTTGCAGGGTGCAGCATCTATAAGCTCATTTTTTGTCTATTGAAGAAAAGCGTTCCACTCTGGTAGATTACGGTCAGGGGCGATTAAGATCTTTGCCTCACTGAAGCAGGGAAAAAGAAAAAAGGGACGTGCTCTCTGTGTAACTTGAAAAAAAGAAGAAGAAGAAAAAAAGACAGAGGAGATAAAACAGATGAAATCCTTCCTTCACTCCAGAGCCCCGGGCTGCTCAGTGGGCGTGGCAATCCCAATGCATGAGCAGCATCATTGGCTTCTCTCTCTTTGAATGTCTCTGTCTTTTCTCCTTGTCTCTTTTTTTTCTAACTCTCTCCCGACTGAATCTCCTTGTCTGTTTTCTCACCTTACTGCTCTCAAAAAGCAAAAAATCTAAAGAAAATATAACTAACTAATATAACCTGATCATTCAACATACAGTATTATCAGTACATTGTGCCACCAAATGCTGCATTTTATGATGTTTTGTTGAATATCTGGAGGTCTAATATGTCTCAGTCTGCTGTTGCACTTAGTAAGTCAGCCAGGGTAAGTGTTTGAGCAACATGAATAAACTGTGTTGTCCTCTTCCAACTGCATGTTTTATTCATGCAGACAAAAAACAAAATCACCAAAGATTTCATCACAGACTACAGTTACAACCGTACTGAACATAATAGATACTAGTTGATTTTATGATGGTGGGGGTTTAATTTTTTTGCTGCACATACTAAGAATAGATTGTCTCTTCCTGGGAACAAAGCTAACACAATTGATCACAAAACAGGACAGAATATACTTTTTAAATATTTGATAAATAGCATCAAATGATAAGAGTTAGTGAATGTACACATCCCGATCTGCTGCCAAAGATTAAGAGCATAAAAACATCTCTTTGCTGCTTTCATTGATCCGGCACTGTACCGACCCTGCTTGCAGCTGCAGTGACTGATTTAAGTTATCTGATGACTGAATGTCAATTATTTAAAGTCGCAAGCCTCATCAAGTGATGGAATCAGCTGCTTTGCTGTCACAGCAAATTCCTCATCATCTTGTTGGGGGGATGCTGAAATGTTCAAATCAAGGGGGAAAGCTGATTTTCAGCTCTTCCTAAAAGCCCATCATCTCTGTTTTGAATTGCAATGAGTTCTTCAAGTCCCATGATGCTTTAATCCCTGTCCTGTGATTTTTCTGTGTTGAGTTTATTCAAGTGATGAAATGTGTCACTCAAAGAAACTAACCCTGACCATAAATACTGTACCTCATAGAGCATGAGCAATAGAAACGGCTGCTTTGATGTTGCACCCTACACTTGGTGCTCAATGATGATGGAAAGCCAAAACCGTTTAAGCTAAGCTGCCTAATGTCATTATGGAGGAGGAAATCATTGTCTTCTGCTGACATGTCACTGGTAGAAGAGTTGATACTGTCAAGTACAAATGAAGTTTATAATTCACCATGGCAGGGTCCTGTGTCCTTTGAACTCTACCCAGTATTGTAGGAGCGCTGTATGTTGCCATTATTTTGATCTATTCGGAGTACAATCCTCTCTTCATGAAAAATGAAGCAATTTTACTTCTGTTTCACTTTTATCCTGCCGACCTCTCTGTGTGTCTTCCTCTCTTAAGTTAAAAACATCACCCCATGTTAAGTGTCATGGGTTTGGGGGGAAATTATGTTTTTCCATTTCAGGACATTTAAGAAACCATCATCTGTAGGTTATTGCAGCCAAGTATCACACCAAGGCCATCCATATGTTTAAAAAGTTAAAATCTACTGCTGAGTCCTCTCTCTCTCAAAGCCCCATTGCTTTATTGCTGGCCTACATAGAGAGGCAGGGTTTTGGTGAGCATTACATCTTCTAGGCACGTTTTTTGAGGAGAGGGAGAGATGGCAAGATAAAAGGTCTTTTTGTGACTCCAACCCTCTGCTTGCCTCTCATGCCCACACTGCAAAAAGAAGAAATAATCATATTAACTATTCAATTTAACGGGGGTTCGGTGTTAAAAAAGCAATCCTCGCTTATTTTCCCTCTGAGCGTATTTCAGTTGTTTACCAATTAGTTTAATTTCATTGTAAGAATTTACAAGAACTCATATTGTTACATATTGAAATGTTGCAGGGTACTGTCAGCTTATTCAGCGAATAGAAGTTGGATTGCATCAAGATTGTGTTGCAACAATGGGAGTTTTCCCCCTGATTTTAAGGAAAATAAGATTCTTCAACAAATGGAAGATTAAATGACTTGTAAAAAATGTCCATTTTTCACAGTGTTTAATCTGCTTGTCTCTGGTGCCTGCTCTCCCTTTGCCCCGCTCTCTCAACCCGAGCAGGGAATTGGCCATATGGCAAAGCATCCCCTTACTTCTGTGCACTCTCCATCCCACCTCCCATCTCCACTCTTCTACCACAACACACACACTCATGCATACAGGAAAAGAGTGAACTGCAGGGATGCTATGGGTCCCGGTACAACAGGGCATCGCAGGGTGGGTGACCAGAGCAGATGTCTCTCCCTCTTTCTCTCTCACCCAGCCCTCTCGGCGGTGTGCAGTGTCAACCCATGCCAGGGCAATAGTCTGGGCACCACGGCGCTCCACATTGTCTAAAAATGCATTCATACATAAGTTGTCCATGGAGATAAAGCATCTCCGTGGTGTCGGCAGGATGGGGTCAGAGTTGGCTAGTAACGAGAAGCGGCAGCACAAGCACAGGGCAGACAATAAATCTTTCCTGTGTGCCAGCAGACCCGCGGACCTACAACTCACTGAATGCTTTGTTTTTTAAATGAGCTGAGTTGACCTTAGTGGTGCATTAATGCACATTTCAGATGCAAAGACATCCTCGCCAGCAAAGAAAAAAAACCCTGCTCCTGGGTATATAAAGGGGAGAAACGGAGAGAGAAGAGAGAGCGAGAGAGTTTACTGTTATGACTGTTCACCTTTTTACCCTGGCTGCAGAATTAATTTCAGCATTTGAATGGTAACGCTGATGTTTGGCTGAAAGATACTGCCAGTGCAATGATCCTCAATAAAGAGCTATGAGTGCTTTACATGGGAGGAGACATTTGCCATTTGCAGTGGGAGGCCCATCGGATCACTAGCTGAGGGCTTAGAGAAAAAAAAAAAAAAAACACAGGGGCTTTCATTGGAAGCTGATAGAATAGCCTCAGCACATAAAAGCTCTGTCATACTAGAAGAAGGAAAAAAAACACTATTCTCTGTACTCAGATTATGGGTTGTTTATGCTCCATTTGGAATTCAAATGGTATTTCACACTGACAAAGAAACAAAGCTGTGGAGATAAAGGCAGCTGGTGTGAGAGTTGTCATAGTGGCGGTGATGTTGCAGGTCCAGCCATCATGGGCAGATGGTTGCTGTACAGAAAAGCCAGCGTGAGTGCTCAGCACAGCGCCGCCTTCAGGCAAAGCGCTTCATGCAGTTCCCCTGTTGAGTCACTCCCAGACTGGGAAAATATTGGCTGGAATGAGTCAAGCTGTCGATTCTTGTCATTAACAGTTTATGATTGACAGTGCTGTAATTTTCTCGACCATGCTGCCTCTACCCTCAACGCCGCCCACCACTCATCTTGGCCACCTTTGAGACAAATGTCCAACCTCCGCTCAGTCGTGCTTGCACAGCCTCATCAGGCGTTCCCTGGAAAGGCTGCCAGCTCCTATAGCTCAGAACATCGTGCCAACATGAAACAAGGGACAAAGGGGATACCAAAGGAGCACTAGCCGGGGCCAGATTAGCCATTATTTGCCACACAAACCCTCATGATGCAAGACCAAGGTCGGACAAGCAAGCAGGCAGGCACAGCTGGACGCAAATACTGAGGCATCCCAGCGGCAAATGGCCAGCCTTTGATCAGGCGTGTCATTTCTGTCAGGAAGGTGACCCGCACGATCAGACCACGTCGACTAGCCAGTGCCTGCGGCTGTGGCAACGAGTGATGGCTAACATTCATACTCTCGAGGCAGCCTCACAAGTAAAACTGGAAGAAATCTTTATTATGTGGCCATGTCGGCCTCATAACATGAGGTCATGCTCTGCGAGGCGTCTTCTGTTTTTATTTCTTACCAAAGCTTGAGTTGTCCATCTGCCCCCATCCCATGCTCTAACCTCTGCTTTATGAGGGCTCATCACATAGACGGACAGAACAAAAGTGAGTGAGCTGAGAGAGGGGGGAGGAGCCCAGCACACAAAGCATAGCAGCAGTGCCAACCTCACTAATGGTGGCCCCTGCAGCAGTAGCCTCGCAAGCATCCCATGATCCCGTGTGCCACAGTCCCCTCTCCTGCTGCTCTGTCTCCACTTCTTTGCCTTTTCAACTATAAGAAGACAGAGTGACAGTCAAGTTAATTAAGATTTTAATCCAGGGTGAGAGTGTCAGTGGAATACCACACAACGAAGGCAAACTCAGGCCTATGAAGGCGGGTCTGAAAAAGGGAAAGGAGATTTGGATGTATGCCATACAACATGACAATATTTGCCCGACATCCAGGGGTCAGGCAGAGTCACTCACTTTGTAGCGCGATCAAAAGTGTTTGACATCTACGTCCATTCTGCCAGGCTATGGGCTCAGTTCAATGCCATCTAGAGCTGAAGTGATGAGTTTATTTCCAAACACAAAATGCATAATCAAAAGCCATTTCTGATGTTGTAAACATGAGGAAACAAATTACCCACGATGGTAGGGGAGCGACAATCCATGACTGACTAGAGGAAAAGGGGGATGAAATTGACTTGGAGACATTTGAATGCCTCTACTTCTTAAAAATTCTCTCGCAACTCGACTTCAAAATAGGACAGCTTGCTACAGTTGACGTGTTTGGAGATGAAATATGAGCTCGCACAAAGGCTGATTCATTCCTCATGTTTTTCCACTTAGTTTCGAATTAGATTTGAGGACCTTTCTCTATCACTGTGCCCCTGGGTTCACCATAGCCAAGAGTAAGACCTTCTGGGAAATGTAGTTGGAGTGAAAATGCGAGCAAACCTTCCCACTGGCCTGAAATCAGATCAGGCAGCGGGCTGCAGGAGAGGCAGGGGCCTATCCCATATTAGGAGGGTTCACCTACGTGGCAGGGTGTGTATGGTGGAATAAGTGGGACAACTCCCAGCAGGCTGAAAGAGCACTGGCCAATAAATGATAAAAGAGCAGAACTAGTCCCTATGCTGCTTTATTGAAGTTTACCTTTGTACGTTTACACTGAATCCCAATTTGCCCCCCATCCCCTGTATTTTTTTTAACTCGTACCATATCTCCCCCTTTGGAAGTCTGGGGACTGTCAGACACATCCAGACCTGTTCTACCTGACTGGCCTTTGTCACCGTGAAGATAAAGGAGATCAAACTGAGCTGCTGGATAACTACACCTATCCACTAGCTGTTGTTGATAACAAAACTACTGTATTTCCCTGCAGACTTAGAAGAATTTTTAGATACTGAATGAAAAACAAAATACTTGGTGAAAAGTATCTGATCCAGACACAGACAGAGGTGAGAAATTGATGCCTTATTTACCTCTTTGGAGGACAGTCTGAGGTTGAGCTCTCTAAAAGCTGCCGAACAGGCCCTTAACCCAAAATTAAAGGCAGCTCTGCCCACTCTTTAATTACTGTAGATCACTCAATTTTACTATGAATGACATAGCTTCTTGCCTCTTCAATAGCAGCCAATTCAATAGTTAATTTCCGACAAACAAAGAAAAAGTTACCAAGTGCTCACAGGTGAGGGGTAGACTCCAGACAATTTGTTCAGGTGCTCATGAAGTTGAAAAGTCCAAAGTAGAAAAAGCAAAAGTGAAACGCTTACTTTAGGCACTCCGACTGAGCCAAGGAATTCTTTAAAAAGCCTTTATTTTATTTAGGGCATATCTCTATTAAAATATATGAGATGCCTTAATAACGTTAATTATTCTGTATTAAACTATTTATCTGTCCTTGGAATGTCCACTGATGGCTATGACTCCTGTATCCTAGAGACTAATATTCTATTCAACCAAAGTGTAACAACAAATATGTTTAATAGGATAATACAGAATTGCTGGTTGGTTTACATTCAGAGGGAACTTTTTTTTTTTTGGAATGAATGAAGTGCTAAAAGGAGTCGCCAGGAGGTGGTAGGATTTGGCAACAAAAGCACTTTGGTTCAGATTAGGTAAGTATAATGCCTGAATTAAACTAGATCAGAGTCTTTCCATAACTTAAACTAAATGTTGTGACCATGTCATCATCACAAAATACTTAATGAGGTCAGAGTCACCACAAGTGGATATTTTACCTAAAAACACAAATGTTACCTGTGAACATTTCACTGATGCGGTCAATTAAGACTTATCCTCATTATAGAAAATGATGTTTTGGCACTGAATGTGTTTACTGTTGGCAGGTCAGTTGTATAGAGATGTGAGTTTTGGAGGACAGGTTAGATGAGGTGAAACTTCATGAAATAATGTGTTTGTTTTGAACCTTTGGTGAAGACAAATAGTTACAGTGAAGCATCTGAATTCAAATCACTGTTAGTGACAGGACAGACCAAAATACATACTCCAATATATCTCTTATCAGAGGATATCTGGCAATATCTGCAACCCTGTAGTCATAACAGTGTTATATTCTGTAATGTGACAAAGAATTAGGCTGCAGATCCAGTCTTAGCTTAGATTACATGCAATTCATGATGCTTTTTATCCTTCATCCACCCAAAGAGTAGGTCAATATTCCCTGTAATTCAGTGTAGTGTTTATGACCCTAAGAAATGCAGGATATTTTTAAATGTGCTCTTGGTACATGTAAATTGGACAACTCGAAGCAAATGTAGGTACATATTAGACCTGAACAGACATAAGCCTAATAATACTCTGACCCACTCAGCTGACCCGGAGAACTCTAATCATATTTGATTTCCAAACATAAGTACTTTAACTTTACTCAGATATGCAAATATGACTTCATACCGTTGCCGGCACGACAAACTCTCGGCCATGTGTTTTTTTTGGGGGGGGGGGCTTTTCCATCCAGCTCAATACCTTTCCACTTAATATGCTGCCAAGTTAATCAACGCTGGTTGAAATCCAAGAGATCACAGGCACTTTAGCTGCTGACGCGCCTGGCGTTCCTCAAAGGCAATGGCTGATGGATCTCCTGTGTTCATTATGGAGAGAAAGGGTTCTCTTTAATCAGCCTGGGAGTCACTTATCATAAGGACGCTCTGCCACGCGCACATGTATGCACACACACACTTTCTCGCACAGAAATACACACATGGACAACTCTTCACTGCAAACACACACATACAGCAGGTCATGATGACACTTCCACCCAGGCAAACAAAGGAGGCTGATATGATCACAGAGCATAAATGGTCAGATACAGAATATGTTACATACACTCTGATGTAAAATCACACTCAGGCCAACCAGCAACACAAACCAGAGCACAAAGATACACAGTAGGGCCCAAAAGTCTGACCATGTCTGGGAAAGTGGTGTCAGACTTTTGGACCTCACTGTATGAGGATAGGGCTTACAGGACCTAATATGCACATGCTTAATTATAGCACTGCACACACACACACACACACACACACACACACACACACACACACACACACACACACACACACACACACAGACGCACACACACACAGGCTGTAAGTACTGCAAGTTATCTGGTGTACCCGGTTTCAATGTGACAGGCTGAGAGAATGTGATCTTGTGACAGACCATGTTTAAGACTGAATAAATATTTGAGGTTTTGTGTTCAAATGCTTGTCAGGGGGATGTAGGTAAATATATGCGTTTGTATATTTGGGTCTGTACTGTGTCACTGTGTGTAAGTGTGTGTCTGTTTTAAGTGACTGCGCGGGTGTTTGCGGTGTGTATGTGTTTGTGTGTGTGTGTGTATGCCAATCTCTTTGGCTTGTGGACAGGCGTACACTGATTTAATCACTCCCCAGGCAGAGTGTGGGGGAGGCAGAGGAGGCTGTGAGGCAGATAGGAACAGACAAACGCGACAAGGCGAAAGAAAGAGAGAGCATGCTCTCCCCGCGGGCCGGCTCGGCTGCACAATAAATACAGCCTTGTATGCACACCACACTAAAGGTACACCTACATGGACACATAAATACATACATGTATGTATGCACTTCAACCTTTCATAGACACTGATAAATATTAAAGCACAAAAGCAAGGAAGGTGCATGCGCTTGTGTACATTGTTGCATGTATTTGCCGTTCAATAGCTGTTTATGTGTATCTTTGTGTGCCCATGTATGTGGTTTATTACATGTAACCTTGCCTTTGTGAATGAACATGTGGGTGTTTGTCCAGATGCATGCACTGTATACATTTATTCACAGCCAGAGGTCACTAATGGAGAACAGGGTGGTAATGGGCCTGGCAGTTCGGGTTGTTCTGTAATCTCATCATGGTTAACTCAATAAGATAAAGGTCAGTCTAGCCGCGTCCCCACCGTCCCCTTACCGTCCCACCCCACTTCTCCCACTACCCTCCAATAGACACCTCGTCCCTGCTTTGACATGCAGAGAGACAGAAGGCATGCGGCTGCAACCTCAGGGTGTCTGATGGAAGCTCCATCAACACTTTGCCTCGTTCTCCTGGTGTTAGACCTCCACAAGCTGGCTGGTTTATTGCAGCACAGGATGGCAACAACAGGTAGATGAAATATGATACTGTTAAAGCAGTTGTCCATACTGCAAACAAACAGCATGGCCCACTGATGTCATAATACGAAAGAGGATTATATTCCAAACAGCAAAGGGACAAATGAAAAATATCTGATGATGATGTTTTAGCGAGTTTAGTTTTCTTTAGGACTTTGCTTTGTGTTCTCCTGCTGTGCTAATAAAAATGTCATTGTGGCATTGACACTTATTTCAGGGTGACCAGGTGCACTTATTTGTTTCAGCCCCACTTTGTAATATATAAACTAATAAATCAGGATTTTTATTAAAGACATTAAAGTAACTTGATTGACTGCAGCTGTAAGAGTGTAAATGAAGGTGGTAAGTTATTAGTCCACATTGTGTGTGACGAAGATTTAATATCTACATGAATTTGTTTCGATCTGTTCAGTAAACGACTGGTTTGTTTAATAGTGTCTGCTAAATTTGTTCCTTTAAACTACATGTTTTGCAAATCACAATTTGTGGTTTAGAGATGTTGAAAATAGTGAAGAACTGGTTCTGAGAACTTTTAAATCGGAAATGCCAAGACCCTGTTTCTGTGCCTACCATCTTGTTTTCTCCACCCCCCTCCTTCACATGTCTCACTTTCCAAAACTGCTTTAAAAAATAAGGAATTCTACTAAAAGTAAACAGTTAGGTTGGCACATTTGATTCATACAACACAGATTTGATCACATCAATGACAATAGATTATTCTGTCTTCTTCTCTCACGTCTCTCCTGTCTTCCTTTCTCTCTCATTGCAGTGAGTGGGTTGGAAGCAGAGTTTGACAGAATCAGACCATGTGATCAGTCAGAACCGTGACAATGAGGACCGAGCGGTTAAAAGACTTCACACACACACACTCATACACACACACATAGTGGGAACCTGAGACTAACAGCGGTAATTAATTCAGAACTTTATGTAATACACACATATACACACACCAAAACATGGCGAACAACCGCAGTAACTGGGAGGTAACAGCTGTAAAAATATGTCATTTTCCTCAGGAGTCATCTCTCTGAGTCTCGGGTGTCTGACATAGCAGGCGTGCGGGAGAGGGAGGGAGCTTAAAGAGTGACCTGGGAGTCTCCCACTGAAATGCCTCTAATCAGCCCCGGGGGATAACATCCTCTCTGGGCTCTGGCTGAGCTGGGAGCCGGGGGCAGGCACATGGCAAGTCTGACAGACTCTCTTCCGAGAGATCAATACCTAGACTCCTTTTAAAGTGTGACATGTTGAGAGGCAGACAAGGAATTCTACTTCTGAATTCCCAGAGAGGAGAGATTTTTTTTATGTGATTTTCTGGTGAAATTGCTTGACATACACCAGGTGTGTGAACATCAGCATGTGGTTTTGGGTATTGTGTTGCTTTGGATTACATCAGCCTTATCTTCATTAGGCAGCGTGAATGGGAGGGACTGTGTCTGTTCAATATGTGCACAGCTAATGTGACTGGTGGGCCATTACCAGAGTGGAATATTCATCAAACCAGTGTAATAATATAAAACACATTGTGACACTTGTGTTTATGTCTTATGAGCATTATTAATTGCCAATGATAACTGTATGAATTACCCCTTTATTACGGGTTTATTGTACACTATTCAACAGTTCAACCGTTCAAATTTATTTTCTTCTTTTTTTAAGTAACTGCACTCAGCCATTCCCTACTGCCTGTTTGAAATTCATTCAATGAATCGCTTCGACTTCAAGTGCGGTTTTTGACTTTTTGTCGAGATTGGCCACACCACCTGTGATAAGTGGTCAGTGCTTTGGTGTTTTGCACTTCATTTCCCTGTGATCACATTGAAATAGTGTTGGCAGTACTTTGACGTCACATGACTGACAGCCGTTCCCAAAATCCCAAACAAACAAGAACAGGCTGTCCTACTGAGAGTAGTGAAGCAGTTACAAATAACAGAACAACAGAATTTCAGCCAACGCCTCAGAGCAACCGTGTCTGCAGAGAGAGGTGTTATTTGCATTACATGCATTTATCCAAAACAACTGAATGATTGTGGAGTTACCTTCTGCTGCAAATCTGCAGTTGACTGCAACTATTGCACTCACTGGCTAATTTAAAACGGTGAAAACTTCACAAGCTGATGTCGCCGCTGTTATTTAACTTCGAATAGGCTTAGTGTAGTTCATAAGAATAACTGAGTTTTGGCTCGGAGATGCTGGGATTCTCTTTTGTAAGCATGCTCACTTCTCGTTACTCTGTTTATATAAGCCATATCGTATCTCTGTTTGAAGGCTGTAGGTGCTGCATTTTGTTTGTTCAGATGTGTTGGTTTGCTGCTCACACCACCTATAGCAGTTCATCTTATGTTTATCCAAATTAAGCAGTTGCTGCCTCTGTAAGCTCCTATGTGGCAGCAGGGTTTATTTTATTGTTGAAGAGCTAACTGGGTGTTTGGAACAGCAAATGTAAACTTTCCTGAACTCCTACAGTATGTTCCATCGCAAGTGCATGTATTAATTACTATAGAGAAAAAGAGAGTAAGTAGAGATGTTTTTGATTTTTAATTAAAAAAGGTAGACCGTGGGTCCAACATTTGAAACACCCTTACCATTCAATGCTGTGATATTAAAACAGCAACTATACTATGTGGTGATTTATCAGCCAAATAAAATTTCCTGCGGATGTTTTCACTCTGACATTCATATTTATTGTCTTAGGAGGCAAACAAACAACACCCATCTGGCTTCCTACAAGGCAAACTGTAAAAAGTCTTTGCCAATACTACCTGATCCAGACCCGCTTGTTCCTCTGCATAACTATCTCTGCCATCCATCCCATCTGACATCTGGCACCGGCTGACTGGGCACAGCTCAGCCCAGCTCGGCTCCATAGCTTTAGGGGAGGTCAGCGACTGGGGGCTGAGCGCTGGGGCCGTCAGGGAGGTTGTTCTGCATACTGAGCAGCCTGATTAGGCAGAGGAGCACAGAGGGGCTCCAGCATGAGAGGGCCAGTGGGGAGACAGGCGTGACGGCACACAGCCCCATAGCTTCCTGCAATCGCTGACCAGGTAACCAATGACAACTCACAGACCATCTTCCCCTGCATAGAAGATGACTCTGTGAATTGTCTTCCTCTACACCCTGGTTTCTGGGTGTCATCAAGAAAGAAGAATACAGTTGAAGTCTTGAACTGAAACTGGCACTGATGGGATCAAGTTTTTTGAAAAAAACTTTTTAGTCTAATCCAGATTGATCAACGTGATAATGGTCAAATGCATCCATAGAGTTATATCTGCACAGGGTGAAATTTTAGAAAGCATTACATTATTTAGGACTTGATGGACATGTTTTCATGCTACTAGAGGGGAAAGCATATTTTGCTTAGGAAACATTCATTTTCTGAAACACCGGTGTCTTTATAGTAACACCAAATTGATAAAGATAATGAGCCCATGACAAGGCTGGCTCACATCGAGCTCAGCACAGTTGACTGCCCAGAGCAATGCATCCCCTGCTTTGCCTTCATGGACACATTGCTAGTGTGACGGATAATTTGTGTAATGCCTCTCCATTCCACCTCACCCTAGCACTCCATTCAATCACACCACCCTGAACCAAAAGTCATCATCATCTGCATGGAACATGCCCAGGTGCATTATGGTAACTGATGAGTGTTATCACGGTAAAAAATAAAATCAGAGACACGTAAATCAGCCGATGATTGGGGAAATTATTCCGGCAACACAGGCATAGGGTTTATGAAGCGTCCCTGACGTACACTGATTACTTTTGATTCTCTCCGCTGTGTCTTCTTTCCCAATGAGGTGAACAATGGGGGGATGGTGTGCAGGACTGGAGATGAGGGCTTTTATATAATGGTTGATATGAAAAATAGGTGTTCAGGGGACGACTCAGTGATTTTCTCACATCATTCCCCATGGTTCATTGTTGTTTGCACTTTGTCAGAAAGGCCTGTCATGCGCAAGCGTGCGCACAAACATGTCAGCATAAGTAAACACACAATCGTACATACCTGAAAACACACACAGAGAGGGGAAAAAGGGGGAGCCCAACACCGCCAAGAGCAAGAGAAGGAGTGGAAGAGAGTGAGAGCAAAAGAGGTAGAGGGGTCAGCCATCCGCTGAGATGATAATGAAAGAATAATAATAGAGTACAGGATGAAATTACTGAGCTTTACCCACAATATCTTCTCTCATTAGCGCCAGCACTAATGTTGCCGTTTATGCCTGTGTTCTACACCAGCTCCCCCTAATTAGGCGTGGGCTTCTAAAAATAAACAGCAAACTAAATAGTGGCGTGAAAGTACATGCAAATCTGTTGATGTACAGGAATAATGGTGGCGGAGTAGGGGAGGGGTGTGGTAGGGATTAGTGGTGCGCTGCAGACTAAAGTAATTGAGTTGGGTAGTGTTGACACCCAGGCGCAGTCAGAGTGCCCATGTTGTGGAACGTGCTGCGTGCATGTGTGCTACAAGGCTCAGCCAGCGTTTGTTTTGTGTGGCTGGTGTCATGGTAAAGGTATTAGCTCTGGATAAAAGGCTGGAGAGGATGCACAGATACTAATCCTTGCGTTACTTTGCAAGGGAGGAACGGGGCGGAGTCCTCCTCCTGTGAAACAGTGTGGACAATCTGTTGCAACACCTGAGCGGGGCACAGTGCGGGCAGAGTGAGGGCACAGGGTTTGGCACTGCAAGGACATGCACTGTCAGGCATCATTCATATCCAACATTGTGAGAAACTCACAATAAATCATCATATTTTTATATAACATAAGTGAACAGTGCTAAACCATTAATAGGAATAGATCGTGTACATAAAGGCAGGGAAGCCTTGCAGCCAGTTCAGCTGTCAGAGTTCTCCTCGGTGAAGCTACAGTTGTGCGTCCTTGGCCTGTTGGAAGCCAGAGCACCCTGAGGTGCCATTGCAAACACAGTGAAAACTTACAAGTGCCAAACTGAAAGGAAAATGGGGGGACCTTCTCTTACAGTGAGGGAACAGTGCTACCACTGAGCCACTGTGTATAATTTTAGTGAGATGAATTTACCATAACAAAGACTTTGAACCCTTACGGAAGATAATTCAAATTCACTACGTCTCAAATAAAATCCAATATAAATGAAAATGGGGTAGAATGTTGACAGTTTTATGATATGTGGGAGATAAGGTAGAAAATACAGTGGCTTAGAGCAATTTTCACAGCAAAGTGCCTGTTTAAGCACGACAGGGGCGAAGTAGGGCTAGGCTCATCTTGATAATTCCTTTCTTAGCCTTGTCACTCCAGCTTTACGACTTAAAGGAATTCCTTGATCTCTTGACATTGACTTGTTTTTTTTGTCCTGGCATTTATCATGTGTTTTTCACCTTCACGGAAATGGATTTTATTTTTTTTTTTTTTTTTCCACTATAAAACATTTTCACAAACATCCCTGACTTACAATTGTTTGTATGGGCAGCTGTAAGAAAGTGTTTGAATAACATGATAGGAATTTTGTTAACACTGACAACAAGAAAACTGCACGTTACACATCATTTGGATGGTTAGAAAATGTAACCACAGGTCATATATGGGGGTCATTTAGGATTTGATACTGTGGCAGAATTAAATATTGTATTATTGTAGACATTGATACTTCCAGTAGGCCATACACTACATCAAACTTTCATCACCTTCTGCTCACCTACATGAACTGTTTCCTCTACTGCTGATGACATAAAAAAAAGTAATTTGTCTATGTAATATGTGTGATGATAGATTGTACTCTCATATTTTGAATGATTTTATCCAAGAATGCCCTGCAGTCAAAATAATCCAGGAACAATTCATGGCGAGTAATAGAACTGAAATCTGCTATCAGGCTATTAATACAACAACATCATAAATTCATGAAAATCTAATGTCCAAATTTATCTGAAGTGTCTAATCACCAAAAAATCATTTTCATTTGGTGTCAAAAATAACTCATCCGAATATCTGTAAGAACTGACCCATAATTTACATGAATAGGGATCATTATGCTTTTGTCTAATAAGTTGCACAACACTAGCAAATCCATAAAAGGAGAAAACTTTTAGACTCTGATTGGCAAATGTCCACTGAGGAAGAGTAAGGAACTAAAACTCTGAGGGCTCTAATTTCGTGGCGCAGCGCAAGCTGGCGCAGCATGGCGCAGCCCGCGCGGTGGTAATTTCATCCGGAGCAACACCATGCGCAGCGAATTTTGCAATTTGGTAGACTGAGGTTCGTCGAGATGGGTGTGGCAGTGCAGCAGGGGGATGTGTAAACAGATTCAACTTGACACAGTGACAATTTTGTGCCAAAAGGCTGCGCCGAAGGTGCGCTGAAAGCTCGCCAACTCCAACCTGGTCTACTCTCGGTGCAAGGCGAAGCACAACCGGTCTAGTGGTAATTTGACTGACCGGCGCACAGTGCGCATTCGTCACCAAAACCTCACAGGCAGGTTTCCAGAATGACAGGCACATTTCTATGCAATGAATTATCACAACAACCACTATTTAACCCTTTAACAGTTTCTGTATCCTGGGGGATACAGACATTTGGCAGGCTGTGGGGGGGAGGGGCATTAAGTATCTGAACTTAATTTCATGAGAAAGTCTTAAGGGGGGATGGGTCAAGTACCCAGGTCATGTGACTTTATGGCAGCATTCAAAACTAAATTGATACTTTTATGTCAAACTCCAAAATGGCCACCTACGTGGACAGAGACACTAGACATAAGTAAAATGTTTTGGTTTTTCTTGTTAATTACATTATGGGAGGATTTGTTTTTGAAATTATTGCTCTTTAAGGATAATTTTATGTATTCTTGTTGAAAAATAATGAATACCATTAACACAACTTTGATAAACAGGCATTGAATGTCTGTATCCTGGGGGATACGTTGTCCAGACAGGGGTATATAAACTGGCATAATAACTCTCAGATATACTTATGTTTGGAAGCCTAAACTCTACAGATAATCAATAATATAAAGGTGTTAAAGATTGAAAATGGAATATTACTAGAATACCACCATCTATTGATCAAGACAGGCAACAAATAATTAGAAAAGGGAGCGAACGACAGTAAAAGAGGGAGGATGTTCAGGTCATGATTAGAGTAGTATAGTGAATTCTTATGTAAAAGATCCAGTGATAGATACAGCATCTGTCTGCAACAAAACATGATGTGTTGTGGAGCGGTGTTTAGCTCAGTGTGGAGGCTATAGTCCTAATTGCAGGCAACCCCGGTTTGAATCCCGCGCCAAGTGGTCCTATCCTCCACACATACACTTGCACACACACAGAGCCACAGAGAGTGGCTAATTAATTGCTTATAATATGTTTTAAAAGTTCATAAATGAAATATTTGATAAATTGGTAAATGGCAAATTTATACCCTAAACGGGCAATGTATCTTGGGAGATACAAACTCTAAAATGAAAAATAAAGGTCACATTTTGAAAAAAATCATAAAATTGTGTTATTCTACCCTAGAAACATTAGAAAATAACATTTTTTTATTTTTCCAAAATGTTTATATATGCTTGCCCATTTAAGGGTTAATGTAACTATCTGAACCAGCACGATCTTTGTATCTATATCGATGTCCCGTCACATCTGATGTCAGATCAAAAGCATTTGTCACGTGTAATGCAAACTCAACTTGACTGAATTAACACAGCTGAAACTGTGATGCAAACTAACGAAAAACTAAAAACAAACTATCATCTCTCTCAGCCAACCACAAACAGCCAGATAGTGAGTATAAATACCTGCGCTGCACCTCGCCTGCGCCTGATCTACGAAATTAGAGCCCTAAGTCTCAGTGTGTTCCTTTAAATGGAATTTTGGGGCACAGATATGTCAGTCACTATGTTATTTCTCTGCTACTTTAGAGGCACTTCCTGTGGAAATAGCTCTAATCCGGTGCAGTTTCTACCTTATCAGCTGCATTTTATAAAGCTGTCAACATTCCAGCCAATTCTCATTTATATTAGATGTTATTTGAGAGCTATTGAGTTTGAATTTGTTCTCTGAGCAATGTCACCGGAGGACACCAAATCTTTGTTATGGTAATTACAGCTCAGTAAAATTATGTAGATGAAACAAATGAATGGGCCAAAGTTTCAACGAGCGATGCACTTGGGAATACACTCTATTTTCTAGGTAGTAATCTTAGAGGAATAAATACAGTTCGATAAGAATTCAAATCAAAGCAAAGCATTATGACAAAAAGAGGGAAAAAAAGAAAAATCGAACCAACCAAAAGCTGCAGTCAGCTTCCTTCCAGGGAAATCTGTGACATCCCAGACAGAGAAAGATTGAGAAAATTACACTCAGATGTGATCACAGGTGGAATATCCTTTCACACAAGGAACAAACTCTATCTTTCTACCACTTATTCTGCAACATCCAACCAAATACGTGTTTTACACATAGGTCAATAACTATTTGAAAGATGAAATAGATAAACTGTACTTTATGGATTTTACTATACTCGCACTACTCATTTCTCTCTGCAAAACTAGTTGCACCATTGTGGTGTGTTCAAAGCGAGAAGCGTGGTGACTAATTTCTGCCTTGAATGCAGCCCATTTGGCCTCGCTTCCAGCCCGGCTCTGTCCATTACTGCAGCTCTGAGTCACAAACCTCCAGACCTGAGGCTGTCAGCAAGAGTCACCCTGGTGGGGGGTGGGAGGCAGTTGAACACACAGACAAGCAAGCATACATGTGCATCTACTGAGAAACATTTTTTTTCCATCTACTTCTCACACCATCAAACACGTGCACACAATCTTTCTGCCTCTCTCTCTCACACACATGCACACAAACACGCCACCTCACTTCCACAGGAATCCGATCTTTTTATAGAGCGGCTGTTGGCGTGGGTGGCGGTATGGCCGTGCTGTTTCACCCAGCTCAGACTGGATCTTAGATCAATATCCTGTCCCCGCCAGCCAGCTAGTTCGGGCTGGACAGACTGCTTCTGAAAAGCTATCCTTGTTCATGTCAGCTGTCTCATAAAGAAAAAAAAAAAGGTCTGGTCATATTTACCAACCTCTAGTACATGCCACACAATTACCTCTCATCTGTTACTTGAGAATCTCGACTTTATGTTGGTTGCTTATGAAGTTGATCTTGGTTTGCAATTCTTATATATTGTATCTGTTGAGATAACAGCCCACTCTAAATAAGCATAGCAGTAACTGTCCCAAATGCAGCTCTCTCATAAACATATATTGAAACATAGAAGTAATTAAAAAGTGTTCAAGTGCTGAATTCAGAACAAAGAAGTGCAGTGTGTTTCTTCAGCTTGTTCTGTTTGAAAATCTGGTTCTTGTTGGTTTTTGTTTGTTTTTGCCTTGGCGAAAGTATCACCAGTGTGGATGCAGATCATGCCGCCTGTCCCAGTATAATTTATATATATTTTTCAGCTTTTTTGCCTTTATTTGATAGTGATGACAGTAGAGATGGACAGTAAAGGGGGAGGCAGAGAGAGGGGGAATGACTTGCAGGAAAGGTCTGCCCGATGCGGGATTCGAACCGGGGACGCCTGCGGTGAGGACTGTAGCCTCTACATGAGGCGGCCGCTTTAACCACTGCGCCACGCACCGGCCCGTATAATTTATATTTGAGATAATATTTTTTAATGTATATTTAATATTACATACAGACATCAAATCTTTCTGGACAGCAATAGGTTGATGTATGAAGATAAAGGTTTATCCCATTAAGAAAAAGCCAGAGGAGAACCAGGACGTAATCTGTGTCAACTAAAGCAGGTGCAAATGTTACCATGATAACCATTACTCTCCTGGTCTGTACAAAGACTATGTTCTGTCCTCATTCTGTATATAAAAAACATGTTTTCAGTTTTTTTCACCAAAAAGCTATTCTACATCTGTTTGAAGGTGAAGACATGTAGGAAACAGAAATTATTTTCAGACGAATCCATGGTCCAAGTATTCTGTAACCAATATAAATTTTCCAATTACGATCAAAAACAAACCAAAAAACTTTGGGGCAAGCCTTCAGCAGCACCTGGAGAAACATGACACACTCCAACCAAACTACATTTATCAAAAACACATTTCATTTTGTATGAAGTATATTTCTGTAGAAGCCCTTGAGGTTGCCAACAGGCTGTCTAAGCCCAACTCTAAAATCTCAACCCCTAGGGTTGTGTTGGGGCTGGGTAGATTGTGCAGCTAAGCTGACCTGAGCTGCAATGATCTCGGAGGCTAGTTGGGCCCTTCACTACTCTGTCAGCCCCTGATGGCCCCTCATGATCAAGGTGACTTATGGGTGGACGTCTGGTGCTATGACGTTGCGGTCGGGATCTCATTCCCTGACAGATTACAGTGTTGGACAAGCTGCCACTCGCAGCAGTGTGGCTGTGATGGCTCTGATAATTGAAGTGCTCAAAGGTGGATGGGTTGGACAGATGAAACCCAGCCAGTCAATGGATCAATAGTGTAATTGTGAGCTCCAGGTGCTGAAGCTAAATGGGCCGGGTGGACTGCAGCAAAAGGAAACTGACTTGTTTTAAGTATATTTGTCACTAGGCCTGCATGATATCAGCAAAATGTGCGATCACACTGTTCAATATCGCGATGACGATATGACACATGCAGACTTCCACTCGCAGCAAAAAGTTACACAGGAGGACTTGCAGTAGGCTATGTGCCACAGTGCCAGTAATGCAGCGCAGTCCCTGTGCAGGAAGGTCAGACGACAATATACATGGACGACTGCATGTGCTTCACCTGTAACAACGGTGCCACTCATGTATGTCTACAGTATGGTGCCGCTAGTAATAGAAAAAAAGAAAGAAAGGACGGTGCTGTGCTCGCCAGCCGACTCAGGTTTAGCTCTGCTGTTCCTCTCTCTTCAGCCTGGTTTGGCTGCACTTTGTAGAACAAATCTGAAGATCTAACCTCCATCTGAGTTTGTGTTTCATATAAATCTATCAGTTAATGGTTAATAATCGGTTAATGAACGTCGATTAACGGTTTGGGGAAAAAATAAAATGTCCGTCCGTAAAACGTACTTTTCGCATTTCAGGTGACCTTTTGCGATGTGTTTATCTCGCACGTTGACATCGCGATGACATGAAAATACGATTAATCATACAGCCGTATTTGTCACCCATGAAAATTTGCCATTATGAACGAAGGGCTCAGTGCAAATAAATCCCATCAAGCCACAGGTACCCCAGGCAGTGTATATGATGTACAGAAACTGACAGCAGAAAAAAATATACCTTTCTAGATGATATGACAGCCAATATCTTCTAGCCAGTATGTGGCATTTATAGGTGTATTGGTCTGGGTTTAGCCTTTACATTCTGCTATTATTGTTTTATCTCACCCTGTCCCATTTCACTGATATAACCATCTATTTGCCTATCTTCTCCTTGGCAAATAGACAAACAGACTGTTCAGCATTCATTGTGTGGAGGCAAACGCCAGTGACGATTCCATAATCGTCAGTGGCATTGCTCGCAAGTCAATAGCTATGACTTTATCAGCAGGAAAACACACAGACGGTTTGTTCATGGACTTAATTGAATAGGAATAGCTGAGCCCCGGCGTCAGGCACGCAAAGTCATTTTCATATCGCTCAAATGTCACCAGCCGACGGGGTGACAGGCTGGTCTGGCCACCTGTCAAGCCTCCCTGTGACAAGTAGCGCCAAAGAAAACACCCTGAGCCCCAGCATTAAAAACAGACCGTGGCATAGGAGTATCAGAATCTTTGTATTCACCTCCTATGAAAGTATGTGTGTTATTCTTTATGGCACCAAGGAGGCGTTATCAACTCACATGGTTACAAATGCGTTTAGTCAGATGTTGAACAGCAACAGCACAGAACATTCATTGCAAATGGACAGTGCAGGACAAACAATACATTGCACACTATAAATATCACTTCACAAACATGTCATTCAATCAGTAGGTGCATTCAGGCAGCACGGCGCACAGAGGAAGATGAGAAATACTAGCTGTGCGGTTTGCCAAATGGAGGTGTGCATAGGGAGAGCAGCTGCAAGGATCTGCGGGGATGAGGACAGGGAGATGGCTGGGTGTGAGAGAGACAGAGATGATGATTTCTAATCTATGGAGGTCTCTCGAGAGAGGATCAGTCACCAGTAGGAGATGGGTCTAACCAACCAGCCGTAGCCTTAACACACACCCCCACTGGCAATTTACACTCATCCACACCATGACTGAGCCTGAATGAAGGTGAAATGCACTACGATGTGTATGAGGAGGAGATTTATCCCCGTCTTTAGATGTTAAGAGGATGCTTGGGCGGAAGGACAAAGGATTACATTTAACCTTTTACATTTACCTGATGCTCTTAGCCAGGGCCACCTATCAGAATAAGATTAAATTGTTATATCACCAACATGTTAAGCAACCGATAATAAGTACAATATGTGCAAGGGTCAGATCCAAACTTGCAGGGCCCTCGGATGACAATATAAATGAGTTGTGTTTGAAAATTAAATAAAGAGTTGGAGGAAGAAGGAACTGACAGGGTCAAACGAAGATAAATGCCAGATGCTGAAGGCCAGAGTTGTGGTCAGACTCTACGAGAAGTAAAAGAGTGTACATCAAGGAGAGAGCTAGAAAGAGTTAAAGAAAGAGAGCAATAGAAAGTGAGAAACTATATCCACAGCGGATGGAGAGCAATACTGAGTTTAAAAAAAAAGAGAGAGAGAGAGACACAATCCAGGGAGGGGGTAAAAAGTTAAAGCAGAAACAGGGAAGTAGTGAGAAAGAGAAATAGCCAATTAGCAGGAAGCCAGCAGGTGTGCTTTCTCTCTGGAGCCCCCTCTTCCCATACACCACATCCTTGGTATGGGGTAGGGGGTTGGCTAATGCTGTGCGGGCCTTAAAGAGCAGGGAGTTGCTATGGCAACCGCCTGGCACGCTCTGTCTCCAGGGAAACAGAAATGTCACAGCTTAAGAGGTCTCACAGAAAGCAAGTGAGGAAAAGAGAAGCGGAGAGAAAGGCAGGAAAAAATGAGGTACAGGTAAGTGTGAGGAAACGCAGTGACGGGATCAACACATTACTTCTTATCTTGGTAGCGAGGCTGTCACATTATCTGTGGAGTTTCTGTACAACCAAATTAATCATCTGGCATCACCCTCCAACCCTCCCTTCCACCCCTTAACTTAGTTTACAGCCTGAACAGATGACAGTGTAGACGTTGGCTAATTTAGAGACGGTCCCTTAGTAAGAAACTGAAACCCAAGTCGCCCGCACCTGAGCACAACACCGTCCATTTCCAGGCCTTTGAGAGCTAATCAACCTTCATTTATTTAATCAAATATTTACTGTCATAAGCAGACGAGAAGCCTGAGGGTGTGAAGGGAAAGCTAAAGTCTGCGTTGGCAGCGTGTGGCGAGGGTGAATGTGACCGGTGTTTGCTGCTGAACTATGGGCTGACCCTCCAAATCACACATTAGCCAGGGCCGACTAGCTGAAAGCCCATTAACCTGAATGGCCGCTGATTGCTCCACTATTAACACAGTCTGACTCCTCTCCTCCAGGGCTGTACCCACTTACACAGGTGCTTCAGCACCCCTCAAGGTCTTGGCTTAATCAGGGTAAACAAATGTTGTTTCTTTGTCAGGGTGGTGCCACTTTGTTTGATGTATGCCACACATTACAGTTATAGTCGCTCCCAGTTTTCTCCCCAAATCTTTTTTTTTTTTCTTTTCGTAAATTTATTTACTAATTGTGCCCATCTGGCATAATTGACCTTTTGTGCGTAGGCTATCGTGATTCAAAAGGTTGTTTCGGTTGCACTGGAAAGTTGCAGAAGAATATGAAAGGTTTGAGTGTGGGTTGGTGTTAGCATGAGGACAGTGGGTTCTCTGGGATAAGAGATGGCCAGCTAAATGGAGCATTTCTCCAGCATGCTGCTGCGTGCCTGAGAGTGTGGCCCGGCCATGCCTAATTTATTTCCTCTTTTGTCGTTGTTGTCTCCATTCCTCGGTTGATTAAACCAACCTCATGCAGCTATGCTCAACAAATAGCCTAATTGAGTACGACCTTGGCAAATGATATATCAGCCCTATCCTCCAAAAACACCACCTGCACCAGACGCCCATCTCCCCAGCCCATCACTCTGCGGGCCGCCACACCAAGCACAACAAACATAAGCAGGGGATTCGCCTCCTCAGCCAAAGTCATTTCTTGCACGACCTTTCCCACAAATCACCGCGATGACACAGGGCTGGATGGATCACTGAAATGGGACACATTTGTATCACTTAGACCTTTCATCAGATGCAAGCAGATACTCATCTATTATTCCCCCTTCCATTTGCAACTTTCACCGAGCAGCCTGCACATGGAGGGCAAAATAAGTGAACAAAACATTCCTATATCTGCTCCATGCAGCAGCTGCAGCAGGCTTAAGCAGCACAGAATTGGTTAGGGGGGTGGGGGTGGGCTGGTAGTTTGTGTTCAAAGGGGCCTGCTGTAGAAGATCTGATGGCTCTCTCAGTGCAGTCTCTGGTGGGATCTCTCGCAGGATACAGATGCCTGCTCTGAGATGGCTTCATACCTAATGAGTCTGAGCTCCAGCAGGGCTGCACACAAAGCAGCGCTGCCCTCGATTCTCTGTTTGTTTGCCACTACCAGCCCCACCCTCGCTGTCTCGCTCACTCGCTCACTCAGCACTGAGCGATGTGCCTGCCCACAGCTAGTGTGTGACACTGATGTGTTTCTCAGGAGGGATGCATATCCTGCCGGTAAACACCTGGAGGCTGAAAAATCACCCCCCAAAAGCGGGCGACGGCCTGTGCTGTAGCCAGGGACTGTTAACAAAGTGAGACTCATCCCTCTGCCTGTCTCTGTGTCTCCTTCGGTCTTGACACTGAGGCACTGGACCACAGGACCAAGACCTGTATGGCGGGGAAAGATGAAGGGAAAATGCCTCAGATGTGTTTTTCTTTGAATATCATAAATGCAGAGGAGCTGTTTTGTGTTTGTGTGTTAGGGAGAGATAGAGAGAGCCCATGCTGTGGTGACCTCTACTAAAGATGTGGAGGGGACAGAGGCTTGGTAAACAGCAGATCCTCCTTCCATGTCCCTCAGAGCTGTGTTGCTTCTGGCCTAGAGGTGGGATATAGGGACGTGTTGATGAAAATAGGTCACGGTGCCAATATACAGCCTAAGAGGATGGCAGAGAGGTTACTACAGCAAGGAGAGGAAATGGATGGATGTGACTGTCTGTCCGTCATCCTTGGCCTGCTGGGAGATTAGAGGAGAGTTGTAGGGAAGAATTGGAGAAACACGCTCCACTCTTGCTACAACACAGAGGTCAGACACTGTTTTTGAACACTTGAGCTTTCTGCACTGCTAATAATTTCAATGACCGCATCTGCAGGCATCCACTTTTAAAATCAAATGGAAAAATCTCACTGGGGGGTAGTGCATACTATAGCTCATTAAAATTTCACTTTGGAGCTCTTTGACGAGTTTCAAGCTTCAAGACAGCATGTCATCGAGGGCGCGTGAGAATAAGTCCCTCAAGGCCACTCACACAAGACAAACTGCAGGGGGTGTCTATGTTCTCTGCCATCTGGGCGATTAATACTACTCCATACTGTGCTGAGGGCTCCATACAGTTCGCACCCCTCTTGCCATTATAAGCCTTCTTGGAATGAGCCTTCATCATATAGATGCTGGCTGTCCCAAGGCAGAATGGCTTTAATCAAAGCCTGTGAGGAGCAAACAGTCACTGGGGACAGGTTTCATTGGGAGTTAAGTTATAAGAATGAAGGAGCTATGCAATCTCAACTCCTCCCATGGGACAGAGGGATTAAACAGTGAAGAATAGGCGAAGATAGAGAGAGAGAAAAGGACGTTTCTACATGCTTCTCCCAGTCTTTACCTCAGAGAGCTGTCACGGTAGCCGGCCTGGCCTGTTTATTTATTGAGAGCTTTAATTCATAGGATGACTAACGTGGAGCATTTAAACAGACCTGAGTTTCTGCCCCTCAGCATGCCTTTGCTTCCTCTTTAAGCGGGCTCTTCTTCATTACCATCAATCAGTTGATAATTTTATCAAGCACCCCACGTCACTGACAGTCCACACCAGCAGGGCTTCACCAACACAAGACCCTAATAACATATTCTTTTCACCACGTCCCTGCAAATGTGCCAGGGGATTTATTAAAAACTCTTCCCATGGTTGACAATTTACATACAGCCAATATCACAAGACTTCATTAAATAAATAATCTGGGATCACATCTCTTCTCAGATGTTTGTAAATCCAATTATTGCTTTATCAAATTGGATTTCTCTGTTATTATTTTTATTTTTCAGGGTGTGGTGCCTGGCAGTAGGATGATGAAATTGGTGCAGTTTAATATCAGCGCTGCTGATAAATGTGTTTGGTTTCATCACTGCAGCTGTAGACAGTCCAAAGGGCAAGCACAGTGCTCTGGAGCATGGGCCACTGCTGGGACGACTTCTGCGTTAATCATATTACAGCACAGCTCCAAGGTGTGCAGAGGACATTTGCACACAAGGAAATGTGTGTAGGACAAAACTAGGAGGCAAGGCAGCACCCTGAGCCACTGCAGGGATGCTAGCTTACGGTGCTGCACAGACACAGCAATAGTTGTGTTTACTGTTTAAAGACGCAGAGAGACTATAACTTTCTACAGGGAGCGTAATTAGCCGTGAAGCATCAAATAGAGAACAAAGAATGCAACATGAAACTGGCTCTGATGCATATCCTTGAAGTCACAACGAGGAGATGGCATCTTTACTGAACAAAAAGATTCCACATCTTTCTCTCTCATGTCCTCTGATCTTTTTCTCTTTGCACTGCTATCTACATGTTTTCAAAATAAAAACAAAGGAAATAGAAAAGCCAGGATTCTCCATGGGGCCAGTCCGATAAAATAGTTCTTCACAAGTTTTCCCCTGGAAACAACGAGAGAGTGTTAGTCCCCAGAGCTCCTGTGTCCACTCTCAATGACCCTCCAGCAGCCTTGCACTCTCTGGGGAGGCGCTATTCACGAGGCGAAAGAAAATGAAAGAGGAAAGAATTACACAAGAAAAGTAAGAAACCTGCTTTCCTCTCTTCTCTCATCTTTGATGCTCCTGAGCTACAAACCTTGGTTTTCTCTTTCCCTTTTGTGGCACCATGCATGCACGTGAAAACATGTGAGGAGAAGCAGGGAAAAATGAGGCCCCCTAAAGTGGAAAGAGAGGGTAGAAAGTGAACAGAGGAGCACTGGGACTGTTTTCATGCAAACAGCAAAGCCAGGGAGAGGGATGTGGAACATCTTGTTAATGTGCTGCCTATACTGTACAACCTTGCCCTAATACCTAATATTCCCCAAAGTGTGTAAGTGTGTGTTCTGTCTGCATGCATGCAAACATGCAAAGTCTTGCATACATATTAATACACGAGGGGGACCTATCTAGTGACCCATGCTGACCTATGATGAAAAAGCAGCACATCAAATGGATGAGAGTGGTGGTAACTAATAAGCTTGTCATCACAAAGTCCCTGAGAGTGAAGGTGGTGGGCAAGAGAACCCATAGTAAATAGACATGGAGCATGGGGCGAACTTGCAGGCTAATTGGCTAGAAATGCTAACAGCAGTCAACTGTTGACTAGAATTTTCTGTGCCTTGACTGCAAAAAACGTGAGGGACTATGAAACATCATTATCAAAAAACAAGACAAAATAATTCAGGAGAGAATGAAGCTATATATCTTGAAGATATTATCTTCCCATCGGCCTGGGAGGTTGATAGGCTAAGTCCGAATTCACCACCGCAGCATCAGCATCACTTGAATGTACCACTAAAACAGCATCACAAACAATTCAGGATTCTGGATTCAGGATTCAGCTACAGTGACAACAAGGCAATGGACCCGAAAATGAACAGTTTAAACTCGATGATGAGATCACAGCACCAGACTACATGAAAACATGAGACAAAAAACTAAAATAGAACACAAAGGTTAACAGAAAATAAATTACCACATGTAAAATGTACATACACAACAAAATGACAAGAATTAATCACACCGTGTAGCTCACAGGCATAAATATAGACTTGTTAGCACTTTACCAATAAGCAAACAGGCTATAGCTTAATGCCATCCCGAGCCATCTCCTGAGACCTGAGGGTGTTTATGATACAGGCACTGCAATCTATATGTGTCTTTTCCTGTCTTGGGGAAGGAGCTGTGAAAACAGGGGTTGGGGGCACAATTGGTGGTGGCAAACAACAGGGGAGCCAGCCAGAGGTTTACACAGATGCCTACTCCCAGGCCCCGCTTCTCCACCTCCTCCTCCTCCTCCTCCTCCTGCCTGCCTGCCTGCCAGACATCCATACAGCTCAGGGGCCATATACAAAGAGAAGCTCACAATCTTATCTGTGTCCTGTGCTGTTCCTGTGCCCAGTCCACCACCATCTATTTATTTATCCCGATCTTGAAAATAAAGAGGGAAATGAAAACACACCTTTTTCATTATTTTTTTCTTCATTCAAGTGCTTTCCAGCTGACTAAAATTCATATTTATGCTAATATGCAGCACCTCTTGCCGCCTCAGCCTCGCATGGGAGATGGGAGCCAGGCTAGAATTAATGACATTGCATCGGCGGTAATGTTTGCCGCGTTTCATTAGCTGGTATATCTTTAATTTCCAATAAACACAGTAATTAGGGGCGGTATCCGCGGAGACAGGCCCTGGCAGGCTGCTGCCGTGGTAACAGCTGTAACTGAATCTGCACAAAGGTAACAGCAGTCAAGGAGGACTTTCAGCTTAACCAAATCCTGCCTCGCAGTGGGAAGGGCCTCGATTCAATTATATGAAAATGAAGCCCACCACAGATATCAGCCAGGCCATTCACAGAAAAGTGAGAGGAAGAGGGGAAAACAAAAACAAATGCAAAAAAAGACAGACCCATCTATATGTATATTATAAAGAGAGTATATGTATATAGCACTAAAATAAGTGATACAATCACACATAGCTGGATTTTTCTTCACTTATATGAATATGATATAAATACATGAATGTAGACTTTTATTTCACTTTTTTTTTAACCCATTTCAGAGCAGGATTTTCCTTTGCCTCAGCTTTCAAAAGCCTACTCTTTCAAAGATCACTTAAGAAGGAGGAGAAAACATTCACAGAAATGTTCCAAAAATCTGCGCCTCACATATTACGCAGGCTCTTGCTCACTGTGAGCACAAAGGGCAGGCGATTGGATTAATCCTACACATTATAGTCAAAGGACTAGTCAGACTCATGTACAGAGAGGCAATTTACCACCCTGACCTTTCAATCTTTAAAACGTACCACATATCCCTCCCCTCCCCCTCTGCACACATACTTTTTGAATGCTCTCCTCCAACGCGAGTGCCGCAGTCATCTGAGGATTTCTTCATCTCAACAAGACTTGATGAACAGAGTGAGATAAAAATGGGGGACAAAAGAACATCAGAGAGAATAAAGGAAGGGACCAGATAGGAAAGTGATATAACGATAGAGACAAAGGAGTGAGAATTTCTCCCTGAGAAAGGATACAGAGCCAGGTAAGCGAGTGGTGGCTGTGCTGTAACGGAGAGGAGAGCTGTAATAGAAGCTGACACTGCTGCATTCCCAGTTCTGACCTCCCAGTCAGAGTGTCCTGTTTATTTAGACACAAACAAATAGTGCACCGCAAAGAGCTAATTGGCTGTGCTAGGTACTCAAACCCAGTCATCCAAGTGTAAGGAGGATGCTGAACACAAGCTGAACGGCACCAATCTCACGGGGTGTAAGGGTGGCAGGCCTTAGATTTGTTAACTAGCTCTCCTGGAAAACAGGAGGGAGATGGTATTTTAACTCCACACAACAGCTTGTTGTGGACATCATTCAAACATTTATGTTTAGGCTTCAAGGCCAAACAGCCACACCTGAATAGTGATTCCCTTGAATGGTATCTTTAGCAGATATGCTGATACTGACACTTGCCCATAAGAGAGTTTTTTGAATAACGTTGGCCTTCTCTATGAAATATTAACCCCCTGACAAAAGCTCATAATGAAAATCTACACTTAATATCTTTGTTTTACTTTTTCTTTTTTACCAAGCCTTATCTTCTCTACCTCAGGCTACAAGCATCTTAAGGTTGCAGAATTGCTTTTATTTGCCCGCTTTTACATCAACATGTCAGTTCTTGATCTGATCCCATCCCTCCTCCACTCTGTTCCACCTCTAAGGGCTGTATGCCTCACCAGTATACCAGATCAGACAGAGGCTATGGAAAGGTCATAGCTCACTGGTGGGTCCCTGGCAGTTAGCCTCTCCTGTTGGCCTCCATAGGATCTGGTTATGTGGGGAGGGAAGGGCGGGGGCTCTCAGCAGCCTTACTTCTCAGTAGGGTCCATGAAGCCCCAAGCCCAGTCTGGTCTCCCAGCGTGTGGAATCCATAATGTCAGACATCTCCATATCCCCAGTAATCACCAGCTCAACTTGGGACTCTGTGCCGGGTTGTGATTAGCGACAGTGGCTTACCAGTCCTGTTCAGACTTTGCACAGGAGAACAATAAGAGTTGACGTCTCCATCTGCTGCCATGAATTACTGCCGCTGCCTTCCTTCACTCCTCTCGCTGAGTGAGAGATTCACGAGGAAGAGAAGAAGAGCTCCCTCACTTTTGGAAAAGCTCGCACCCTAAGTCGAGAAAGCGGCAGGCTCAAGCTGTGCCTCTTCACCCTCCCATCTCAGTTGATCTTTGGGTGAGCATATGGCCTGAGAGTCGAGAAAGTGCAGCGTCTCGGCAGGCTGGATTAGGGATGGAGTAACAGGCTGCGAGGGAGTGGTGATGGGCACTTTGGCTGTAGCACGCCGTAATCTACCCAGCAAGGCAGAGCACAGATGCTGGGCCAGGCAGGGAGGCTCACTCCTCGTTAAGGGTCCATTATAGAAAAGTCCTCGTTAAAGAAACACCACCGGGAGGAGAGAGACCGTCCGATAGATGAGCACGAACAGAAGAGGAGAACATTTAATTAAATAATTAATTAATGGCCCTACCATATCCAGTGTGATCATGCCTCCATTTTCCTTATTAAACATACAGCAGCCTGGGTGGGAGGACCAGCTTAAAGCCAAGCTCACAAAAAGCGTTTTCCCCAAAAACCTGTTTGAATTTTCATCACGGTTGTTGCAAACTCTCTATTACAGTCTATTTCCACCTTTTGTTTGACTGAATTCTACCTACCGTTTCTGTCTGTGCCTCCTGACAGGCTTATTTGAGGAAATGCCTTTGGTTAGCAAAGCAAGGAGATGTGGTGAGGTAAGGGAGAGAGAAAGAGAGAGAGAGGGGCCTAAGGAAATCTGCTCAATTGTGCACTGGGGAGGATGTTAACATGGGGCCCTGGCACCTCTGCCAAAATGAGTTAGCCTTACTTGATGTTTCAGTGTTGATTAAGAGACAGGGATGGGAATAGGTTTCAGCTCTGCTTAGTAAAGCAGCAGCAGGTGCAGGTTGGGACAAGCCAAAATGAGGACGGTGTTGACTCGCATCAGGTTGAACACTGCAAAAAATGTCCTGTCCAACAAATGATCCATCATATCACATCATATCATTAGATTTTTAATTGAGCTCTACTTACCGAGTTGAAAGCTAATTTATTTTGAAAATCTATTTTTATGAAGTATAGAAATTAGTTTACGTGACTTCTGTGAATCAGTGAAGAATCTCTAAATTTGAAAGAAAAATATTTACTCAGTGTCTGAAGAAAGTTTGACTTGATTCCAATGTGAAGATCACTTTGAATAATCAGTCTGTTAATTTTTTAAATTATAATAAAAGGGGGGAAAAAAATTCTTAAACCGACTGAAGTGATTGCACAGGAGAATTAAAGTTGTGTCACTCAACAACTATCCAGCTAGTTGACTCCTTTTAACTACAAAAAGATTTTATGATTAAATGCAATTCACTAACGTTTCATAGACATTTTCTACAGTGTGGATGCAAGAGGAGATTCTCTGGAGGAGCACGTAGGCCGAACTGATGTAAGGAAGATTTTCCTCTCCCTCTTTTTCACTGTAACAACCTCCCTGAGCATTTCATAGCTGCATATGCTGCTGCTTAAAGCACCGCTGAGATTTATGCCGTTGTCAGCTCACAAGGGTGCAATCAGGAATAAAGATCCCATAAACCCCTCTGATGTGTCCACAGGTACAGCAGCACTAGGTTATTGCTGATGGCGGATAAACCACGTAACTGTAGGTTTGTTTGTTTTTTTCTTTTTTCTTATTTGAAGTGAAATCTGACGTAGTTATGTTTTGAGTGACTTTCATGACCTGTAGACTTTTAAATTCCGATTAAACCACATGCCACAGTTTTTCAAATACATTGACCTCAACAAGAAAACTATTTTTTTTACTTTTCCCCTCTTCAGCAAACACAACCATGCTAACTGAGAACAAGGGAGGAACAGAGGAGAGAAGGAAGCCATCATCTGCCAGGGAAAGAAAGAGATTAGGATGGATGGGAAAACATGCATACCACGTCAAAGCTTTAGGCCCCTTTGTTTTAATCCTAAGTAATGCTGATTTCCTCTGGGTTGCTGAGGTTGCCAAGAGTCCTAGTGTGCGTGTGTGTGGGAGGGGTGTGTGAGTGTGTATGTATATAGTATGTGTGTATGCAGGTTTAAATAGTTTGTCCACTGATGAAGTCCAGCCAGGTTGGCATCGGATGCATTGTGTATGCTACTAGAGTCTGCATGAATGTGTGTTGGACCCCACGGATTATCCACTGCGTCCGGTCCTGTGTGTGTGTGTGTGTGTGTGTGTGTGTGTGTGTGTGTGTGTGTGTGTGTGTGTGTGTGTGTGTGTGTGTGTGTGTGTGTGTGTGTGTGTGTGCCCACCTGGCTATCTCTCACCAGGTTACATAAGCATTACGAACCCTTTGGGGGACTCCCTAGCTCTGCGTCCAGCTGGCACAATGCTCCCGCTCCTACAGTAGGTTTGCCTTTCAACTCCATCAAACAACTGACTTTATTTATCTCTTCCTTCAACTGCACGAAAAACCTTTTCTTGTTTGTTTGTTTGTTTGTTTGTCTCCTTCATTTTAATTGATTCATTTGTTCTCCAGATAGTCTTAACTGGGGTGACTAACAGGGCTCGGCTGATACAAGCCCACATCACTGCTGAGACAATTCGCTTTTCCATTCAGTATTTTCATGGTGCGGTTGTCTGTTGTTACGCCTGGCTAGATAACATCTACTCAGCCCTGCCTGGCTCCAAGACGTGGTCAAAAAAAATGAAAATAAGAATGTATCTGGTAACTTTGTATGCCTGCTCAGTTTGATGACTGATGGGAAAAGTATTTGCGCGAGGGCCAAAGTATGAGAGGTGTCTCAGTCCTGTCTATATGAGATTCCCGAGTAGTAATCAAAGAGGTGGCACAGTCATAGCCGTCCCCAGGCAGTGTGTTTTTTTCCCCTCCTCATGGGGACAGACAAGACCAATTGGGCAAAGCTTGGATGTCTCGGGCTAAGCTGAGGTTGCACTGCAAACACCAACCCCACCACCACCACCACCACCACCACCACCACCACCACCTCTCCGGGCTTCTCAAGGGCTGTCTATCCCACTGCATCGCATCACCGTAGCGACAGCTCTCCCCTCGCCGCCCCATCAATCCCCTGGCCAGTCGCAGCTTCCTGATCTCACTGCCAGCTCCTCAGCCAGTCAGCAGCTGCCCAACAACGCCAGGCCTGACAATCGCTTACCCTGCCGCCTTCAAGTCTGTCAACCTCGGGCCTGTCAAATTACTGTCAGCGTAAACAGTGGGGGAGGTGGAGGGGGGAGGGAGTGAGAAAGAAAAGAGGAAGGGGTGAGAGTAGATGGGGAAAAGAGTGGAGAGCGCAGGGTGGGGCATGTTGGGTGGTGGGATGAGATGGAGAGAGTGTCACAAGCAGATGTGCGCACGCTTGCATGCACACCTGTGTGTGTGCACGAACGCACGCGCGTACGCACACGTCTGACATATATATCACTCTCGTCCCATTTTCTTCTGATGCTGGCACTTGCTCGCTCCCATCAATGTCCCCCTCCCCTTTCTTTTCCCCATCTCTCTTTCAGGTAATTCCCTTGGTCACATCAGTCCTACTCATCTCTGTGCTTTTCCTCCCCTCATTCCTCCCTCTGCCCCTCCACCACACATGTTCCATCTCTATCCCCCAGTCTCAAAGCACCGGTTCAACATTGCTTTGATTCAAAAAAAAAAAAGGTGGAGGAAAAAAAAGAAGAAAAAGAAGTCGGAAAAGGAAAAAGTAATGGGCAGAAAAATGAAATGACTTTCTGGGCCCTCACGTAAAAGCATGGCTCGCTCTTCGAGACAGGCAATATTCCCTCAATTATTGCCACTCACAGAAACCTCTTCGCCAGTGGATGAAGTTTTAATTCCAGGCCTCCAATAAAATGGATGCCCTAGATATAATGTGGAAATAACTCCTCAATGTTTCAGGATTTGCATGACAGTGTACTGTATATGTGAGTGCTGCACACATGGACTGCACATATGAGTGGGTGTGTTCTTACATACTTTAAGTGAGGAAGAGGTGATGTGGAAGCCTCATATTGATCTGACACTAGCCATGGGCTCTCAGCTCTGAACGACCACTGGCTTTCTCTTCATAAGTCGATTCTATTCATTCTCAGGCATTTATATCAAGACTTTGAACATACAGTATACAAGCACTATATGGTATATCAGTAAGTAGCAATAAGTCATGCAACCACTGCCAAGATTATATCAATTTTTCAAAAAGAAATCCTCTTAAATTAACTATTTTGTTTTGCCTGTTTTTTTTCCCCTTATAATGTATACAAGGGAAAACGCTGGTCTGAGATCCATGTTCCCAGTGGTCTAAACACTATTTGTTTATTCAACTGAGAGAGGAGGCAAAGTCTTAATTTAAGTGTTTAAAATGTAATTATATACTTCAGTTCTGTTTCTAATTCTAATGTTGTTTCTGTTTCTGTTTCTCATTTGAGGTTAAATCTAGTTCTGGTTCTAGTTGTAGTTTAGCCCATATCACTAGCCCGTGGTCCAATCAGCCTTTTTTTTTTTTTTTTACTCCAAGCTAAACTTCCATCTTCGCTGTATTGGTGAAACTTCAGAGACTGTTATCTCAAATAGAATCTAACTATCTAAATGGCCAGATACCACTGTCATTGCTTTTATGGTTCACAAAACACTGAAATTCATGATTGAAATAGTCTTATCTCTGCACTGACAGATCTACAGTAACTTACAGGCTTAGTGCAATAGTTAGTTTCATTATTAGGCCTTCTATCTCATGCCTTCTTTTTTATTTACTTCAGTGATTAGATAAGTTTCATGCTTGCTGTAATGCCCCCGCTGCAAATATTATTGTGTATAAGCAGCAGAAGTGAAAAATCCCTGTAATAATCCACTTGACACGTCTGGAAAAAAAAATGTAGCAACAGCTTTGATGGTGCTGGACTCATCCCGGGCCCGGCTGCTTTGCTCACAGTGACTTCTACTGTATAACTTGGGATCTGTGTATAACAGCTCACCATTAAGGGTAATAAGGATAAGCACAGACCCTGCTGGTCTGTGATAACCACACCTGTGTAAAATGTGACAAAGACAAGGAGCCTATTCTACATTAGTTTGGTAAGCATGGGACACAGTCTGCAAGATGATCTTTCAGGCCAAAGTGTGAGAGCTGGCAGTGCTGTGACACTGAGGGAGGCAGAGCTGTGCTCCACTAGGCTGTGGTTTGTATGTCAGGAGGCCAATTTTACCCCTGATACAAGTTCTAGTTGTATTTCTAGTACCTCGACCTCCAGCTCTTCTTGTAGTTCTAGTTCTAGTTATATTATAGTTTTAATTACAATTCTGCTTGATTTTAGGCCAAGTTGTATTGGCCTGGATCTACTTGCTGTGTGTAATGAAATGTAATGTTTCTTCCACTCATGCAAATTATTTATTTCCAGGTCTAGCTCTTCTTTACTCATAGTTGTATTTCCTTTTCTATTTTGAGTTCCAGCTTTAATTCTAGTTCAAGCTCTAGTTGTAGGTTTATTTTTAGTTCTCATGGTAATTGTATCTCCATTCAGTTCTGGCTCTAATTATAGATGAAGTTACAGTTTTAGTTTGGTGTGTAGTTGTTGTAATGTGTCCCGCTCTCATACTAATTACCATATTTCCAGTTCAAGTTTAGCTGGTTGTATTTGAAGCACAAGCTCCAGTTCTAGTACTTCTCATGGTTATATTTCAGGTACACTTCTAGTTCTTGTTCTAGTTTCCTTTCCAGTCCTACTTCTTGTATTGCTTCTCTGTCTAGTTTTCATTGTTGCTCCAATATTTTTATTTCTATTAGAGTTCACTCACCAGATTTTATCTCCACTTCTAATTCTAGTTCTAGTTCTAGTTCTCATTCAAGTCCCAATTTTAGTTGTACTTATACACCGAGCTCTTACTTCTCACAGTTTTGATGTTTACCTCTTATAGTATCACTTTTGTAGTTCAGTCTCTAGTTTTAGCAACAACAAAGTTCAGCTTTGCTCTATCGGACAGCATTTGACTTTGTGTTGAGACGCTGGACTAATTTGCCATAGCGACTAACCTCAGGCACTCAGATTTCTGATTGGTCAAGGGAGGGGAGTGGCCCCACTGTGCACAGATGAGTGCTCAGATAATTGGTTGAGAGAATTGGGAGTCGTCAGTGGCCACTCTAACAGAAATGGGTCTAGCCAGCTGAGCTCCCAGCTCCTTAAGTGCCATTTTAACACAGTCATTCCCCCCGCCTTTTAATTGCAATCAGACTTTGAGGGCATAGACATGGCCCTGGCCTTCCATCATTAACTGACGCACATGAGCAAACATACGCATTGAGGAAGAGATGAAGACCTATACTGATGAGCCACACAAGACACACACAGGCTCATGCTGACAGCATAGCGGAAATCTTTCGCGTCCTCAGTGCTGACACACCAGGGGGAATTAACATGGGCAGAGAATTCGGCTTTGTCTATGACTCAGAGAGACAGAGAGCAGGAAAGAGAGAGGCTTTGTCTTGGGTGTAGTTGTGTGGCTGTGGGAATCGATAGGTTTAACCAGCAGGGGCTTGGGTCTGTGGAGCAGGAAGAGACACAGGCAGGAGGTTAGGGCTGGGCAGCACAGCCTGGAAATGCTTTATCACCACTACCAGCAAGGCACTGTCTACCATCCGGGGCACAAGAAGCTTAGGGGCTTGGGGGGGTGCATGTATGTGTGTCTGTGTGTGTATCTCTGAGCCGTTAAGGGATAGGCCTGTGTCTGTCTGAATGCATGAACTGTGCATGACAAATATTACATTATTGTCCAGGGTCTTTCACTTGCATGCTGATATTGTTTGATTCAACCTGGCAGCTGTGGAAAAACCTCAGTCCTCTGCTATTGTTTCTGTTCTGTTTTGTCCTCCAAGTTCAGATGGAGCTATCAGAGAGAAATGAATCTAAAGTGTCTGGAGGAGAGGAGAGGAGAGGAGAGGAGAGGAGAGGAGAGGAGAGGAGAGGAGAGGAGAGATAAAAGAGTAAAGGAAACCCAGTGAAAGCCTTAATATCAGAAAAGGTGTGCTTTTTCGTCATGCTGACATCAGTCCAAGACCAAAAAGTTCCATTATTTCAGTCTTTCTTCCTCCACAATTTAGATCAAAGAATGAGGAGAAGAGAAGAGAAGAGAAGAGAAGAGAAGAGAAGAGAAGAGAAGAGAAGAGAAGAGAAGAGAAGAGAAGAGAAGAGAAGAGAAGAGAAGAGAAGAGAAGAGAAGAGAAGAGAAGAGAAGAGAAGAGAAGAGAAGAGAATGAGGCTCTGGATTACATGTCTGCACAGGTGGAAAGAGTAAAAGACAATAGTAGTGTTGTGCAGGCAAGAGGCAGGTGATGTAACATGTTGACCCATCTAGATTGGTGACAGTGACATCACCCGGCTCAGGGTGAAGGGTTCGTATGCTCTACTACTGCTGCCGTGGTTGTTGCGTCTGAACAGTGCAGGGTGTACAGTGGGCTGTACAGGCAGTTCACATTTTACCTTGATCTCACACCTCTTCATTTTGCACTTTGTTTGTTTAATATTTCTAATACCCTCCTGTATGTGTTTAAAGAAGATCATCACATCTTAAAGAGACTCAAGATGACAGATTAATCCTGTGTGAGTTATTCATCTCAAATGCCAACAGTTTGGTCTCTGACAGTTTCATTCATTAAGCCAGGCGAGTCATACAGTAATTGAGCTGAATAAGTTGCCCTAATGTCTTAGTCGTCCGAACAGACAGTGCTATCATAATTTGTTTTTAATCGGATTGCATTGTTTTGGCTGATAAAATATGCTAACTTGCATTATGGCTAATGAACTTACTGTGCAGCGTTCCTCTCCCTGAACAGCAAAAGAGACTGATTGTGTTTGTACTGTAGATGAAAATCAGCCTGTCTTGCTGTTTATTGATTTAGAGGACACTGTCTGAAGCAAATGTTGCCGGCTTCTGATATTATATATATAGTATATATATATATATATATATATATATATATATATATATATATATATTTTTTTTACCTTTCACCTGAATCAGACTAGTTCGGCACTGTGATCGCAGTGCTTCAATTAAAATGCGCTCTGCGGCTCAATATTTGGATTAGTTGAGATTTAAGCGCAGACTGTGAAATTTAATTTGGTGATATTTTCAGCTACAACAAATGAACAGGTAAACAACTAAAGACCTTTCATCTAATCCTTTTCTATTTCCATGTGGCGTTTAGGTTGTTAAAAACACCCTCAAAATAGTGTCCATTGTATATGTGCAATGTTGTGTTGTCCCTGGTGGTGTGTAGCATACATCAGTGCGCTGTACTCTGTGGAGCCATTTTGTTGTTGTTCATTGAGTTTCTGTATGTATTGTGGAAATACGACAGGTGATACTTGGAGGTTAAGGTGATTGTCATATGCATTCAATTGACTTCACCACATTGTATTTTCAAGTAGCATATATTTAAATCATGTACCATTTATTGTTACAATTTCAAATCTAACATGTGCACTTAACAATACTTATTTGAATTATGCTAAGAAAGACAAGTATTATCACAAACATTATGATAAAAACACCCAAAGTGCATCTGGGGTATGGCAGCAGTAGCTGCAAAGCTGGGTCAAGTAAACACTTCATCCAATTTGCCGTCTGCGTTGCGGTCTGTGTAATTTCTATTTACATGGTAATAGTCTGTCAATTCATGTTTGCAGAGGTATGTGGGATCGGGTTGTGAAGGTGCATGAAAACAGCTTATCCTAAATAAAACCTAAATCAGAAAATGAGCCTTTCTTAACTATAACACTCTAAAAAAAACATAAATTGAATGTAAATGTATATTATGAGGCTCAATCGCCTGTTTCACTTTTCCAAATCAGGACATGTTGCGCTGCAAACAACTGCACAAGATTAAATGAGCACAAATCAACAAGTGTCTGAGCTGTCAAACCTGCCTTACAACACTATAGGAGCTTGCTCAAACGCTGACATGAATGACTTAAACAGTTTGCACTATGCTCTAATTTTCCTATTCAGCTATGTGGGTAAAATGAGAGAACAGGATCAACTGCCAAGTGTTGTTCCCTGTCTATTCTAAAATGGCACAAGGTATAAAACTAGACACACAGACATTTTGAAAAAAAAAAAGAAGAAGACATTTTTGCATAATCTGCATGGGCATGGTGATTTGAAAATGTTTTAAAGATTTGGACGCATCCAAAAAATGTTGGCACAAAAATACATGTGCTGCACATTAAAGGGTTGTTAATATGCAGCTGCTCTAAAACAGGCCTAATCCAACAAGTGTTAGCATCACAAAGAATGTAAACTATGCATTCATGCTCAGGAAGTAATAGATTATGTATATGGGATTTACAATCATTTCACTATATATACCCTGTCAATCACTGACTTTGAATTTCCTTTTGAAGGGAATGAATCATTTAGAGAAGACGGTACTCATCAAAGCCAAATGAATTGCTGAACAATGTTAATGTGAGGAAATCCAGACTCCAAATGTAGGAGTGACCCGTTTTGAAGCAAAATATAGTATAATATATTCAGGCAGCACCATTAGTAAGATTTAATTCAGAAACCTTTAAAAAAGGTACCTCAGTGTTTTTGAATGTATTTGTCTTGCCCTCATACCACTTGCTATTATTAAGATTACTAAGACCTACACCACCGGGACGAACCTCAAATATTACATACGTATCCCATCTCTTAAATGAAAATTAAACTATCAGCTAATTAATCAGCGACACAAAGAAATTAGATGATAGTAAAAACCTTTCCTATGTGTGAATAGTTGAAGCCGGAGTGGATCTAAATAACCCAGAGGTAAAGCAACAGATAGGACCTGGGCCGCTTAGAAGACTGATAAAGGTTTTACCTCCATTACAGGGGCTAAGACGAGGCTCGGGCTTCTGCGGCTCTGGATTCCAAGCATGCCTCTGATTTGTCAGCTCTGGGAGAATGCTGTAATACTGGACATAATGGCACAAGGAGGTGTGTGTGTGTGTGTGTGTGTGTGTGTGTGTGTGTGTGTGTGTGTGTGTGTGTGTGTGTGTGTGTGTGTGTGTGTGTGTGTGTGTGTGTGTGATAAGGTGGGATGAGGTGTGTTGTGGGGAGACAGAAGGAGGGAATGACGGTGGAAAAATGTCTGCAGATGGATGTTGAAACAGTCATACATCCTCGTTAGAACCCCTGTCTCCCAGCGGCCAGAAAGTCCCCTTATCTCCCACACAGATACACGCGCACTCATACACACACACACACACACACACACAGTCACTCGCTGCCATTGCTAAACGTGCATGAGTGCGTCAAGTTTTGTGTCAAAAGTGTCAAGAAGAAAAGCTGGCCTTTCTTAGCAAGATTGATAGTCTTGGTTAACTTTTGCTTTGATTCGATTTCCCCTGATTTAAATAATAATCTAATAATAGTCATCTTGCTAGTTTTACATTGTATTTCATTCAAACAACATTTTTTACATGGCTGCTTTGAGTTATGACAAAAACTAAGATTGCTGAAATGCTGTCTTATTTACTCAAACAGAACACAAGCCTAAGGGTCTCCAGCCACGCTAGCACTTCTGTGAGGCTGTACATGTATGTATAGCCACAGTGGTGCTTTGAGTTACTTTAAATATAAAATAAAGTTTGCCATTCAGCAACACATACAGTACTGGTATCAGTGCCAAAACTCAGGTATTACATTGGCACTCAAAACAATAAATATCCCTTCTCATACAGTTGCAGCTGAATACACACATGCCTATTAAAACCGTTCCAAATGTCTTTTTCCTCTCACATAAACACCATTACAACTGCTTGTAAATTATGCTTTTTATCCTCGCACATCCCCTCCAGGATACCAATCAGTATATTCTGAAACAAAGACACAAAAAAGTGTCTTTCACACCAACTGCCACCCTCTCTTTAGTGCTGCCCACACCACAGCGTCCACTGGCAAATCCCCCCTCAGCATCCCCAGCAGCCCACCAAATCATGTCTTTTCCCATGTTGTCACCCCCTCCTCCGTCCGCCCACAGCACAAGTCACTTGCTCAAGTTGCCCTAAAGGGAGCTGGCAGAACTACAGTGAAGCAAACAGAGATACAAATGGCCGCTCCAGACAGCTCGTGCTCGCATCTGCATTCATTACCTCCCATTTTCACGACACACTAAAGCTTCTCATGGAGCTGCCGTTGTGCGCTTATACGACGGGCTTCACGGTGCCGTCACATCGGCCTTCAGGGCTCACGGCTTCCACGGTTGAGACAGTCAGAGGTCAGTAATGAATATACATGTGTGGTCTGCAGCAAGGGTGATACTGGGAGAAACAGAGCGAGGGAGGAAGATGAATATTGAGTTAACGTGCTGAGCAGGATAGAGCTACGTTCCCAGTTCCCCAGTCACAGTGTCCTCTGCTGTTAGTCTCAGTCTGGCTTGTGAACATAAATATTTACACGGCTGTCACAATCAGGATTTATAGGGCATTCTCTGCTCTTCCCATAAGAGAAATATAAAGTATGCTTTATTCCCTTTTTTCTTGTGCAGAGGTAGGTTTCCTTTTTGCACAATGGGAATGAAATTCTTGTTTGCTCTGGGATGTCTATGCAACCATGTTTTCGCTGTCTTGTGTACTGAGTGCACGGGGTGTGAATATTGTCCCATTATATTGACTGTTCTCATGCTTGCCCGTTTCAATAACCAACATTCAGCAAAAGAAGTGCCGCAATATAAACAGTTTGGATATTTCCAACCGGTGAGGGAGAGGCAACAGAAGTAATAAAACACAGACAATATACTTATTGTCTTTCTTTGTAATACTGAATGCAATAACAATACTGCAGGCTAACCTGTCTGATGTGTGTTTTTGTGTGGCTGTGCGTGTGTGTCCAGACTCACGCTGGATGTTTGTGACCATTACTGGAATATTCTCAGTTGAAACAGCACAAATGCAAACACCTTTCTCTCTCTTTCTCTAATCTTCTTCCTCCTGATTCCATCCTAACCTGCCAATGCCAAGTCTATTTTGTCATGTAACTCCTCTGATAGGTTGGCATGTAATTAAGTCCTTGGCATGCACTGTGGGTTGTCATTTGCATGGTAATAAATCTCTGCTTCTTACTGTAGGTGGGGGAAGCAGGTCTGGACTGTGTGTTTAGCTTCAGCAAACATCCCTGTCTAACCTCTTATCAACTCCCCTGACTCCAACCTGTTTGGTCCACCAGGAGCAGTCATCATTTCCAGGTGGCAGACCGTATTGATTAAACATTGTGTTTAGTTTTTTATGAATGTATTTAAGGAAGAGCTGCCGTAAATGAAGCTTTCGGACAGCTGACTGCTATTAATCTGACTGTGTATTTGGTGCCTTGTATTTATTTGTTCCTATGAGCCTTCTGCCATCCATTACACAGTCATTTCCTTTTGTTCACTTTATCAATTGTGGGGATCATCTTTCCTGGAGATCCCTGGCACTTGCCCAACTACTGCCTATGTACAATGTATCAGTTAAAGCCACAACGAAGAGGCTGAGCCAAAGTGTGTGTGTGTGTGTGTGTGTGTGTGTGTGTGTGTGTGTGTGTGTGTGTGTGTGTGTGTGTGTGTGTGTGTGTGTGTGTGTGTGTGTGTGTGTGTGTGTGTGTGTGTGTGTGTGTGTGTGTGTGTGTGTGTGTGTGTGTGTGTAAATATGTGTGTATTTGTGCCCCTGAGTGCACTTGTACACACAAATAATACACCGAAGAGATGAGGCATTTGGGGCAAGGAGGAGTGAGAGTGTGTGTGGGGGGGGTGGGTTGCAAGGTGATTATATGTGTGTGTTTTGAGAGATGGATGAATGGAGTAAAGATTGCACTCATCTGTCGTGGTACAGTGCTCCCATCAGGTCTAATGAGTGTGCCGAGGTGACCTCAGTCTCGTAAGTTCACAGGCCTGATTAAACATCGTCTCTGAGTCGGCTCAGGGGAAGCCGTGCAGACCAGCACTGGATCCCTGCTCTCCCCTTCTTTGCTCCCCTCCATCGTCCTAATGGCTCCCTCTGATCTAACCCCATTCATCTCTATCACACCCCCACCCCACACCCAACTAACCCCACACACACACACACACACACACACATACACGCACACTCTGTTTCACTCTATCAGCGATACTCCCTTTGTTTGACTGGCATCTGTCTTTGCTAATATTTGTTCTCTTGTGCATGTTTATATCTCATATGTTCGACAGCTACGTGTTTCTTTTTGATCGTCATCAGTGTGTGTGTGTGTGTGTGTGTGTGTGTTGTGCGCTGCTTTTTCGCGCCTCCAAGCCCGACCCCCACGTTTTCTTCGACTACCATCTTTCTATGTTTATTCTGAGCTAGTAAGCCATAATGAGGCTGAGGTTGAGGGATGATGATTAACTGCAACAGGATCCAGGAACTGGCATAACTCATGATAAGACAGCTTTCTGTGGAGACTTTGATTTATTTGGCTGTAAGGTGCAGAATATCGGCTGTTCCTCTGAGCTAGGGGCCATGTGGGGTCACGAGTCGGAGACATGCAGTTAAGACGCAGCCAGCTAGTGTGTTTTAATCTTTCTCTCTTCACTTTGATCTCAGTAACTTCAGTCGAAGCTTGCTCAAATCATCAGCAAGACATTTTAAAGGGTTGCAATTAGGGCCAAATAGCCTGCCATTTATCAAGCTCCTTTCATGTCCACCATTTTATTTTATGAAAGCAATCGATTGTCTCTGTGGCATGGAGGCGCAGCCCAACCTCTGCTTGTACTCCTAGGTGAAAGCACCGAGCGCAGTCAGGCCATTGCTCCAGCAGTGAGTGAGCGAGATAGAGAGTGATTTAGCTGGCTGCAACACCATGACCGACACTTCTTTCACATTTACACCAGAGTAATCAGACAGCCCAGTCTAGTAAAAATATAGCAGCTAGTCAAAATGCCAGGGGCGCCAGGCATCTGTGTTTGCTTTTGGGGTGGGGCTCGGTTTGAAGGGAGACTGGAGAAGAGAACGAGAAACAGACAGAGGTCAGAGAAGGAGAGAAAAGGATGGAGAAAGAGGTAGCAGTAAGGGAGCAAACAGAGCAACGGTGTATGTGTGTGTGTGGCTGTGTGTGTGTGTGGTTTATTTACAGTTATGTGTTATTTAATCACCGCTCCATAGTGCTCAGCTCCTTTGCAGACAGACGGCGAGGGAAAGACATGTGCCCGACTTAGACAAAGAGAGAGGGAGGTTGCACACACTACGCTGCACGCACTCACACATAGACGACAAAATGTACAAAATGAGCAGGTATTTAATACATAAAATATGCATGCATCCTTTAAAGATTTGATCTGCAGGAAGTGTGTGTTGTCATGGCATGTATTAGAGCAGCCCCTACATGCATATTTATTGGCAGCCTATATTAACAAATTATAATGAGAAGAATATGCACATACATACATACGCAAACAAGCAAATTATCTCATATTCACAAAGTGGACACATACACACACACGCACACATACACTGAGAGACACAGAAGCCGAGCAGAGCTCCAGCAGTGCAGGGCAGGAGAGGAGGCTGCAGGGCCCTGACCACATAATCATCTCCTAGAGAGTGATCATCAAGGCCTCCAACATCACTGCACAAATACACCAACCCTGGACCCCCTGGCATGAGGGGAGGGAGGAGGGGTGAAGACAAAGAGTGTTTACAGAAAAAAAAGAGGGAGAGCAAAAGGAAAAAGGAAAGGAAGAGGAGGGGGGAAAGGAAATTAAAAAGTAGAAAGCGAAAGAGTGAGAGAAGGAGTCTGTATTTACAGAGCTGAAGATGGGAGGAGGGCAGAGAATTAAAAGAGACAGGAAAGGAGCATATGAAGCACAAGATTATAGAAAGAAATATTAGAGACGGGAAGGGAAAGGGGGGAAGCTGGATAGATGCAAGGCTGACAGGGAAGGGAAAAGGAAAGAGGAAATGAGGAGGAGAGAGGGAAGAGATAGATAGAGGGGAGGGTGAAAATTGGGAAGTGAGAGAGGCAGGGGGAGAAAGTGAGACGGCAAGGTGGGGGTCTGTGTTTACAGCATGAGAGGAGAAATGAAAAAGGAAAAGAGTGAGAAAGAGACATTAAGAAAGAGAGGGAAAGGTAAGAATTAGAAGTGAAAATTGGGCTGTGTTGACAGGAAAGAGCCAAGTAGGAGGAGGAGGAGAAAAAGAAGCAGGATGAGAGGAAAAGAGGTATGAGAGAGAGAGAGAAGTGGGAAAGAAACATAAAGCAAGAGACAGAAATAAGGGCGAGAGTGTATCTGTTTGCCACGCATGAATGTACAGCAGCGTTGCCCTGGAAACGCCAGCCGCTTGGATTATGAGCTGATTAGTTGCCCTCCTCCTTGAAGGCCCCCCAGCTGAGCTGCCTCCACTCAACAGGGTGTGTACATGCTACCTGGGACACGGTCTGATGAACAATCACACACCACACACCACACACACACGGTCTTCATTCAGACACAAACATACAATAAAGTCAGTCTTTGCTTTTGCCCATTGCATTCACTGTAAATACCGCCAATACCTTTCTGCGTCAACATCTCAATCTTTCACTCTCGGCTGGACTCTGCCTCTCTGCCTCTGTGCCTCTCTGTCTCTCTGTGTGTGACGTGGCAGGGTGCTAATCTTGCCCCTTATCTTTGCCTGCAGCTCTGCTCACATTCCCTTCTCCACAAGCACCTTATCTGCCATCACTGTCAATCAGAGCAGATCAGGCTACCTACAGCTGAGTCCGCTCAACCCCCTTCCCTCCCCTCGCCCCCGCCAACCAGCCTCCCTACATGTCCATTACCAACACTCGCGCCATGCATGCTCCAGCCTGGAGCATCCTTCACACACAAGCAAACTTGAGACCTACTCTTCGAGCAATCGGCGCTGGCCTTAAATTGACTCGCTCCTCCAGTGTTTGTCTTGCGCAGTGACCACAAACACTTCTTGCTTTTATCAGAAACCAATTAGCGTATACTACTGTATGACCACTAAACTCTGCATCTGCACTAGATAATTACCAGATCTGTTCTTGTACCTGCTTGTGGCAAAAACAAGAGTGAAATTTAATTTTGATTAAAATTTTCCTCAAGGGAAAGGAACCAAAATGCAGCACTAATTCAGTTGTAAACACTAGCAAGCAGCCCCTTTGCAATCACAATTTATAGTCCCCCTTGTACTGCAGGGTCACCAGTAAAAACAGCTTTGTTTGTACTGTCACTTACGTGGAAAGGGAGAAATGTTACCAAATAAACTGTACAAAATATTTATCTATTATTATAATTATATTTTTCTATTTTTAACTTGCCTGTGTAGATGCAACACATACTTTAACAACCTATTACCCTGCCATCATCATGGTTTATTGTAATGACCCCTGGGTTTAATGAGAAACCCAGGTGAAATAACATTACATTTCCATTATGTATTAAATATTTGATGGGGGACACTTGGGTTAATTTAATCTAAAAGAGTGTGTGATGAAAGGTTTTGGTATGAAAAGTCATTTTGGTTTTGGTCATTCCATTCTCCGTGTCAAGGATTTCCTCATTACCATAAAGCATCACCACAATGTTTAACTTGTCAGTCATTTAAAGTTTTCTGAATCACATATCATTTGTCCGATTTGTGATACGTATGAAACAAGCTTCAAGAGCAACTTTGAATATTGTGTTAATAACAGTGCAATGTAGAGCTCATAAAAAAGAAACACTACTTAATGTTTTTTTTTCACAGCTCAGTAGTCATACACATGTTCTTAATACAGCAATGAGTCAAACAGAAGCAATGAACACACACACACACACACACACACACACACACACACACACACACACACACACACACACACACACACACACACACACACACACACACACACACACACACACACACACACACACACACACACACACACACACACACTCCAGCCCACTGGCACTCTCCTCCAATCAGTTGGTGCCAGTGACCTCCCACCCATGATCACGCTGCTGGGAAACCCACCCATTTGAGTACTGTGCACACCGCCCACATTCATACAACCACCCACTAATCAGAGGCTCTAATCCAGACTGTCGGCATTTTGGTTCATAACCCTCATCATGAGGGCAGCTACAAAGCAGGTACAACAATAGGAGAAAAAAATAAAATAGCACAAATCCCTTTTGGGCAGGTTTAATATTTTTAGGCGAGGGCACTTTTATGTGGGGGCAGGTGTGCTCTGACTCCCTAATGCTGAAGTAATTGTAGATAATGGAGTTTTAAGGACAGCTGCTGATGCAGGTTTAAGTAGGATTTGGGTAGAGATTTATGGTGGAGGGAAAAAGGGCGGATGGGTGGAAAAGTTGGAGAGGTGCAAGCATGAGGGAGTGAAGGAGGAGGTGGGAAAGGAGATGTGGAGGTTAGGGAAAAGGGGGTTTCTGCCTCAGCTTATCCCAGCAAAGGTGAGAAGCAGGTGGAATTGGAGAAAAAAAAGATATGGCTCTATCTTCTCAGAGAAAAAGCTGTGGGATTGAGAGGGTAAAAAAAAATTAACTCATCCATAGTTTAGTGCCCGTCTGGCCCGGTGCTTCTCGAGAAAAAGGGGTTATAGAGGGCACAAGCTGGATGACTAATTGGGGAGGATACGAAATGAGGCTTGACTCAATCTACACCCTTGAATCAACTCTGCCCTACAGTATGCGTCAAATGGGCTCCCTAAGTGGTGCTTTTCCATTGATTATACCGTTTCAATGTTACGCTCCAACTCCTTGTTGGAGAGATTTGACAGAAAAAAAAGAGAGAGAGAAGAGGATCTAAAGGGGGCAGTTGAAATACCGGTCAATACTGAGCAGGGGCAGACCAGAAAAGTAGGAAAGCAAGAGAGTGAGTAATATCATATAAACAGATATTCATGAAAGTGATTTGAGAGAGAGAGAGAGAGAGAGAGAGAGCGAGGGGACAAGGTGTGTAAAAAGTGCGTTTGGCTCGCCGTAAACGCAGCGGTGCGTGGCACTTCGCCTGGCATCGCCCTCACACTTTATGAGGTGTGGAGGGGCCATCTCCCTCGCCTCTCTGCCCATTTTAATGATACAGTTTAAATGGAAAAGCTGGAGCTTCACTTGGCACCAAGGACTCTACTCCCTCTGGTCTGCACAAACACACACACACAAACAAACACATATATACTCATACACACGCATCCCACATGAACTCTGGAAGTTTTTACTTTTATTTTGTGAACTGTAACTTTTCATCTAATCACAAACAGGTTTTCCTTGGAAATAAACTCAACTATTATCTGAAACTTAGATTTGATCTTAATGAAAGTAATTTACTGTAACCCAAACAAAATGAATGCCAAAAAATAAAATTAAGTAATAAACCTTCACATTCCAACACATAAGCATGCTCACACACACACACACACACACACACACACACACACACACACACACACACACACACACACACACACACACACACACACACACACACACACACACACACACACACACACACACACACACACACACACTCTCTCTCTCTCTCTCTCTATACAGTGCATGCATGCTCTATAGATGATCATAGACCTAGAGCCTGAGATGAGACCAGAGGGAGACAGCGATGAAGCCAGGAGGTGAAACTGGCTGTCAGAGCCGTGAAGTCTCCTCAGATCTGCCCTGTGTGCCTGGTCACTGTACCGACAGGAGAGAAGGTTTTTACCCACACCCCTCACCTATCACTGTAACCTCTCAGAGGAGAACATACCGCAGTAATGCAATATTGATCTGACAGTGTTGTGTGTGTGTGTGTGTGTGTATGTTCTCACCAGCCTTGTGTACAGTGACTGAGCTGTGAGAAGTTTGTTGATATGTGTTGCATTGTTTGTGTGTCTGTGATGTGCCAGTGCATGTGTGTCTGTGTGGGTCTGCAGGGGTGTGTGTGTGTGTGTGTGTGATAGGAAGGCGGCTATGAGAGCGATGCATTAATAAGCAAGAGGAGAGGTGTTAGCCTTGGTGCTATTTCTGACACCTCACTGTCAGAGCCGTCCTCTGCAGCAGCGGGCCTGACTGAACAGAAACTCACAGGGACCTGTGCACCCTCATTTCACCTTTCACATCATGTCTCGCTTCCCTGTTCTCTTTCATTTTCCTTCTGTCTTGCCATCTACCTTTTATGACAAGAAGATGTTATGAGAGCAGCCGTTATTCAAAGTTATTAAAACTTATGTTACCAAGTGAGTAAGACGTAAAAATGAAGCCTTTCAAAGGAAGTACTGAGTAAAAAAGTCAAATCCAGACACACTAACACATAGAGAGGGGCACTTTAACCACAGTAGTATGATAAACTTAGACCCTTTACTGTTGGAAATACATCTGCAGGATTAATTTGTATAATTAATATCAACTCGAAAATGTGGTAATGAACATGTTTTCTGCTTCAGATTATATTTGAAATCCTTTCATTTAGAGTGGTAAAATTCATTGATCATATTAATTAACAACTGAAACCACAAGCTAATTACATTAATTAGCTTTTGTTCATGACAACATTTTTTGTTTTCTTCATTTCCAAATTAATTTTCATCATTTGCTTAATTCATGGTCCTTCACTATAGATGATTATAAATACAAGTTTTTTTCTTCTTGAATGACTGTCACTGTAAATATTTTCCAAAGTATCATATGCACAAAATGTGTGTACTGTAGCATTGCACAATATTGTAACAGTGGAATAATGAAGATTATTTGCTGCTTGTGCTTTGCAGTGGTTAATCGAGGCATGAAATGGTGACTGAAAAAAGTCTGGCTGATGCAATACTTGTTCTTATAAAGCAAACACTACATCCCCATTACAGTAACTCAATGTTTCCCCAGCAGATGTCCAGTGGGCCTTTTAGGAATGTAGGACAGACGGAGTGTAACAGGGAGACGGATTAAAAATTGAGGAGGAATTCATATTCTGTATGTTCAAAATGCTACTTCACTATTTTTTCCTCTCCTGACCCAGAGAACTTTCTCTTCCTGTTCATCTGAGCTGGTGTCTGTGTATCAGAGTCAGCAGAGAGAAAAGTAGCAATATTGTAGTGACATGCAGGGAAAAGACATACCGATACGAAATGAAAAACAAATGAAAAAAAGAGATAGAAAAATAAATAATATATTTTGTTTTACCATACTTGTGAGCACGTTTAAAGAATGGGTTCACATTTTTCTAGTCTGTCTTTGAACAATTCTCTCATACAAAGAGTTCTTGCTATATTATTTCTGTCCACACTGACTGGTCATTAAGAGATTCCTCCCTTCCAGTAGAAGAAGTGAGTCCACTGGATTATGTGTTTCTCCATGCAGTCTGTGTTATTGTGGTGGAAAAATAATAACACAAAGAGAGAACGTGGTACTTAAAAGGCTGCAACTTTGCCACTGACTGATATACATTAACCACACTGCTGTCTGGTTAAACATAAGACTTAACTCACCTATCAACTTAGACCTTAACCTAAACCCTATTTGTCATCCTAACAAATTCTCATCTTCATGCTGCCCCGGGTAGTTTTAACATCAATTAATCACTTACGGTTGATCGTTGCCAAAAGAAATACTGCGTCTAACAGCTTCGACACTGCATTTTGCAGCGAGTCTCACTGGCTGCTTTTCTGATTGTCTGGCTTTACTGCACAAAGAGCTTTATGGCACAAAGAGGTACAAGCCACAGCTATTCGAATGCTAACAGATAAAACTGTTAAACAGTTAAAAAAGATGTTATCCCCTGTGGTGAAGCAGAAGAAGACAACTTTGGAGTGGCCTTCATGTTGAGGAACACTAACAACAGCAATAATGCTTGAGATAGAGAGTTTATTTTACTAAGTAATTAGACTTGTTTCAATTACGGAGAGATATGTAAAAAAAAAAAAAATATATATATATATATATATATATATAGCACTGGCTCTTTTCATTTCAAACTGAAGAGTCCAAACTATCCTATTTAAGAAGCCACACATTTCTCCCAAGGTCTTAATTTCAAACTGATTCGTACAAGATAAGAAAAACAAGTATACTCACATGCACATCACACAAAACACACACACAGGCATACAAACATGCACAGATAGTATGTATTGTAAACTGACTCTACTGTAGGTGCCCAGAAACACCAGTTATTCCCAGTGCAATAAAACAGGCAGACTAACTAATGGAGCCACCCACACACCAAATATACTTTTTTTTTTTTTTAATCACACACCACCTTCACAAACAAACACACGTACGCACATGCTCTTTTTTTTTGTTTTTTTTGTCCCAACCCACTTATTGCTCGTTAGCTGCTACATCGGGTGGTTGTTTTCGCATTGCCACTGTGACACAGTCTAGCTGTGGTTCGCTGTATCTACTGAGAGAGCACCACCAAAAATACTCCACTTAACAAACTCTTCTGATTACAGTTTGACTTTCTCGCTGTCTCCTTCTCTCCCTCCTGTCTTTAATCAGCATGTAAACAAGCGCAAGGTCATTTTCTTTCTTAAACGAAATGGGGGAGATAAGAGGAGCGTGGCATAGTTAATCCTTTGGACACGCTGATGGAGGAGTTTGTCCTGGTGATGTTCGGGTGTTAATTATGCAAGAATGCATCTTGTGCTCTCATGCTCTTTCTTTGTCTCTCTCTCTCTTTCTCTCTTTCCCTCTCTCTCTATTGATGACTCATCAGTTTATCTCTCTTTTCGTTTCCGTGTTCTCTCTCTCTCTCGCGCGCGCTTTCTCTCTCTCTCTCTCTCTCTCTCTCTCTCACCTTTCCCCCTTTTCTGTCCCCTCCCAAAAATCACACATTCCCAATCATATACATATCATATATAGTCCTGACATATGTGTGTGTGTGCCTCTGTGTGTGTATGTGTCACAACAACACGTGGCAATCCTTTTCAAATCAGCACAAGGTTTACACTTGTCCATGTGTGATTAACTGTGGTGTGTGTTAACATGGGCTGCCAGGGTGATTTGCTGAACTCAGCAACATAATGTTTTCTTCAGAACCTGTTTTGTCTTAGAACAAATCGGTGCAGATTGCTTGGATGTCGTCTGTGATTGCCTGAATGAATGGTGAATTTCCAATGAAAGGCTACTAACTTACTTGACAGCAGGGCAGAGATAGGGAGGAAAGGAAAGAACAGAAAGGAAACTGGCATGGGAATAAGAGAGAATAGTAAAAAGCAGCAAAGACAACATCTTCTCTGTTACCACAGAGCCATTTCTGAGTATCACTTTAAAAGTAGATTTTCACATTTATCTTCTCAAACTGAATGGGATGCAAGTTAATTAACCTGATCTGCAGCATTTCATTTTTGTTTGTTTTTTTGATAGTGATTTTTATTGTAATCCAGCATTAAATATTATTCTTTTTGTTTTTTTTCCAGCTGTTGATGCAACAGGAACTTTGATGTTTAATTGGTTTATGAAATTTCATATTCCAGCATGCAGGCTAAGAGACGGCAATCCAGCCCGAGTAAAAGACTAAAATCATTCTTGGAGGTATGACAGCACCCAGGCCTCATTTCTATCCTTCTCCACTATTTGTCAGCCTTCTCCTTTTCCCCAGTGAAGCAGCAATGTTAACAATGCTGTCCCCACATTTACCAGTTCTGCCTCATTACAGCTAAAGAAGTGGATAAATTAGCGCAGGAGAGCATGCACGGCGGAGTCCGACTCCACCTGTCAGCGAGGGGAAGATAGTGAATGTGTCGAAGAGGGGGAAGGGTGTGAAGGAACTGCTCAGCTTACAAGCTTTCAACACATATTAAAACAAAAGCCAGCCACTGAGGCTGATGCTCGTCTTTCAAAGACCATTACCTGTGGTGCACCTTTCAATATTTCAGATAGAAGGTAATCATCAAGTCCTTTTAGAAAGATTTTGTCTTTTTGACAATCAAGGATTCACTGCATCCATCATTTTAAGATGTTTAAGATCTTGTTTTTCATCTTTTTTTGTTAGAGCAATCACTGTGACTAGTTCTACAGGTTTAGCCCCTTGTTTCTAAACCTTGTGTCAGCACAGAGGAAAAACCTGTCACCCATGGGAGGAAGCTGCTAATTTCATGGATAACAGCTCCCACTGAACTTAGAAAGAGTAGAATGCACTTTTGCAAATTTTGTGGAGAAACTCCCAGCTTTGTTTTGTTTGTTTTGTTCATAGATCGATCTTTCAATAAATTGTGAGGCTGTGATTTTTCACTCCAACAACCTGCGCACCAGCCTGTTTTACTGTATTGCAGTATATGTTCAAGATCTAAAGGACAAATGGCCCCGGTTGTTGCTGTCCCCTCTGAACACCAAACATCTCCTGCCCCGCGGCCTTTGAAAAGCTCTATCGCTCCTGCTCATCTGTCCAGCGCCTCTGGCCTGCCATCTTTATGGGCTGGTTAAAGGCTCTCTCTCACTATCAACTATGTCTGTGCCCTGTCCACATTCACAAGTGAAAAAGCCAAGCATTCCACAGCATCCACCCGCCTGCCAGGATTAACATTTCGCACTCTCCAAGGTTGAAAATCCCATCAGATGGAACGAAATTAATTTTTGCACAATATTCAGGGCCACCAGCCACATAATAGGAGACAATGCCGAGTGCATCCCTCGATTGTGATTCCATTCACTCCCTAATCGGCAGGATGGCCGTGCACGGTGCAGCAGCGTAGTAAATGCTTTCATCCCAGGGGGATAAGAAAAACAATGGCGCTTTTTAATTTCTTTTCTAAAGCGGGCAGCAGAAAGAAAATGATATAGACATAATTGATGATGAGGAGAGCAGGGGGAGCCTTAGCAGAGGTCTCACGTCCAGTGCCCGGGCCCAGGCCTTTTTTTTTTTTTCGCTTCATAATGGTAACCGCTCAGGGGCACTGGAGGTTGACAAATCTGGCACGGAGGACAAATTGATCAGCAACAGAACACAATTTGTCCCCTTAAAAGAATGGGTAACGGCTCTGTGTGGCCTGAGTAATTAGTTTAACCTGCAGCATGTCTGTCCAGGAGTGGACCTGCTGGAGAGGAGCTTAGTATGTCCTCTGATACAGCACTGTGGCACTGCAAGATAAACTCTCTCTGGAATACTCACATAGCCCCAACTCTTGAAACTATCCACAAGCTCATTATTTTAGATAAGTGTTAATGCAAACGCCAAGTATCACTGTGTACGTTTGAATGAGTGTTAGTTTTTTTTTTTTGTTTATTTGTATGCACGAGGGCTTGCATCTTTTACCGCCTCACAGGTTCCCCTGAAAAGTCACTGAAGAGAAGTCACTCTTCATTGAACAAAAATCTGGTTTAATGAATAGCAAAATAAAGCAACACACTGTTTTAGAACACTTCCCCAAATTAAATGTTTGGGTTTTTTGGGTTTTCTTTTTTTATACATTCATAGTCATGGCTTCTTTAATGTGAGTGTGGTTTTTAGGAGGATAAAAATGAGAAGGGGAAAAATGCTGGTTGCTTATTCTCAGTGTGCTCTGAGCCACAAAGGAAGACATATGGTGGGTCTACGGCGGCCGCATCTGTGGTGCGATGCACAGTGAGAGTGTTGAGAACACACATGCTCTAGTCCATGGCAGTGTGCTTAGTGACACATAATACTGGTATTGCACAATGTCCCCCTGACCCATTTTCGTGGGACGTGCACTGAAGTCAATTTTCTGCGCTTTTTCATGCACGGAAGAAGAAGAGAGAAAATGTTAGGAAAGCCAAACATTTTTGCTGTACTCACTTTGGTGAAAGCTGATACCTTTGAGCTTACCCTTTCAAATTTGATGAGAAACACTTGAGAAAGTGGGAGTTGGAAACTTCATTGTTGCGCTTGGCTGCTTCGTCATCGATACAGGGGTCAGGTGGCTGCTGGTGCTCTCACTCAGAAACCAAGAAATGTGGATCACTTCACAGAAAGCTCCACATAAATGACAAGTGTGGTGCCACCGCACACTCAGCATATTTCACAGAGAAAAGTGTGGAAAAAGGAGAGCGGGGGAGTTAAAGTGGTATAGATATGATTAGAGAAGGCACTGGGGGTAGGGGAAGAGGAGGAAGACGGCACGAGTGAATGAGAGACAAAGAGAAGCTGGATCTTTTTTTTTTCCACTAAATTTTTAATTGGCTTTTGGGGCTTCAGTAGCACCCAATTAGCATGCTTGTTACATGCGAACACCAAGAGCTAATTGGCCTGAGAGGAGAAAGTGGCACGGCCCTGAAAGAAAAGAGCAGGATTCATTTGAAGATCCACGGCTCCAATAAAAGCATGTTGGGAGGCTATTAGGCAAACAGTTGTAAATACAATTTTGGAGCTGCAATTGCAAATATTATGTATACTTTCTTTCTGTTTTTATTGCAGGATGGTCTTAACAAAAAGTAAATATATTAGTAGCCATAAAGTTTATAGGCAATCAAAGAAAAATACTTGGTCGTCAGAACTTTGTGAACAACAACTTACCAGGTCTACAGAAGTGCTCTTGACATAAAAGGGAAATGCTAATGGGTGGTGCAGAAACTACAATTTGGCCCAGGACAGTGTGAATGAATTAATCAGATGTGAAAAGAAATCCCTTAACAAGCATGACCTTACCCCTGACGTACAAGGTGAGGTTACCATCTTCTAAGTCACAAGTATACTGTACATAAACACATGTGGTTAAGGAAATAGCATAAAAACAATTCTCAGATTTTTTTGTTTCCCAACTGAACACAATCAATAAACATGTTCAGTGCTGGTGGAAAAAGTAAGTGAACCCTGGAGTTAACAGCATGGTCCAACCTCCTTCGGCAGCAGTTACCACAAAGAAGCTCTGAGCTGCAGCAGACCTGCACAATGCACAGGAAGAATTGTGGACCGTTCTTCTTAACAGAGCTGCTTCAGCTCAGATATATTCTCAGGATGTCTGGTGTGAACTGCTCTCTTTAGGTTATTCCACAGCATCTCTACTGGGTTAAAGCCTGGGCTCTGACTCCAAAATGTGGATTCCCTTGGCTGCACACACAGCCCTTCATGCCGTTCTCTCTCCTCATTGGATAAAGCTTGTAGGATACAAGAAAAGTTTTCTCCTCGGCTTACAGCAGAGCAGAGTGACCGACAGACCCGTGTTTCAGACCAAACACTCTATGTAAGTGATTGCTGTCGGAAGATATAACTATTTAGGACTTATATTAACACAAAAACATTGCTTCTGCTTTAAGGCCATTGTCCTGCTGCATCACCGACAGACACATTGACATTATCAGTGTGTAGTTTCCTTCTTCACACCACACATTGTGCTGTGTGATCCTACCAAACATGTCAACTTTACTTTCTTCAGTCCACAAAACATTTTCTAAGAGGTGCTGTGGAACGTCAAGCTAATCTTTAGTAAACTTTGGATGCACATTGCTTGCTCCATGCTCCGTGCTCCGTGCACTGCGTATTGTATGCCCATGGTGGCCTCTCCACAGAGATGTTAACCAGCTCCACTGATAATTTAAAGCCTTTTGTCATCATCTTAGCGGGGTGCCTTCTTCTAGGAAGAGTAGCCACAGAAATAAATCATCCCCATTTTTAGACAGTTTGTCTGACTGTGGACTGATGAATATTTAAACTATTTGAGGTGACTCTGTAACCCTTTCAGCTTCATGCAAATCAACAACTCTTGATCCTAATTCTTCTGAGCTCTTTTTTGTGAGGCATGGTTCATTTCAGAAGATGTTTCTTGTGAAAATCAAACTCAGTGTTTGTTTGTTTATGTTTTTTTTTTTTTTTTTTTTAAATCAAAGTAGGTCTAACCCACACTTCCAGTCTTATTGTGTTGATTAGACTCCAGGTTTAATAACTCCTGACACTACTTAGCTTTTGTTGATGTGATTAGTCAAGGGGTTCACATACTCCAGCCTACACTGTTTGAATTATATTTTCAAAAAGGACAAGAACGTTACAATACCACAACAAGATTTGTGTGTTATAAGTTAAAATGTATTGTGCGTGTTCATAATTGTAAATTAGATGAAGATCTGAACATATTTTGGGGACATAATTCTAATTAAATTCACATTATTCCAAAAGGTTCATTTACTTTTTCTTGCCACTGCACAGTGCCATGCTGCCCTACATTGGGGAATATGCTGAATGAGCATGTAAACACAACGGCACTCACCAAGCTCACCAAGGGCAAGAGGCTGAATCTCTGATTACATTTACTGTACAAACTGTAGCAGCAGGATCTGATGCACAGGACATCAAGAGCTCATTATACTCTTTACATGCAATTAATCAAAGAATGTAAACAAAGCCCGCTTCAGCCACAACAGACAGAGCCAGATTCCCTGGTGGCAATTCAAATGCGGTACGCACAGAACAAGATTTAGTAAATAAAGGAATGTGAATTATGGAAAATAAGACTCACAGCCAATCTGGAGATGATGTAAGAGTCTAACTTCCTGCTGAGACGCCACACGCACATGCACATCTCTGCCACCTCTCTCTCTCACTGTTAAGCCTCTAGTCTATTCATTTTGTGAAATGCATACAGTGTGATAATGTGAAAATCGCTATGCTGAGCAGGAAACATGAGACAAAAACAATTTGTAACAATGAAAATCTTATGAAGGACACACAGATAGAAGTGCAGCACTCTGACTGAGATATATTTGTGGCTAAGCATGTTCCTTGAACTATGATGATCTGGATTCAATTAATGAATCCAACTGAATGATTTGTGTCAGAAAATTATGAATCTTACCATCTTGTCACTATAACTTCTTATGCCATATAAGCAGCCATAGTAAATGACATGTTGTATTATTATATAACTGTTCATGCACAAACAATGCAGTGTTTGACAAAGTCTCCTGTTGTCAAACACAGCTGCACTACCAGTGTGTTCATGTTGGGAAAGTCAACCAATTCCAGTCCCTGCTCCACACCATTGCTATCTGAATACTTCATATACTGTTTCTTTATACTTTGCTATTATGTGTGCTGTATGTGTCTGTTTTTCTTTTCCTCTCAACAAATCAAGCTTCAGCAAACCTTTATGTAGCAGACATGCCACAAAAAATGGAAACATGGGGATTGTGAGGCTCTTATCACCTCTGCTCTCTGCCCAGTAGATAATACTTTCCTTCCAACAGATGCCAGAAGGAGCATAAAGCAGGCCATACTCACAGTGTCCTGGCTCTGTTAGATCAAAGCCGATTGGTCACCAGGACAACATTTCATCAGACTCGCATGCCAACAATTACTTCAACCTAAACAAACATAGGGCAATTTTCATCCCTCTGATACGACCCACAAAAGTCTCTCATGAAAAAACGCATCAGTGGCACATCTAACAGACATTGGTGGTTGTGGTTGCAGTATAACAAATTGTACCGCAGCATGATCATTGCTGTTGCTTGATTAGGTTTAAACCACTTGGTTAGGTAAAAGTACTTCCTCCACATATGATGATTTTTGCTGTAATGGTTTCTATAATAACAACATGATTAACTTTGTCACTTGAACTGCTAGTTTCAAATGTGTTGTATTGACCCATCCATCCACCCAAGCCTCAGCCTTAAGAGGACATTGGTGTGTTCGTAATACTGCGTCACTGCATATCTGTCATAATTACCATGGCCACTAAATATTACCTAACAACAAAATGTAGCTGTGAGTCATAATAACCTGCTGCACAAACAACTTATGGGCTAATTTCTTACAGGAGCACAGTCTTTCACATTAATCTCAGTTTTGGGATCTTTTCAAGTATCAGTTCAATCTGTGGATCCTGTGGAAGACTTATCTGCAAACATCTAGTCTGGTCTTTCTTTTGCATACTCTTGCTTCTCACACAGTCCAAAGACGCGTCCGATGATCTGTCAAATGTGATTGTCTCTAGCCCTCAGCCCCTGATAAGCAGTATAGATAATATGTATGAATACTCTGGATAAAACCTGAAGGTTCAACAAGTAAAATCCATCATTCTTTGTGTTTCTTTTAGGCTTGTGGGATGCCATACAATGATGCCATCTGGGTTTTAAACATAGTTTGTCTTTCTCCAGATGTAACCTCATCCATATATAGGGAAGAAGATAAACACGATGATTGAGGCTCCTCACTGTCAGAGCTTATTTAAAGCCTGCACATACTAGTGCATAATTTGCATTTAACCTCGTATGACATGACTGTGCAGCTGCTTCTGCAAATGTGCTTCACCTGCATCACATTCATTTTTTTAGGCAGTGTTTGAATTATTTTATTCACCCCAAATTTTATTTTAATTTAGTTTTGCATATCGTCTTGCGAAAAAGAAAGATGCTGATGTTTTTTTTTGTTTTTTTGTTTTTTTTTTAATGCCAGATGTCTCTTTTGTACAAAATTTGCATTTAGGTTGCCTGACAGTCACATAGCCACATCCAGACTGCACAAACATGTCTGCAGTGCTGTGTGGAGAAGCTACTGAAATGGCACCATTATACGACGGAGCATCACAAACCATCAGGCCATGGCAATGACAATGAGGCTTGTCCAGAAGTGTCACCTCTCCCAGTCTTGGTCTGTCTCCGTCGCTCTCCCACTCTCAGTGTTTTCTCACTCTCTCGCTCTCTCAGACAGACAGAACATCTCTATTAGCTTTCTGTATGCAGGCTGTGCTCAGCCCAAGATTGCAGGACTGACCTCTCGCTGTGAACTGTACAGGGAAAATGTTTTCCCAAACCCCACAGAACATGCCATTAACCTCTTTCTAGATGGAAGACAAACAAGAATGTCCCTCTATGAGGGCAATAAAGACAGGAAGACCTATCCAGGATCGTCATGACAATCATCTCGTTATGAAGCTGTGGGAGGTGGTAACGAGCCAGGGAGCCTGGTCTCTCAGGGACTCTTTCGCTGCAGTGTACCCGTGTGCCTAACATTCAGTGAAGTACCTCAGGTATTCACCAAAGAACAAACAATTGATTAAAACAACAGTGAGGAACAATATAAAGCTCCCCAACTCCACGCCCCTGACCCCCCTGAAAACCATTCTCCATCCCATACTTTCTTCCCCTCCTACCTCCTGTCTCTTTTCTCCTATCTCCCTCTGTCTGTCGGCACCTCTCTCCCTCCCCGGAGATTTAGATGGATATCCTCAGGCTCTGATTAAAGCCCCAGCCTGGTAGGGTGTCATGGTATGTGGTGAAAGGAAGGTGGGAGTGGGCTGGTGAGGAGCCTGGGCATTGGAGTATTTTCTCCTTCTTAGGGACCCACGGGCGTAATTCAATCACACCTTGATAATTCCCTTGATGTGTGAGTCAAATCCCCCTCACACACATCAAGCACAGATAGACACCACACACTCACGCTCATCCCAGATTGAGGGTGTCCTCCTGGGTGGGCTTAAGAGCCCACTACTAGGTATGTTCTACCTGTGTCGTTTGAAGAGGCCATTATTTTAATTGAAAAAGTTACCTGCCCGCCAAAGGCAAGCAATAGAAGACGAGGGGAAAAAAAGCAAGGGAGAGAATTAAAACAAAAACACCAGATGGTGATATACATGGTAAAAATGATTGTTTATACTTACTGTTTGATTATATGTGATAATGAGAGTGGGATTCCTCAAGGCAATTAGTGTCTGCGGCAGCCATATTGTGGGAGGACAGGGGAAGGACAGCATGGGCTGTTATGAAGGAGCGCTTATCAAATATCTCCGCCGGGGTGATTAGTGTAATAAGACACTGCAAGGTGAGATAGGCCACTCACACTCTTTTAGTATGTCTGCATGTGTGTGTACTTAGAGTGAGTGAGTATGTGTGTTCGAGTGAATACAAAAAGAAGGCTGAGAGGGAGCCTGAGAAGTGACTCTTTCCATCTGTTTCCGTATCTGTGTGTGCCTGATTGTGTGTTTTAATGTATACCGTGTCCCCATGTGCCTCCACGGGTGTGATGGTGTGTGTGTGTGAGCGTGTTCGTGTTCGTGTGTGTGTGTGCATATGTGAGCAACTGTGATATAATTCCTATGTTAATGTAGACTCCCGTTCCCGGCTGGTTGCCCTGGGGGCTTTAGCCTGTGACAGAGGGCAGATCGGGGGCACTTACCCCTGGCAGAGTCTTCTGTTCATGGAGGGCGCTCTGGGCCTTCAGTGCTGACTCTCTGGCACAGTATGTTAGAAAGGCACATCCTACAGGGAGACAGGAGAGACATAGGTTTATAATATCAGACATTAGTTACGCAACTGCACACCATCATTAATAATTAAAAGAGGAAGTAGAGAAAAGTTCTGGTTGCTGAGATTCATGGTGGGATTTAAAAGAAAAGTGTACTTAATATATGCTGTGCTTTTAAGGGCATTTAACAAAATCCTACTATAACCTGGGGGTTTCAGCATTTAGTAGCCATCAAGTAAAATATCTTAAATCTAAAAAAGTCCTGATTGTAAAGCAAAAAGGATGTTAAAAAATCACATTTACTGTACAACATTTAAAGTGAACTCAGAGGCTGGTTGTAGGATGTATACAATAAATTGCACTGTAAACATGAAAGGCCTGTTTCTCAATATTTATTCGACCATCGTCAATCAACGTGCAAATGAATCCAGAGATTTGTGATTTTACTGAAGTAATTCTGATCTACAGACAGCCATAATGAGACTTATTGGGGTTATGCCAAAAACACCTATTATTTTGCAGTGGAATTATACCAATTAATACTCTGCTGACAAGCTGAATGCAGCTTTCTGACGTTATTATTACATGATGGATTAAAATATTGGGTAACACTTTCTATTATGTTCACACTTATAAACCTTGTTATAAGTTGTTATACATAATTATAAACGGATATCATGACTTTTATAAAGCTGTATAAATGCAATATAATGTCTTAGGCATGTGTTCCTAGTTCATTATAAAGTAGACCTTCATAGAAAGTGTTACCAAATTTTGCACTCGTTTTCAACTGCATATTAGATTTAATGAACTCACCTATCTGTTTCCCACTTGGCTTGTATTGTTATTATTGTTTTTATTATGATAATTTTTATTATATCATCTAATTCTGGTGCTGGTATTCAATTTCTATCATATTTTTATTTTGTTTTCTAATAATGTGTTCCTGGAGGTTATGTGTAATTGGAGCCGTGATGAAAATGCTTTGTCACCTGACATAGATATATATTTTATCCAATTACTAAAAACTTTCTGATGAATGAGCTCCTCTCATATTTACTACACAGGACACAGGAGGAAAAAAGTCAAGCTATGCAAATTTATTTTGGCTGCCAAATAATTAAAAAGCTCTGGTGATGAACTAAAACTATACCCTCACGTCTCTGGAGAGTTTTCTTTAAGTTAGAAAATTCGGGGAAACAGAATGAATATGCATCAGTAAATAAGTCCCTAACAAAAATGTGACAGCTTTCATTAAAGAGTGAGTGGTTGCTCTGTTATGCGCTTGGCAGAGTTGACAGTGGGTGACCCCGTTCAGAAGAGGTTTTGCACTATGCAGCATAATTTCCCATTACTACATGTCACACCTGCTGCCAAGGATTCTCATGGGAAAAGAGACACACACACTCTCCGCTCCCTCTCTCTCTCTCTCTCTCTCTCTCTCTCTCTCTCTCTCTCTCTCTCTCTCTCTCTCTAACTCTCTAACAGACACACACTCACTCACGCAGATGATACCCGGCATGCAGCACATAGCACCCATCACCCCTGAAACCCAGCAACACACTCTGGCGCCCAGCCAAGAGAGCTCCCTTTCACGACAACCTTCACCCTCCTCCACAACTAAGCAGTTACTCAAGAGGAAAAATCACCTAAACGACACTGATGAAACAGCATGCCACACAGCAAAGCAGAAAAGTTTGGGAGCCTGGGGAAACACTCGTCATCCTTTGTGACATTACAAAACTGTGGGACATGAGCTTCCTGGGGCATGTCCTAGCAAAGGCTTATGGGAATCGTAGTCTGCTGACACTCTTCTACCACACTAACAAATTATGAAAAACATGTTATCAGTGAATCAGTTTGACTTTTAAGCATTCAGCTTACCACTTAAGGGGAGGTAACATGAATGAAGCTTTTAGCAGGTTTAGGCACTCATCTTCCAATTTTAATTTGGCTAATTAGTACGGGGCTATTAGTATAGGGTTACATGAATAACTTTCATAACTACAAGTGACCCCACATTGTATTACCCTTGGTATTATATTGCAACTATGCATATTAACCCTTCAAAAACAAAATCATTGGGCTGCTGGGATTCATCAAACTGATTTTGAACATGACATGACATGTATTGCAATACATTGCATAATTCAGGGAACTAAATTAATAGTTAGGTCTTTAACAGTAATATAAAGGGCAAATTATTTGTTGAAAAAAACAACAACAACAACAACAACAACATAAAAACACTGAACCACTGCTTTTGTACTGTTCCTTAAAATGTCTTTATTTTCAATACCAATCTCAGATAGCGTTTTTAAATTGACTCTGTGATTTAACCAAACATTCTTAAGACTGGAGGAAATAAATTGGACTAAATGGGAAGAAAATAAGAGGAGGTGAACATGGACAAGGTTCTGAAATGAAGGGTGGTGGGGGTTCAATAGAGGGACTGGTGGCTTTCTGTGATGAGCAGGTTAAGTGGGGTGAAAATAATACTTTGCTAATCAAAGACAGTTTACTGCACTATAATTTCAGTGAGGGACAAAGGTTCAACAAATTATGTTTAAGGCAAATGAAAAAGTAAACCCAGCAAACTGGCACAAAGAGAGAGCTGAAAATGTGAGATGTGTTGTTGCGTTTGCTAAACACGTTTCGGGTAATTACTTAAAGAACTTTTCCCCCTGTAACGCTTCTTCTAACAATTTGTTTTAAAATGGAAATTAGTATGTGCTCACAATTGCATGCATCCAGGCATTAAGAGTAAATTGTGCTTTTTTAAGGCATCAGGTACCTGTAATTGAAATAACTCCAGAACAAATTTGTATAAAATTTCAATTCATTAGCAGTGAATTCATGAATCATGAGCAATTTGCTCTCCTTCAGTCTCCTCACACATGTCTGATCCAAGAATGTTCATTAAAGTGGGAAAAGAATGCAAATTAATTTCCGAAAAAGATGTAGGCGCAAAAAAATTATGTAAAACAACTGGATGCTGCCGAATGTGACAGCATGACCCCCTCTTGGGTACTGAGACAAATATGATGCGAGGATTCATCCACCACACTATTACCTGCCAAGCATCTTTCCATCTTTTAGTTGTTCCGTCCATCTACGCTGGGAGCAGGCTGTTCAGAGCGGTTAGCTGTCTGGTTCACACACGGCCTCCTTTCTGATGATCAAAGAGGTCATGTAGACTTAAACTACAGCTGTCGCTCAACTTACACAGACTGTCAATCACTGCCCAACGCTTCATCTACAACACTCACACTGTAGATAAAACCCAATACAAGTATAGATCTGTGGCTCTGCGGCCATTACTATACGTCAACAGAATTGAATTTCATAGAAAACCACAAAACTGTCTACAAGTTGTAAAGACACTTTCAAAGATTTGTTGTTACACTCTATGAGTCAGTTGCAATTAAATATTAGTGGCCCACTGGGGTTTACTTTTGACATTTCAATGCCTTTTTTTATGTCAATTTGGCATGCTATTTATAGCCAATTACACTGCTTAGACCTACCAAGGAGAGCAGAATGGATGAGGATATTTAACAACTCTTTGTATCTCTTCCTCCTGGCTGTGTGGTGCAGCTCAGGGTCCCTCTTCTCAGCATCAGAGACGGATTGATAGATAACGCTACTCAAGCAAAAGATTTGCCCCCCACTAACATTCAGCATGTCTGAACAATGCCTGCGTTCTGGCACTGACACTAAGTATTATGATAATGTAGTGCTCAGCGAAATGATGGATGTTAAACAGCACGACCTGGCTGCACCACACACTGACGAGCACCATGCCCGCCAATAGTGTCAAGTCATCCCACGCGCCGTGTAAGGCTCCCTGACGACACACAAACTATCAAACCGGCATTAAAGGCAACAGTGTCTAACAACTACGAGGTAGGATATAATCATCCGTTAAAAGAAAGATGTGAAAAAATATGCTCTGAAAAGACGTCAGCATACAGCTACGCTCACGGAAGTGTACAGGAAGAAAATACAACCTACAAAAATTCCCCAGATATTCAGACAATTCCCTGGAGATATCCCTAAATGCCCAAAGTAAGAATTCACAAAGCACAAAACATCTGTTCAAATGGATGCAGTACAATCCGCATGAATTAGTCATGAGCAAACATGACATATTTTGATCTGCCCTTAAATCCATAATTATGGTGCAATTCTGTGTCACAGGACTCGGGCTGGGAGAAAAGGTAGTGCTGCAAATCATCCATTAGGTATGGTTTACTAACTGGTGCCAACAGCCATATACATCATCTATCTGCAACAAATCAAATCTTTCTCAGCCACAAACTAAGCTCAAAGAGGGATTTGAAAGTTGCAGTCAAACTAAATTCATGGCACTGCTCTAAATCTTTATGAACTTTATGTTTTTAGGGATTGCGGAGCCAAGCTGATTATATCCTCACCCCCACTCTTCTGTCGCACTGTTGTGTAAAAAGTTTGTCTTACTGTTAATGGGGATTGAATTTGTGATAATGTTCCAAGATTAGATGGCCTCCAGGCTTTTGACATAATATCTAACTGTTATCCATTGCCGTATTTTGTAGTTTTGTGAACCAAGCAGAGGATAAACCACTTTTTAAACCACTATTCAATACATTCACTCTGGACAAAAGACTATTACTAAATCTTGTATTATAGAGGCAGAGGAAATGATCCAAGTGCTATACTGCTGCATTGCTGATGATAGTCACACAGCTTCAACATGTATGTGTAGATTAAGATCACTCATCCAGGAAGTGCAACGTCAGGTTGAAATGAAACTATTCAGTGACCTGTAGCTGTAGAAATTAAGTTGTATCAGGGGGATTTCTACTGGGTGGCAATGAGTCCCTTAGACTTGCCACAAATGCCAACAAATGACCAACCCAGGGAGGTAAAAAAAAAAAAAAGGAAAAAAAAGTCCAGGCCTTACTGTCAACCATCATAAGTTGATTTCACAAACTGGCCAACTTGATTTACATAACGAGCAGACACAGTGAATTAGCTTTAGCATTCATTCAGAGTTGCTCTCTGGGCACCTGATGAATGTACGTAAGTCCAATATCTGCTCTCCTTTTAGCTCTGTTGTTTAGCCCTCGTGGTTTCCTGAGGGAAATCTATTAATCTATAGTTTAAATGCTTCAATGCATTCAGCACCTAGTCACTCATTTTCTCTACAGTATCTATCTCTTGGTGCTGGTGAGTTAATAACTCCAAAAACAACACATGAGAGTGCTGACACTGAAAACAGTGAGGTTGAAAACCAAAACAACAAGCTGCAAGACACTAAAATGCTCAAGCAGATGCGTTGTTGGTTTAAAGATGATAAAGTGTACTGTATATTTAATGGGCTGAAGCAGGGATGTTTCTTTGATTTCTGAGTTAGTGATGTCGTGCTGAGCAAACTCTGTGATAGAACCTTTAACCCAGGGGAACCTGATCATGTTCTGTGTTAAGACATAATTCAAATGGGAATTGTAACAAGTAGCTTCAATTCTTCAGTGCAACTATTTCACAGCCCTGCAGCTACAACAGCTGAATGCCTTAAACCTCAAAGACAGTAGATACACACTGAAGAAATAAAGAAACAAATGTAAACTTCATTGTAGAGTTTAAGGTTTTTTATATCAAAATTTACTTTGACAGGTGAAACAGGAGAGAAATAATGGTTAGACCCAATGTACATGTATCTGTCGATGCATACGTAATAGTTATCTTTTGTTAATACAGTTACTATGATTATAATTATTGTATTGTTTTTTGTTTTGTTAAGGGTGCTTATGTAGGAGTCGGTACAAAAAATTTAAATTATCATTTAATTTAAAAGTTATAAATCTGATTAAATGAGAGAATGTTGCACTGACCTTAGTGTGTTATTTACAGCAGAATTCAATTTAAACATGAGGCATTTCAAAGAACATTTACAGTTAAGTAAGTAATTCATTTTACCTTCATTTCTCCTACAAAAGCTCTCCTCGGTTTCAGAGTGGCCATTCAGTCAGTGTTTTAAACTGCTCTCCTTGACTGACATAGCTAATCATACACTATACCTCCTTCTGTTTTGTTAACGACACTAATCCTATTCTCTTACTCTTGTACTTTCCAGCTCCGGTCTACAGGTATCACACATTGACGCAGCAGGAGGCATGAACATGGTTTAGGTGAGTGGCCAATAAGAAAAACTCATCCATATAATGCGTTGGTGAAATCTTATTAAAAGTGCACGCCTGTGCTCCCAAAGTGACTTTGAATGTCATGCGGGATGAAGTGGGCATACTGCATACATCAGAGTGGCCTTGGTGGAGGATGATTTGAACGGGCATACTGTCTGGCTTTGGAACAGGATTATCCTTCCCGAGGCAACCATCCTCCACAGTGTTGACATTCAGGGATGGTTGAGGACAGGCGTAAACAACATGAACATCAGAAATATTGTTTTAATCGATCATCGGGGCTCCAAAGAGTAACACTGGAAAAATGAGAAGCATGTTGAGCATGAGCAACTGATGACTGAAGGAACAGGTGGTGCATGGAGACCTTCAGGGTAGCACACACAAGAAAGTAATGCTGAGCCCACACTCATTTCTCCCACAAGAGCGCTTTACTTGCACTGATCGATAAGATCATGAATTGTAGCCACTGACTTACATATCATACATAATTTGCCTGCCTTGTGAATAGATTATTTTTACAGGCAGTGAACTGATTGTGAATTCAATGCGACTAATGCTTGTTTGCGAATGTGCAAGGGTTCTGTGTGCATCTACTGTATGTGCGTGATTGATTTAAAATCATATCCAAAATTATAATTTATATTAATATCTGCTATCTACAAAATAGCATAAGTCACGATCAGCAGTGGCAGTGTTATATTATTATTTTTCAATACAGCACAGTCCCCGAGCTGATAGTAAAATAATAAGCTTCAGACAGCTCAAGACAGGCTGCTTATGATGACATGGATAATAATGGAAATGTGACCTTATTTTGGATTTATATCCTCGAAAACAAAATCCCTAAAACATTTGATAAAGAACTGGTAATAAAAAATACTTATACTGTGTCAACACATTTGAATTATTATTAGACTTTGCCACAATAGAATAACATGAAACACTGATAAAATGCTGGTGCAATTCAAGGCTTGTAATAAATAATAGATTCACATCTAAATGAAAATGGGAACAAAGCAACTTGCTTTGAAAATGTGGTCATTATATTTACACCCAAATCGTTCTCATGTAGCTACTTGTGTGTTAAACACAAAAAATGTATAAAAGGAGCAGATGCATACTACTGTTTGAAACAGATTTGAACTTATAATTGTAGACTGTTTTATTTTTATTTTTTTTTCGTAACTGAAAGACTTTCCGATGTCAACCACCGCACTCTGGCATTCATTATTATAACTATCATTAGAACTGATCGATCCCTGATTATCTGTGGCCTGACTGACTAATTACTAAGTGAATAGTGATCCAGGTCGTTTTGGACAACAATGAGGAGGAGGAGGAGGAGGAGGAGGAGGGGGGGGGGGGGGTGGCAGAGCAAGAAGCGAGAAGACGATGCATGCTGGATCTCAGCCTCTACTATTATCCTGCTTTGTACTTCCTGACTGCAACCCGCCCACGGAGCAGAAGCAGCAGCAAGCAGCACTACAATACAGCTGCCACGTAAATAGTATTTTCCACAGCTAATGACGTCTGAAAAGTATGCTGCATATTAGCCCCGCTGAAAGGTCAAAGCAGCATGCCAGCACCACCTTAATCACCGATGCTGATTGCCCGATAATGGTTTGCTATTTTCCGTCCTCCTCCCCTGTCCCCCCGATAGCATTTGTTTCTCTCTCTCCGACAACGTGCAGCAAATGGACAGGACGGAAAAAAATAGAACTAGATACATATGGGCTATTTTTTTTTTTTTTTTTTTTTTAAGTAGTGGAGAAATTTCTGCAGCTGCATGAATAACAGAGCATCCGAGCGCTTGCCTGTCCCGCCCCCTTAAACTGGGATGCTCAGCACATGATAGTCAATGTAAACACACAAAGGCGTTTTCAGCTGTAGTATTCACGTGGACTGGCTGGACGCGCTAACAATTAACCCTGCATTTGCGAGTCATTCAGTTCCACGTGTTCTCCCTCTCACGCCTCATATAGCTGTAGATATAGCCTATATATTTATTTATATGTGCGTGTGCCAGTGTGTAGCCTATGTGTGTGTGTGTGTGTGTGTGTGAGCGTGTGGTGAGTGTATGTGTGTGAGTGAAGGATACGGGGCTCCCACTACCACTCTGTCCCAAACATCTGCAAATTAACACACTTTTCGTGCTGTCTGCCCCAAAACTGAATCGGGGCGTTTTTGTTGTTGTTGATGTTGTTGTTGTTGTTTTGCTTCCTTCGTCTCTCTTCTTGTCATTTTCTAAAGGAACACAAAAGTAAAGATGCCAAAATAACCAACCTTTATGCATTCCCGTAAACCTGTCTTTCAGTACAGTGAGTTCGTATATCTTTCCGAATTCCTCAAACAGGGGTTTCAGGTCTTTTTCCTCCAGGTTTCTGGGAATCTGCCCGATGAAAAGCTTGATGGCGTCGTGGTCCTTCATTGGAATGGTGTTCTGGCCGATGGTAAGCCCGTTCATCCTGCCGGCGCTGTTCGTGGTGCTGAATCCATTCTCTTGCTGCACTCCGTTTGCAGTGACTGTAGCCATCTTTCCTCAATGGGCCGGCGGGCTGCGCTCTCTCTCTCTCTCTCCCTCTCTCCTCTCTCTCTCTCTCTGTAGTTAACTGCACAGTGCACACTCCCCCCCCTTCCCTTATATCTTCCTCTCTCCCCACTCCTCTGGTTTTCCCTCCCTGCTCTCTCCTCTTCCTCTACAATCTGAGCCCCCTTGTTTGAAATCAGCCTTATTTCATTTTCTTTTTTCCTCTTATGCTTTATGTATTCATATTTTGAAGTCCCCCCCCCCCCCCCCCCCCACACACACACACCCTCCACCCCTCCCTTCCCTATCCTCAGCTACCATACTACCCGTGACGTCAACTCGTACTCTTATGAATAGACTCCACCCACCACCTAATTTGCATAATGAGCGCGGCCCAGACCAAAGACAGAGCGGGATGGCTGAGTGAGAAAGCAAACACTTGTGTGGAGTGCAAAGCGTGGGACATTTAAATGGTGAAAAGGCAGCTTGTAGTGTAGAAAAGAAAAGCTAGTGTTTGTCCCTGCCTGTCACATCTTATAGTTTTTGTGGAGACAAGATGAGGTTCGTTAGAAGGAAATAGTAGCCTAACTTTGCAATGCCAACTTATTTAGGTTTAATTGTAGGTTACCTTTCAAAGGAGTAGTAGGGGGGGGGGCTGTAAGTCCTGAGGGCCCATCATGAAAGACTCGACTGTGAAAATCTGATCTCTATCCTGGACCTGAGGAGCCAGTATGTCTCTAGTTTTTCATTCCGGCCGTCTAACTGGGACTATTTTACACCTGGGATGTCATGCTTTTAACTACCTGTGAGGGAGCAGAGTTGGGATGGGCTACTGGAGGAATGAAGCTCTGTTCAAATTGCCTGATGTAGCCTACTGTGTATTTTTATTGGTATGGTTTAAAAGTGTAAATACCAAAATACGGCACATTCTTAAATGAAGACAGTTATTTTAGTAGCTTTACCATTAAAATGTTTGAGAATTACATGCAAACACAGGGACAGGGACCACAGATCGCATTAAACTTGTAACTTCCTAACTGAGTTTACAGTAGTTGTTTCAAGGCGTTACCATTCTGCCATTAAGAATGAATGAATTACTTAATTCATTAATTAATGAAATCTATCTATCTATCTATCTATCTATCTATCTATCTATCTATCTATCTATCTATCTATCTATCTATCTATCTATCTATCTAAAGCACCATCGTCTTCATATGTGTTATATTCTCTCTAAGGTTTTGTCTGTAAACTCACTTGCACTTTTCAGCATATTCATGTGTGTTTGGAAACCTCAGCTGTTTCATTTAAAAACAGCGATTTGAAAAGAAAATGGAAGCTTGGTCAGGTGCTCGGATCAAAGGCATATTTGGGTGAATAATTAAAAAGAGCGCAGCATGCTGGAATGCAACACAGCACGCATCCTTTGTATCGAGTATTTCACTCTTTAAAACCAAAATGTGCTTCACTCTCTCAAACACATGGAGGGAAAAATGACAGAATAAAACAGTGTGGCTTGAAATGATGTCAGCTCAAACCTCCAGAATCAGAGCTGCCTTGTGTCACTGTCCATGGTGCTGAATCAACGTTCCCATTCAGAGACCATGAAATAGATTGTTGGAGCTACAATTTTTAACAGCACATGCACATGCACATGTCTCTCTGCTTTGCACAATTCCTGAACAGGACTGTCCTTTATTTCACAAAAGGAATGAGGCATTAATCACCACACTCTTCAAGAGTAGTTTTGTTATTCATGTGAGTGAGCATGTGTAATGCACAGTGTTGTATTACTGCAACAGTGTATTCTGTACACAGAAATGTTTAATTAGTGCAGATGGGAATATAACATCAATACAAGGGCAGTTCAGCTCATACTGAGACGAGTAATCATGCTTGATATGACTGCATTTATTTGCATTATATCACATAGCTGTAATCGATTGTATGTGGTTTACTTTATTATGGAAATGCTCCATGCTACCGTATAGTGTATAATAAAGGTTTGCCCTGATTAAGTTTCTTTAAGCAGCACAGAGTCTCTGACACTTCCGAAGTTGTTGTTGTGTAACAGAGCCCGACTTTTGACCCCATTGTGGACCCATTGTTGGCTATTGGGGAGAAAACATGTCTTCTGGGCTCAGCAGAGGATCACAAAAAACTACAGGTCTGCTATTGAAACACATACAGACATGCCTAACCCCTGTTAGGTCAGAATTAATTGGCTAGTACAAAGATGTAATTAAATAACAGTGATTAGTTTGTTCTGTTGCCTCTGCTAATTTGTAGAGTAAGGGTACCTTACAATTATGCTCTATCTATCTATCTATCTATCTATCTATCTATCTATCTATCTATCTATCTATCTATCTATCTATCTATCTATCTATCTATCTATCTATCTATCTATCTATCTATCTGCATACATGAACCAATCTCTAATGGTATTTAATTCACACTAATTAGAAACATTGTTGTCATGAAAAATTCAGCAAGAACATTATTTCCCATGAGTCAGTAATTGAGCTGACCAGTTTCCCTCCACTCTGGCTCCAATGCAAATTTGACATTTGAATGTCTTCTCAGTGAGTTACTTAGTGTTTATGTTATCAGAGGAAGCTGTCTTATCTATCATAAATAGACAACACGGTGGCCACCTTTTTCAAAAAAATAAATCTAACAGTATGATAAGCACATACGTTGTAGGGAGTCGCCCCAGTGGGATGTGTCACAATGTGCCTCATGAACTCGTTTGGTCACCAGGTAGGAGAGAAGTCAGCTTTGATGGATTATGTGCTGTGTTCTTTGCAGGCCTCCGTGTGTGTATGTGTGTGGGTGTGTATTTTTGTGTGTGTGTTCACCCCTGATGTCTGTCAGAGTGAACGGTCTTTGGGGATACTGGTATTCTGAGAGCAACTAACAGTAACATCTGGCGCTGCATTGGCTTTGTTATGAATATTTATTTATTTTCTATTTAATCATGTCTTTGTAGACCACCTCAAAAAAAATCCTGCAGAGTTTTTTGCTCTGAATGGGAATCAAAAACACAACGGGTCTCCCTTGTCAATATCATCAGGGCCATTCTTTCCCACAAAGACATAGCTAATTCAGCTTCAGTGCTGCTTATTGACTTTGTGATTTTTGTTTCCTTGTTTTTTGTCATTTCTCTGCGGGATAGTTTGCCTGCACAGCTGCGAAGTCTTGGAAAGTGCCTGGCAGGAGGAAATACAGGTACTGCATGATCTCTTCAATTATGCCTGTGTGTAAGCATCCTCTTTGTTCGAACACAGGCAAGCGTATCAGAAAGGTTGACAGGGTTCTTCTTCTTGTCTGTGCCAAGCTCAGCACCTGGATGGTTGCACAGGGCACCTCTGTCGATTGCTCTGCTTCCAGACAAAAGAGTAGTGAGAATAGTTCCAGCTGTGTTTGTGAAAGTGAATATGAACTTGCAAAAAGAACAACAAAGAAGAGAAGACGTCCCACAAGAATCCTGGACACTCCAGAGGCACATTTCACTCAAATTATTTCCTTATTATTTCTGGATGGAGACTGTATTTGCCCATTAGCAATGAGTGAGTATTTTCCCTCGCTGGGCTAACTAGAGCTGGAATCAGGAGGGGGTGTGAACATAGTAAATGTGTCAGCAAAATCATTTCCAGACTAATGCAAAAAATATTTACCCTCAGTATTTCACACGGTACAACTGCTATTTCCTAGTCCTGAGTGAATGCCATTTCTGTTTTTATTACCAAAATTATTCACACCACTGTCAAGGTGACTTGTTGGAATGTCACAGACACACCACCTGAAACAGCTACCAAAAATATAGTCCCTTGAAGGAGCAAAGTCAGTGACATAAGTCATGCATTGTGCATAACAGCTTGGTGTCATGCACAATTCCTTTATACTGTGTGTTCATTATCCCATTAAACTGGATATATGGAGTGGGCCAGGTGGAACGTAGTCATGCATGAACATTTTTCACTGTCTGTTTTGTAGAGTGAGTCCAAAAGGAGAGCAACCATTGATATTCATGGCACAGTCAGTATGAGGTGTGACAGTATTTTTTGTGAATCTGTGAGTGTATATGGTAATACCAGAGCAGCCTCAAACCTCAACTGCAGTCTCTGCCTGAGGGAGGGGCACACTGTTCCCCCCACACAGACACGGCAAGATAAAGAACCACTCACTCAGAAGCCATAATTTTCTCTTAAAACACAATTTCTTGCCAGTTCATTTGCTTCTTTGCTGTAGGGAAAATCCAAGAGTGATTGTTGGTCTAGCCCGTGCAATGTTTTTGATAAATTAAATTTTGCTCATTTTTATTTTGAAGAGGTGGATTACATCTCTATCTTGCCTTTATGGGTGGTGTTTTGTCTGTTGTGCTGTTGGTGTACTGCTGAATGATAAGCAGGCATCTTGACGCATGTTTAAGTTTGCTAGTGATGCAAGGTAGGGAATAAATGAGAGGAAAACAAATAAGAGGTCAGGGAGACCACAATGAGTCATCTGCTTTCTAGCAGCTAATGAATCTCAGAATACTCTGTGCGGCCTCCCCTGGGAACAGTCACATAGGTTTTATTTCCATTCCTATTGCATGTTAATGCAGCTTTTTTTGCTCTTTGGTGGGTCTTAACTGTATCTTAAAACTACATGTATATTATGTGTGGGCATCTTCTTGCAGAACTGCTGAAAACAAGTATGGCCAACGCTAGGCTTTAGGTCATTGGGGTCATCTTCTAAACTTATGATATAATGTAAAAAGAAACCTTAAATATATAAATACACGATGCTCAAAGAGCCCTTGCAAGTTGTTGCTAGCCTTGCAAGTATTGCTGGTTTGCCCACTGAAATTGCAGCAGAGTCCGAGAGAAAACTGCAATACTGATGTGCAGCTTGGCTTGGTGGTGCATATGTTTATGTGTTGTGAGAGAGTGTGTAGTTTTTGGGGTACTTACCCTTTCCTCCAGACTCCCCTTCCCCTTGGCTGTAGTTGCAAAACTGATGTCACTTTTTTGTCAACATAGATATCTCTGGATTAATATATACACATGAGGATATTGTGTTTTACAAAGCCATTAAAAAAAAAGTTATTTCTTTCCATTTATCTCTAAAATAAAGATAGACATTTATAACCTAAATGGAAGTTGTAATAATGTTTTCAGGGGTTTATTATATCATTGCAGGGTGTCCTTTTGATGTAAAATGTATCAAAGCTGCTTTCGCAGCCACTCAGAACTACTATTGTTTCATGGCCTTACTAAGTTGACCTAGTTATTTTATCTTGCAAATGCTTTAAAAAACTTTAACACAATACACTATAATGCACATACGCATTCATCCACACACACAAAAAAAGTGCTTGCATGCACAAAAAGTTAAAAACACACACGCTTCAGTACTAGAGAGACAGTTGCGGGACAATTACATTGCAGTTAACTAACAAAGACCGTGCCTCAGCAAAATGCAGGGTAAAGCTTTATTGCAAAATGAAGGTTGAGAGAAGCTGACTAGAGAGAAGAGATGTTGGGGTCAGGGGATGATGGAGGCTCAGGTGGGTGTTGAGATCAGGGCATGGGCAACATGAAGTCTTCGGGCTAACCCTGAGGTTCCTCAGGAGAGAAGACAACTTTGGAAAGAGAGCAGAGAAATGAGGGAGGAGAAGGAGGAGGGGAGATTTGTGAGAAACTGAAAAATATTAGAGGCCTGGTCTGGTTTTGTAACTTGCATTAAAGGAAGGGTTAGTCTGTCTGTCTCTGCCAAAAGTTAACAAAATCTGCCTGCCAGCCTCTGTAAAGCGCATTAATTAACACAATACATCTCATTTGCTTAATCGGTACAGAAACCAATGTGCAAAAACAACATGTGGTGGTTTTTGAGCTGATGCACTAACTTCCTGGAGTCTTGTTGTCATTGTGCGGTTGCCAGGCAAGCAGCTGTGACTCAAGAAAGTTATAGCCAGGCAAGATACAGTCAAGCACATAACTCTCCATATAACTGCAATTTGTCATTTTTACATCAGCAAACGAGAGATAATATTTTAATTAGTGAGCTTTATAGGTGCTAAGCAGATTTTGTTAACATCAGACATAAGGACTACACTAGCTTTTTCCCTCTCTTCCCTTCCCAGTCTTTGAGCTAAGCTAAGTTAACTGGCTGCTGCTGCCTACCGGCTACTCCTCTCATGTATCTGTCAGCTAAAAAAGTGAATTAACATTTCTTCAAAAATCTCAAATCTCTCCTTTCAGGTATGTTTAAGTTCATTTTGGAAATAGTGCAAGAGTAACATGTCGTATTGTCCTGCAAGTTATAAGCAGGTTAAAAAAGAATCACTTCCATTCCAATAATACCTGAAGATTTTAAAATCGTGCCAGAATATCCTTTATTTGAAAAACCTGATAAATGAATAAATGCATCGCTATGGATCAGTCACAGATCACTGTGGATTATTTTTGCAGGTTTCAGACATGTTCTGAACAATTCATAGCAGAGAATAAGCCCCAGTCTTCAGGAGAAAAAAAAAATCCCTATTCACTGAGTCAGTAAATGTACAGGACTTGGTCTCATCTGTACAGATATGAATCAGCAGCCCATATATAATACAATCACTACAATGACTGGGCTGAACAGTGAAACAGTGAAGGACTGTAGTGCACTTCGTATATGCAGGCGGACCTATGTAACGTGTATATATAAAACACATGTCTGTCAATGGGTAAAAGAGGATAAATCCAAATGTAATGACTAGTAGTACCTGTAACTGAGATAGGAGTGACCTTTATTTGATTAAATAGACACTTGAAGATTAAGAATGTATTTATTTTATAGACCAGGCAAAGACAGCATAATGACTGCAGACTATAAAAGTTATTGGTGTTTCAACAGCTTGCAAAGAGAAGACTTTTCAAAGCTGTAGTCATAAGTGCCTTTAAAATAAACACCCCTCTGAGCCTGTCATTACCAACAATAACATCAGCGCAATGTCATCAGCATGTAAAAAAAAAGGCTGAGTGAAATTGCTGTTTCAATTTGCAGTAGCATGCTTTGACAGATGTTTTTTTATATGTACAAAATTAGAGCAGACAGAAATGTAGATGCACTGCAGTGTCCTTGGAATTCAAATCAACATTTAATATTTAGCTAAGCAAAGGCCCCCGAAAGCATGGAAACCATTAACATTATGGAAATTAGTATCAGTTATCTGTTCATAATCATCACGACACAATAAAAAATCTAATTGTGAGGAAGCATGATTGAAAGATTAGCTTAGTAAAATGCCAATAAAGAGTCTGCCCTCGTGCTTTAACGGTAAGAAACTAATGTCCTCACGAGTAGGAGCATTTTTTTTCCCAGTCTTGCACTAGACATATAGACCACAAATAATGACCATAAATGTACAAGGATTTGTCGACACTGATGCAGAGACAATGACATCTTACAGAGATTCATGTGCATACTGAGAAAACAATGGAACTGAACTTTATGCACTGTGTAATACAAAAGACAATGAAATACAGACATAGTATTAACAGTATACCAAAGCAAAACACAGTAATGTTTTGTGTATTTGCTCACTTCAGATTTGCAGTTGCAGGGTGAGATACAGTACTGCCGGCTTGGAAGCTGCCCACATTTGTTAAGTAGCTTCAGTAGCAGTGATGATGAGACCAGTGTGCAGTTGGTAAGTTGGACTAACATGCTTAGTCAGTGATTGTGCGAGTGCCAAAGTCAATGCAAAGTCACACACAATAAAAAGTCTCACACAGACACAATAGCATACACCACAGGAAGAGGCACGTCGAAGTGGAAGTAAGAAAAACAAGTTATCTGTCAGGGGTCAGATTGGGTCATTGATGAAAAGTTTCCGATGACTCAGCAATACAAAAAAGTTCCCACTGGTATTTTTAGATGATCCCCAGTACAAATGCAAATTTAGAAACGTTTGCGTGTGACAAACAAGGGCACAGACTTAGGACTGTCTATCAATAAATGTCTTCTATTTGTAACTCCAAACGGCCCACACCTATTGACAAATTATGAAATAAGGAGCCCCTGATGGACACTGGCATGTAAAAGGCCCCTGACCCCTCATAACACTCCTCTCCTGCAAGGCATCCAGACAAAAGCTTTTTATGGTTGTATTGCATGTCTTGTAATTGTTTTTTTTTTTTTTTTTTTTTTTTTTTTTAATTCTGTGTCTGTGTTGTTTCTTTCTGGAAGCTTTTGTGGTTGTTTTGCCACTCTGTTTTGTGCATTGTCTATGTCTTTGTGATTATTTTGCATCTTTATGCAGCTGTTTCATGCTGTTTATGTCTTTCCTTTTTTTTCATGTCTCTGTCATCTTTTAATGTCATACTCAGGTGTAGGTTTCGGGGTCATCTCACCCCCACTTGCCCACACAAACACATATACCGGGTATTCACATTAGCCCAAGTTCACCCAGTATTTCTGAAAAATCTGAAAAACCCAGATGAGGAGATGGTGGACCTGCATACTGTGCATCTTGACAAAAAGAGCACAGCGAAGCTTACACAGCACTCAGCTATTGTCAGGCTCTATGCCATGCCTCGCACCAACAGCTTGCACTCTGTTTCCATCAGATGTAACGCACAGTCTGGCACTGCAGCCAGTCAAACCTTGTTAGTTGCTTTAGCCTCTGTTTACAAAGACTGGGCATTTTGTCATGTTGATCTTATATGTGGTGGGGATTGTTTGATCAAGGAGGGTGGTTGTTTTGGTTTTCCTTCTTTCTTTCTTTTTTTTTTTTGCTGTAGGCTGCTTTGACAGCATGAGGTGAGCTGATCTGGAGCTCCCCTCGGCAGCACCAGAAACACTCATTGTTAATAGGCGTCTTTATGGCACCACAGACTTGTCATCACAGTCTATTTTTACTTTGGTGGAGGCCCGGCAGGCTCAGCGGTGTGGCATTTGAAGCTCACGCCGTTGACTCACAAACAGCACTGCTTCACAGAGCCTACACAACTAGTTCACAAGCTGTTCTGTCGCACATGTTGCCTTTCTATCACGCCGCTTTGGAGAGACTGAAATAAAGCAACGTGTTCCCTACTAAATCTATTTTTCATTGGCTTTTAGCACTGTGTTGTGCAAGCTGTTTGATTTCGGCAGTGCTGCCTTTAGAGCTTTGGCTCAACACATCAAAACTCCTACATCTCCTTACAACTCCTAAAACCTTTGGAGGTTCCTTTCTCATATTTGAGTCCAGAAATAGGAAACCGTGTGCAACACATTTGCCAAAAAGGCAATTTGATGAAGCATATGCATTTTTTAATTCACTGCTTTTGGTAAAAATAGACTAATACCAACTAGACTAAGACCAATTTAAGTCCCCGTAAAATGTAAACACACTGCAAGTTCATTAATGAGAAGAAAACGAAGAAAATTAACAAGACAAAGGCACATCATATTTTCTTTTCACCATTTCAGTACCTGTAACTGTAACTATTGTGCTGAATTCTTTACACTTTACCCACAAGGGTACACATGTTGAAGGCACAGTGTGCATCAGTGTGTGTGTGTGTTAATGTGTTACTGCACTATATACAACTCACACACCAGCCTGAGTATGTGGCAGAATCGAAGCCCACCTCTCTTAAGATGTCTGAGGACCTCAGGGGCTCAATATAATATTGTTGTTTTCTACTTATTTTCTAAGAATGTTCCATTCCCAGTAGTGTGCTTCCATCCAATATAATGCTGTTTATTGTGCTGGAAGGACAGGATATGTTTGTTTTGCTGTCTAAAGGATGTGTTTTGTGTCTGCAAGCACTCAAGGTTGTATTCTGAATACCGTATAACAGCAATGACACAGAGTACAAATAAAGGTCCAACAGCTCAATGCTTCAGTCCATAAACTTTTTATATATTTTAGTCTTTATTAAACATTTTCTATTTTATATGCTGTAACCCTGATGAAGACTGCAGAGCAGAGTCATTCCAGTTTATTACTTAACTCCGTTTGTCATGTTGCTGAATTGTATGTTTTTGTTATAGTTCTCATATTCAAGCACCTCGCTAGAGCAGCAAATTAGAGACAATGAGTGTTTCATAAACTGATTAGCTCATGTTGACCTTTAGCTGAAACTACATTAGAAATAATATTTAGTTACCATTATGTTTCTTGAGTGGGTACAGTTCATGTTGTTGTTTTATTGAGCAAGCTATCTGTGAAATGCAAGCTGCTGCAGTGCCAGCGTATGAGTGTAGTGTGAATCTCACCTGTTTGTCCTGTCCTTGTCCTGCGTTTTCTCTCCTCTATTTACTCATATATCTGAGGATTTTCAAGTACAGGGTGTTGATTGTTGACAACAGAGCTTCACAGGATGCTTCCAAAAAAAAAAAGTTTAAAATTGTAAAGTTGGAGTTTTGATAATGTCGCTGTTACAATACAAAAGCTTATACTGAACGAGGACATAGCACCATGCAGAGGTATGGATGGATGTTCGCTTTCACAAACTAACTTTTAAAGTAAACTTCAACATAAATCTCTTATAATACTATGTAACTTCTTTTTGAGTGGATTCAAAGACATTAGTTAAAACCGTCAACCGGTATTGCATCCATTGTTCTCCTCTAGTGGATAATTTGCAACAATCCACAGATAAATCTGCTTTCTATTTTTGGGCTCTGACAGCCTCTACCTGTATCCAGCCGCCTGCTAGCCCCCACCCAGACAGTGACTGGCCTAATGTCTGGTCGCAGTGGCTTCCTTGAAGCGCTCCTGCAAGTTAATAAATTCTGGGCCATCTGTTTTCATACATCCCCTTTCCATTACCAGGTGCCCCCCCCCCCACCCCCCACCCCTCCCTTGGACCTCTATCTAATTAACTTTCCTCTCTCTGCCTCTCTTTGTGCCCACATTCAAACTGGGGAAAGAGTGGTAGGGAGAGAAAGGACAAAGAGAGTGAAAGATGGGAAAGGTAAATTTGTTTAACCTGATGTTTTGAGGCAAAGTAAACCTTACGGTAGCCACAATGCTCTTTATTTTTTTATGCGATTTAGCAACAATGTTATTAATAACCATGTGAGTCTGAAGGGTACTTAACCATGCAATAAAGAGATGGGGCATTGAGTGCCACTGTTCTGCCATCGCTTTGGAGGGGAACACTAATTGCTAGTCTGGGAATCTAATGAAAACCCTCCAAACAAATAACAAAGCAGACAGTGAAGAGTGTATGAAGTAGAACAAAGGAAAGAGAGCAATGCAAGGGAGAGAATATATGAAATAATTATAATGATAAACACTGTTGGTATAGTTATTCAATGCAGTCGAAGCTTCACAGACAGTGAACCAACAGTAATTCAAAGTCACAGGGAGAAGAAACAATAAAAAAACAGGCAGCCATGAATTGAGGAAGGTATTAGAGATCAATAAAACAAGTATTTATAGTAAGAATAAGATAGGTAAAAACAAATAATATAAAAAGCCCTTCTGTGGAACATGTTTTTGGAAAAGATTTAAAAGCTGACCCAAAGGGATGTGAAATGATCTCATTTTATCATTGGATAGCCTTTTATCAAATAAACATGAGCTCAGCTCTCACAGATTTTGTGTCCTTTCCGTGGATGAATGCTGTTGTTGAGAACAGAAATGGCTGTGGGAAGAAAAACAGCTCCCTGACACTGAAAAGACCAGCAATGCCCACAGCATATAACGCTTTTAACTACTTTTTGCTCTCACAGTCGAACTCAAAGTATCAACCATCAAAGCCATTAGGGTGCCAGAGTGCCCCTGTGGTTTTACCATTAGCCAATAATATATTGGCAACAACATGGCACAACGGCACTACAGTATCAACATACATGCACGGAGGAAAAATGTGCCACATAAATAGCATAGCCAAAAGAGCACTACACTCCTCACAAGGTTAGGATTCCCCATTGTGGAGGAAATGTAAGTGATGTGTCTACATTAAACTGCAATGTTCTTGGAGAAGATGATGCCACTTTTTTATGGTGAGGCTGTTGACTATTCATGAAAATCATGATGGTGGCTGTAGGAGATTAGATTCCTGCTGTTGCAGGAAACCCTTGTAAGTCTAAGTAGTAATTTCCATGGTTCTACCTGAGCTGAAGGTTTATGTGGTTCTTTATAGGAAATGCCAGCTGTGTGACCCCAAGGCCCACAAAATCTATTCATAAACTACAATAAGGATGCATGGTTGTCAGTAAGAAAATAAGGCTGCTTTTCAAAGATACAAGGTTTCTACCCAGTGGCAGCCATATTTCTGACACGTTTGAGGCATTCCCATTTGCATGAATCCTATGCATATTACATCGCTCCGACCTGTTGGCTACCATGGGATTTGTCATCATCGGTTGCAGGCAATAATAGTAAGTTACTGCTGCTTGTCATATGCCTTCCTGTTTCTGCGATAATTTATGTGCATAGGACCATTGTCTTCTGGCCCAGGGGGCATTTTGTGTGCCTCGAATTTTAGCTTTATGACGTGAGGAGCGGAGAGCCTACACTGATTCCAAGTGAGCTGAAACCTGGCACATGTAGAGAATCTCCTGTCCAGATGAAGGTTTCACTTCTCTCCCCATCTGTGAGATGCACAGGGAAACGCATGGCCTTCCTGTTGACAGCGTTAGAAAGGCTACATATAAATGAAACTTAAGGAACGTGATGGGGATGGGTTACACCTCTGAGGAGCTCATTGGGAAGGGCACGTCCCTCATTACAGCTGTTTGGAGAGAGGTCTCCTTTTGCCAGCGTACTCTCCTCGGCGTCTTCCACCTGCAGCAGGTCAGGGAGGGAGGGAGAAGTCTCTGACATGACCTCCAGTGAAGTGAGCATGTCGGGAACCGCTGGAGATTGGGGGTGGAACCAAAGCCGAAGAGGGAGAAACACAAGCCTTGCAATCAGCCATGAAATGCAACCTGGCACCAATTGGACTGGGCCTGCAGGGAGCCTCAATAGACCCAAGCTTGCAGAACAACAGGGAGGGAAGCATGGGTAGAGGGTGAGGGATGCGGGGGGTGTAGAGAGGGTTGTGGGGTGCGAGGTCATTCTACCTCACAGGGTGTTTTATTAATGTAATTAAACACGGGCGAGCTCTCTGGCTCTGCATCATAGCTGACCTCCACAGCAGAGGGAAGGGGGGTGGTTGGGGGTGGTGGTGGTGGTAGTGGGGAAGAGTCGGGGAGAGAGAGAGAGGATTGAGGGGGGGGGGGGGTGCAAGGGAAAGAGGTAGGGATAACAAGGACATGAGATTGGCAGGATAAGGCAAGATGAAACAAGAGAGGACAGAGCTACAGTAAGAGAGGGATAAAAAGAGATAGATGCAGCATGATGCATGAGTGGGAGGGGAAGATGTGAATTTAGTCAGAGAATTAGTGCATGGGACAAGGCAACTGAGCCATGGAGGAGTCAAGGCCAGGGCATTTGAGGAAAGAGAGGTCAACATCGGGGCAAACAAAGGCCTCTGGGCCTGGTGCAAAATGTGAGGAATGTCATGTAATCATATTAGACACAGTTCAGTGCTCTGTCTAAACACAGGGCTGTGCTCTCTCTCTCAGCATAATGATAATGTTGTGCAATATCGTTTTTCCCCACACTTGAGTGTTTTTTTTAATTATTATTATTTCTTATTAAATCTACTACACAGAGGCACGCAGACACTTCAAAGCTCCTGAAAAGTTGGTGTCATATCCTGTGTATTTCTCAATAACATTAAATGTTTATAAATAAATAAGAAAAAAAGAGATTTTTTTTTTAATTATTTATCAAAAATCCTATCAAAACTTCAGCTGATCTGACCTGTTTTATCAAGACTGTGTGTATGGAGTTTGATCTGTTTTTGTAGATTGGCAGCATAAACAAGAAACCTCACAACTGTATAACTACAACTGTCTAACTAGTATTTAAATTAAAATGTTGGTTAACGCTGATTGGTTACCATAGTATGTGTCATTTCCTTTTTGCTAGTGAGTCCTAGCCACACCAAACCTCTGAGAAAAGGATTGACAGCAGCACAAATATAGAAATCTCTGATGTGAAATGACCAGAACCGTTCTAGTGTCTGCAGACAGTTTTGTGTACCTGTCAGACCCCATCACTCCCAGTTTGGAGCATGCTGAGAAAATATGTTTTCAGGGCTTTTGCAAAAACTTATGAGGCGTTCATGTTTCCATCACAATAGCTGATGAGCTGACCACTTTTAATACATTTGGTGGTTATGGAAATCGAGATTTTGTTCTTGAGCAGAGAACTTGCAATGTTCCACAAAGGAAACTCAGAAGGAGAAAAGAAAGATTCAATGCCACACTACAGTATCTGGTGTGCAGGTTTGTGTTTTGTTCTTAGGTTCTGACTTGTCACTTTTGATGTTTTCCTTCCTGTGTCAGGCAACCCTGCACTAAAAAGAAAAAATAAATTATTGTAAGATAGAGCAAATCTGTTATTTTATTTAAGGTACAGCTCGTTGCAAAGTCACACTGCTTGGACCTGTTATCAGTGGGGAAAAGAGGTTCAAATAAGTCTTTCATGCTTTTTCTTATCCACAGTTGGCTTGGAAACATAAGGGCCACAAGCCGTCAAACCACAGCGTTCCTGCTTTATTCTTTTGTTTGCTTGGGTGTTTCTTGATTCTCCACTTTCTCACTGCAGCAGCCATGTATTTTTAACCATACTTAAGTTACAACATGATGACATTATATATTCCTACCATTTTTTATATATGAAGGAAAATATGAGTTGAATGCCATAACAGTATGTTCCCCCCAAACCATGAAAGTCCTTCTGTCTCTGGCTCTTTTGTTACTGCACTGTAGATGAACTCAGTCACACAGTGTGCAGGCAGATAGAGAGACATATGCTTCAGAACACAAGCTAGAAGGATGAAGCTCTGTAATAGGTCAAGGCTTTTGAAGAGTGGTGCTGTAAAGAGGGGTCGGCAAGAATTCACCACTGTACGTGACAGCTTGAAGCACACTCCGTCACAATCCATTTCTCATCTCCACGGCCTGCATTAGACGCCTTGTCACAATAATTACATTTCTTTGTATTAATTGATGACTTAGAATGGAAATAAGAGCTGTCGGGGAATGTATCAAACTACAGCAACAATAATAGCAAAGGCAATAACCAAACAAATATCAAATGGACAAATGAGGGAGAGTATTAGACATGACTGATGAGGGGAGTGGGCTCAACCACACACACTGTGTTTGTGCTGTGGGACTTCTGCTGCTGTACATTTGACAGGCTAGTTTGACTGTGAGCACGTATGTATATATTTAATAGAGAATGTAAGAGTTTGGCTGCACTTTATTCATATGTTGGTGTGTATGTGTGTTGCTGTGTGTATCTACTATTCACGTTTAGTAGAGGCTGGAGACTTTGCTTGGAGGGAAATTATAATAACTAATAGAGCAGGAATGAGGAATTTGTAATCCGTGTCAGAATTGAATTACTTTCCAATAATGCTTATTTCAATACACAAAAAGACATAATCCCATTCATCTGTAAGCTTTGCTATTGTCATAAGCACTACACAGCAGAATATCAATGCAGAAATACACAGCCATTACATTATTGATATGAAAGCTCATTTGTCCTTTGCCCTCTAAGTTCAGAGTGGCTTAATGAGGTATATCTGTTGTTTTCAGGTATAAATATTTACAACTGCTGCATAATGGTTATGCGCAAAATGTCATTAGAATGTATGGTTTCCTCATGTGTAATGAACTGAAAAACCATCGCACACAGTTAACGATGCACGGTGCGAGCACAAAGTGTGTCCATGTATACAGTTAGTAATGCTACAGCGTACTGTAATCGTCTTTTTTTTTTTTACTTTGCCATTTGTCTCCCTTGTCTCTGAGAAATATCTTGCCACTAACATGAAGAGAGGGAAGGTTTTAAAGACTGAAAATGAATATACAAGCACATTTCAGTTATGACTCAGACCCAGACTTAATCTTTTAACAATAAACTTCAAAATCAGCCCTGCACCAACGCCACATCTACCTTCTCTTTTCGCTCTGTATTACTTTTAGTTCACTAGTCGAGGACGTAACAGATACATTGGTGTCATTTACAGTCATGCAGCCACTCTGCACCTCTAAGTGCCGTAACTGAAATGTTTACAAATTGACCGTCCCTAAAATTGTGCTGATGATCATCCGTGAAATTATATTCAGTCAAATCAAAAAGTGCCTTGATTTTAACCTTGACTCTGGAACAGTCAGAAGACTTAAATGGCCTTTAGGGACAGCAAAGTTAGAAACTGGCTGATGTAATCTGGCACCAGGCCACATAAAAACCTGTATGTAATCCGTCTTACAATAAACAGGGAAGACAAGAAGTGATAAACTCTCAGCTGTTTATATTGCTTTTATTGATACACCATTGTTCCACTACTTCATTTCCAACCAAGTATCTGTATGTGCAAAATGAAAATGCAGATACAAACAAAAGGTTGGAAACCCACCTAATGACATGTCCATTGGTGCTTGGTGAAAGGAGTAAAACACTCAGGATTATATGAGTGATGGATCTGTAGAAAGTTGTGGCAGTTGTTTTGACTTATTGTGGGTTCACTGTAGTTTTCCTCCAGTGCACGATTCAAGTGAGTGAGTGTTCAAATAATGAAAGCTTGTCTACCAAGGAGCTATTGTTTTTTTGTTCTCATCAAACCAGAACCAGCACCAACTTGCTGTTTTACAGTAATCCAGTCTTATCATGTAGAAATAGATATCTTAGGTAAACCAAAGCCAAAGACTGTAGCTGACATATTAAAATGGAAAGTTGAGATAAAGAAATTCAGATTGGATTTAAAAAATGGGTGAATTAATTCAAACCAGTGCCTGAAGTACCATCTACTGTTTTAAGCTGTTAATTAGAGTGGTGTGATCAATAGCATCAAAGGTTGGGCTGAGGTCAAGTAAAGCCAATATTGTGCACTCTCCTGAATCAACATGCTTACAGTAAGTATCAAGTCCAGACCATTTCAGCATTCAGGGAACCCAAACTGTCCCAAAATATCTGGAACACATCCAGATGAAAGAGAGCTGTTTTGAATAAAAAGCAAACTCAGGCCAACAGTCCTCACAACCTCTCAGAATACATTTATGGGAGTACTATCAAGAGGAGAGGATGGCCTTATATATATGGCACCTTCTCAGTGACAGTAAGCAAAAAAAAAAAAAAAAAAAAAGCCCAAAGCAATTCAACAAATTAGGGAATGGGCAAGGGAGGTCCGCGGCAGAAATTAGAGAGGTTGGAGGAACGATATGAGTTCTTCTCCAGACTGAGCAAACCTGGGGAAAAGTCTTTTCATGTCCATGAGATACTGTAATGCAAACATTTGGAAGCCATTTCAGGATCCCAGGGATATCACAAATATTTTTGCACTATGTCTTCTTTAAAATTAAGATGCATTTGTCATGTCCTGGCCGAGAGCACTGCTTCCATCTTGGCTGAGTGTCTAGTGAAGTGAGGTAGAAAAAAAAAAAGAAAGAATGAAAAGAAATTCTTACATATCATTATATCAGACTCAGACAACACCTTATTTCCATCCCCTGCTTAGACCTCTGTAGAGCTACTGGATACAAAGAGTATATAGATATGATTAAAGCCATGTTTTCAGGTCTGCTTACAGCAGAGAGTAATTTGAAATCTTCCCCTTCAGGCCATCCAGCTAGCCATTAGCATGGGGTCAGAGCAAGCACTTTGTCTTAACTATTGTAAAATCAAAATACTGTTGCACTGTACAATTCTCAACAACCAAATTAATGACCAAAAATACCATTACCAGCTATTCTACAATAGCAATAGCAATTCTACAATTTTATATTAACATTTAATGATCAACAGTTGTGTTACTCCTGGTTGTAAATGTGTGTTACATAGCATTTAATATACTTTCAAATTGGATGAATCTGCAGCATCCAAGCATTATAGACAGGTATCTCAGATAAAACATCCATTCCCCTGAAATGGATGAAATAATATGTGTCATCACTCCTTGCACCAGCATGAGTCAGCATATCCTTAACAGCATTTCAGAGATACTAAGACAGCATTATGGCTACTATCACCAATCTGCATTGAATTATTGTTGGGAGGATGTACTGTACAGAGGTGACATGGACACATTTCAAAGTTTATAGCTGAGTAATATGGGAGCTTTCTGACAGGTTTGCTTAAACACATTTGATAGATACACATTCTCTTGTATGCCATACTGTATGTAACATATGAATGTAATTTGTGAAAGAGTTGTCATCTTTTCAGGCACTGAAAAATGAATGTACTGGAGAGAGAAATCTTGAGATTCTTTAGGGAGGGAAGTACACAGTACAGGACATTGACCAGCCACCCAAATCACGTCTAAGTTTGCCTCATTGCAAACACGGTGTGTGTATAACACTAAGTATGTTCAGTGAATGCCAAACATAGTTCTGACATCTTGGGGAGCTCAAACCTATCACCAGGCTGTTAACATATTTAAACTTGATAATGGGTAATTTGTCAGTGCTAATTTGTTATGCAAATTTTCTCATCAAGCTTCCCTAAAAAGATTAGCTTTGTGGAAGCCAAGTACAATGTAAACCACTATGGTAAATTCTTCTTCAGCTCCTTTGTTCTCTCCTTTTTTTTTTTTTTTCCAGGAGACAGACGTGTTATTGAGCCAATACTGGCTAGTTCTCATTTAAACAGAGAACTGGGATGCTACTTATGCTTTTATTAATGTGCTTTTATTTCCACTCAGTATTTTTGTAATATAGTGCTGGTACACAGTATGTGAAATCAAATATTTTTAGATGTCTGACTGACCATGCATGCAACTCCTACTCTTGTACTTTAAGATGGCAAGCTCCATAATAATAAATGTGGACTTTATAATGTGTATGGCTCCATTATCTAATGGTCTATCTATCTTTACCACCTCATCTCATCCTCTATAATTGTTACTTCCTATAGTGCCACAATTGTGCTATACTCTCCGTGTCTAACTCTTCTCTTCTTGCTGAGAGCAGGTGGTGATGATGATTGCTTGAAAAGAGCCTCGGCCACCACTGCATTACTGCATGCTTAGAACCTACTGTAAGTAACAGGAGGGACATAACTTACTAGTCCAACAACAAGAAGCATTCTTGTATCCTGTCTTTTCTCTGAAATTTCACCAAGAAGTAAAAGCCAGTCCAAGATTTACCCTTGGCTCACCTATTCTCTCTTTTTCTTTTTCTTTTTCTATTTTTTTTTTTTTTGACAACATCTTCCCTTGGTGTCTGCCATGACACACATAGTTGCACAGGCAACTAAAATTACATGCAATACCAAGCCAGCTGAGCGCTGTGTCAGTGGTGCAGGTCTCCATCTCACAAGTCAATGTACAGTAGCATTAAACCATTTTGAAATCACAATTACATAGTATAATATAATGTGCACTCTACATCTACATCATCAGGGCAGGTTGGAGGCTACAGTGACTATACAGTAATAAAGAAACTACTGTAGAAGGAGCTGGGGGTAGCTGGTTAGTGTTCTCATTTCAGAAGAGGAAAGGACTAGAGACAAGAGTTTACATCAGCTTTGTTTTCCACTGCTGGAGACAACTTTTGGTGATTAAAGGGATGAAATGTGATGCTAAATTCTTAACGTTTCCGCTAGTCTGGTAAGGAAAAAGCTGTTAATGCCAGTGCTACAGTAACTGTGTAATAATGCCAAATATAATAGCTAACAATGGCTAATGCCTTGTTGTAAAGCACACCCACAACCCACCCATAAATGTTATCATGTCTATAGGGGGCAACTTTTTTCTCTCTCCGGTGAGCTATCAAGCCTCCATTTCTTGGATTTGGTGAATCTGGAAGGGTCCCTTGTGATTTTTTTTGAATAGCAAGCAAAAGAATTGACAGAGAGTATACCCCTTCACTTAAATGTTGGTTTGCAACTTGAAAACCCCCCAGACTTTTCTTTTATTTATTTGTTAAAAAACCACGACACAAGTATAAATATATAATTCATTAACCATCAATAAAGTTGTGTTGAATATCTGATGTACTGATGAATTATTTACAACACCATTTTACAATGTGATGAAGAGATGTCTTTTGATTTCAGTGTTGTTTCAGATACCTGAGATTGCAGGTCATCAGGTTACCAGCATGAAAATTTAAATAGCACAAAAACCCACCATACAATCGTGAGACTGTAAGAATCAATATTAATATCAGAAAAATCAATTCAAAAAGAAACCAAGACTTTAGAAAGGGATACATAAACCTTGTAGTTGGCTAAAATTACAGTACAGTAAGTTCACCAAAATGACAGAACAAGATGTCAGATACAGTCTCTACCATTAACTCTTGCCTGGTTTTCTGTCTCTCCAATCTGTGCAATCTGAAATTTGTAATTTCTTGTTGCAAAAAGGGGGAATATGAGTTTAAATTATGTTAAGAAAATAACACATTTGCATGGGGTGCATAATTTTTCCTCTCGAGACTGTAGGCCAGTGCTCTACATAAAAATGGGACATGACAAGTTAGTGAACATCTGGAAGGAGGAAGGCGACAAGGAGACAAGTTAGGAGTTATAAGGGCATCTGTTTGGCTCTCCTTCCTTCCGCAGCCTCTCTTGGAGCAGAATCTCTCCTTCTTCCTATTTTCTGGCATCTTTATCCGAGAAAGACAGATGGATTTGCTTCTCCCTGGATACGCACTCAATCACACACACACACTCTAATTCCCATGCATGCATGTATATACACACACATATAGAGTAACACATAACCAAAGGCACAAATAACTTACAGAGTGCAGGCATAGTGACTTTGACAAACAAATAGACTCCAGCGGGCACACACTCATACACCCAGCACTTGGGAGACAGACAGCTGTGCAAATATGCCCGGCCCTCATTCTTGGGATCTGAGTGGCGCTCCAGCCACAACAGCAAATATTTCCCCTGCTGTCATCTTCTCTATTTTCTCTCCCTTATTCATCAGAAGCGTGCCCAGGAAGTGGCAGGAGAGGTTCAGCAGCTTCATGGTACGGCCAGAAACCACAGCATCCCTCTTTTTCCCATTTCCCTCTTCTTCCTCCAGGAGCCAGATGCTGATTGGGGGGAAAAGTGGTGGCGAGGTGGGACCCCTACCTGTCCCCTGGGGAAGATGAAATGTAAATTTTGCGACGTGGGCTCATTTGCTGCAGTCTGTAGCTGTCTGATAGGACCTGACTGGAGGCTTATTTGATTAGCTTAATTCCATCCTCGTGTGGACCACCGCAGCAATGTTCCTGGAACATTTGTTACATTAGGCCCATAGTTAATGAACAATTTGTTCCGTTGAGCAACGAACCACACGAGCAACAGTGAGCTGTCCGTGTGCTCTGTGAAAAGGTTTTCATAGTTGTGACACCTGTCCAAGAAATTAGATTGGAGAACTTGTGACTGTAAAAAAGTGCGGCCTTATTAATTTTCCTGTGCTCAGATGATGGGAAAAAAAACAGCCTTGTTAATTTCTCTCTGCTTGGATGATGCCTTAATTTGATGGCTTGTGCAGGTTTTGTATTATCCCAGGGCACTACTATGAATGGTGTTCACCTCTGAATGCATTACATTTTGCTCAGTGCTGCACATACAAACTGAATTTCCTCCTGGGACAATAAATCGTATTTTGTCTGACAGTATATGTCGCATATAAAGAGGTTCGGTGAAAGGTTGAGGCCTGAAAAGCTTCTCAGCATGAGCTCAGACATCACTTGTGGTGAAGTCATTCCACGCTCGCCTTACATGGTGCATCTTTCACACCCTCTCCATATGTTGCATTTCAGCGTACATCTCCATGTGAGAACAGCATGAGTCACAGCACCAAAGAGCGGCAAGAACAATCAAACATGGCTGAGGAAACAGTACATATCACACACATGGCCACATAGATTACCAGGCAAGCACTAAGAGTAAAATACATTTTGACAAAATGTTATAACCAAAAATATAAATGTGTGTTCATAGCAACTGTGAGTGTTGTGGACAATAAGCTGAAAGTGCTTCACACAGTGATGCTTTTTGGATGATGGAGAACATGGAACAGTATTGATGGTAACGTGCAGTAATGTGGCATCACAGCTCACTGTTGCAACGTAACAGATCGGAACAACACATGAACTACTACAGGTGTGCTGTGTCTGTGTGCGTCTGCATAAATCAAAAAAATGCACAAAGGGAAGCAATGGCATATGTACTGTAGCGATTCTCAATTACTGTAACAACAGGACATTTTGATATTTTACTAATTGTGTAGACTCCAGTATATTAATTGTACATTGTAAGCTACACAAATCATTTACATATGATTGAAGTTACATTAATAATCAAATCTGAGGCTACCTGTTTGATTAATGAATGAAACACAATCCAGGAATGTATACATCCATAAATTTGAAGGCTTATGAGACACCAAAACACAGCTTAACAGTTAAACTACCTTGTTCATGTACTTGCAGTGAGATGTTATCTGTTTTTTAGGCTGTGTATTAGAGATGAGTTGGATTTCCACATTGGTATAGTGGTAAAATGGCATTATTAAACCATGCCCAATGATTAAGTGAGACTTTTGGTAGTCTGTCATTTTTGTTGTAAAGACACAATTTCTTATCCTCCCACTGTCATGTGGGATAACATACAGATGAAAAGTAGTTCAAAGTTGCAGGTTTCAGCAATTGACCATAAGACAAGAACCTAAACTATAGGTTAGGGTGTGGTCCAGCAGGATGGTTGGAATCATTGAACAAAAGCCTGAGACAGTAAATAACACTCAATCCAGTTGCTACTTGACTCAGCTTACTCAAGCATTCGGTAATATTAATCAACTTTCCATATCATACCGCCATGGGATCTAGCACTAAGTAAAACTGAATATTTCTTTCTCACCTCAGTGCCTTTCTCTACTGTCACTTCAACCCCTCCTCCCTTCTTCCCATACATGCACATCTTTTTCTCTCTCCCTCACTCTTTCTCTCTCTGTCTCTCTGCCCTTCCTCCTCCGGCCTGCCGCGCTCTCATTTGTCACATTTACAATGGAAACATCCAAATTTACAGATGCTATCAATTAATCACCTCCGCTCTAATTACAATCCAATTAACCTCTGTTTCCACGCGCCATGCTGCAGGACGGCCAGCACCCTCCCTACTCAATCACACTGCTCAGAGAGAGACAGACAGAGACGGAGAGGGAAGGAGAATGGGAAGTAGAGTGAGATTTAATGCAAGAAAAACTAAGTCAGATGGAGAGGGAGATAATATACATGGTCAGATAGATGTACCATGTGGCCAAATAGGCTGAAAGTGTGCAGTCTATTTTATGTTATGGTCTGTGACCATTGAAGGAAATTTTAAAGTTGTAACGTACTGTCTATTTTCTTAGAAATATATTGTATATCATGCTTTCAAATTGGTAGCAGCAGTTTGGGGAAGCACATTTCCTGTTTCAACATGACAACAAAAGTGTGAGAACTTGACAGGCCTGCACACAATCCTGACCTCAAGTTGAATGTACGTTTTTTGGATTTCCTGGGCCACCAACTGTGAGCCCATGATGCACATATACAGCATGAATACATGCATGCATACATATACATGCATATATACTATAGATGGACCAAAAACTGAAAGGAGGTGAGAGAGGAAGCAGACAGTCACGGATAAAATGAGAAAGAATTGGAAGAGAAGGAAAAAAATAAGACTCAGCTCAAGAGCTGATGTCTCAGCGGAGGATCACAGGTGTGACTTGTGCCGAGACAAAGAGAAAGCTAGAGGAGGTAGCGGTAGAGAGTGAAAGAGAGAGAGAGAGAGAGGAAGGGAGGGAGAGAGGGAAAGATGAAGAGCTGTTGCTGTTGTTGTCAAGAGGATTGAAGAAAAAGGAAGGATGTGTCCATTACAGACGAGACTGTTCTCTGGGTGCCATGGGAGACTAGACTGTCACCATGAACCACCTGTGCATGAGTGTCTGTAAGTGCTTGTGTGTGTGAGGTGTCTATATGCACATACACATACACATTATATGCTTCTGTATCCCCTACAATATGTACTTTCATGCATGTGCTTACACAAAAGCCTAGATTGCATCCTTATAAAAGCGCCTACAAATATAGGAACATCAACACAAAAAACTGAAAACACATACTGTTTTTAGACGCACACACACACACATACCATACATGTATTAATATCATGTAGCCTACGTGTGTATACATGCAATAGACCAGACACACACATACATGGACACACACACTCTTATCCAGCTCTAACACAGATGGATATACACCACCACTATTAGCAGCTCTGGATTTACAGTGGCCCGTCAGCCTTCAGCTTTTAATGCCACGTGGGGCCTGTTTTACAGCTCTGCCCCAGGGCCCCAATCGGCTTTCAATTAGCAGGTGAGCTGCAGCCCTGTTCCCAATCAATAGCCCAGTACAGGCAGGCTGCAGGCACCCTGGGGCCCCCAGCTTGGAGGGAGGAGAGAGCGGGAGGAGGGGGAGGCGGTGGGGGGAGGGCAGCTGGCAAGAAAGGCTGAGGTGGAATCATGCCATGCTACTGGGCCAGAGGGCTGTTTGAAAGGGCCAGACCTGTCGCTTCCATATACACACATGCATACAACAAGAAATGCACGAGGGCAAATTGTTTGCAATTTTTTTTTAAACAAGGAAACCAGGCTAATAAAATCGACCAACTAAGAGAAGAGTGTTAATGCACTGGTGGCAGCCTTGGAGGAGGAACTGCCCTCCAGTCCAGCTTAAGAAATAAAAGCAGTGTTTATCAGTGAGAGAGGAAGGGGAATAAGAGTAAAGAAAACTCACTACACACAAGTTCAGTTTCACAACTTGGATTACATTCTGTAAGTTGTACAGACACTACAGTTTTTAATTCATTAATTTAAGAAAGTCATGTTTAAGATTTACAGTTTGAGAAAATACATGCAGTTTAAATATTTGTGTTGCTGGCAATAACATCTCTATACAGAGGTAGTTTCACATGTTTCCTCTTTAATTTCCCCTGGTTGTGGAGTTTTCCTCAAAACAAGTGACAGTATCTTCAAAGTAGGCGATTACTCTCTATTTTTCTAAGAAAATGCCAGTTAATTCAAGAAGGCACTTGAAAGTGACTGGGTAGCATTAGACACAAGTGAATTTGTCTTGCAAAAGCGAGACTGTTTTACTGTTGAGACAACTGATTTAAAGGCAGATAAGATGAAATAATTCAAGATGGACAGTATATCTTTCATCAGGAAATCTGGGAAGTCAGTCCCGTGCCTCTTTCCAGGAACATCAATGAAACCAACATGAGTCGAGTCAAACTCAGCCGATGAACCGCCTGACAAGAGCACCATCATTTCTACACTTTGTGGTCAGGACATTTTAATCCCCCTGCGTTGGAAGTTAAATTATTTATGGCTATAGGGCTGAATACAAATTAAGTGACTTATTAAATTATTTTTGCAGTACACACACACACAAATATGCATCCACATGCATGCACAGCTGTCAAATCTGCACTCTCATCAAGGCTCAACTGAGTCCAGCTCCACAGAGAGGAGGCACCAAGCGAAACAAAATTAAGTGTTTCAATTCTTATCCACCTCCCTGAGACACCATCGCATGGCAAAATAGCCAAGTCATTTTAATTAGACCCACAGAGCACCACATGCTTTGGTCCCTACCTCCAATGCATGAAAAAGAAAAATCCCATTCCCCATAGTGACAACAGAGAGTGGGGGGGGGGGGGGTTTAAAGCAGGCAGCTTGGCACAGAACGGCATTCACTGAATAACGGAGCAGAACACCATTTTTACATCATGCCGCACTGATTGTCAGAAGAGCAACCTCCATCAAGCAATTTGCTATCTTGATTTTTTTTTCTTCTGTGTTTTGTAACCTTGCGAGAAAGCTAGTAACAAAGGGAGTGTGTTGCATAGAGGAGAGGTTAGAGAAGATTGGGAGGCGCTGAAGAAGAAGAGGAGGAGGAGGAGGAGAGAAGCTACAGGGTTACTGGAGTGACATGGGGGTCTTTGAAGGTACCACAGTAGAGGGGGTTGGGTAGATAGGGGAGAGGTGGGAGAGATAACCGGGTCCCCTCCAACACCCTGCTCCTCTGCCTCACTCACTGTGCCAGTTTTATCAGAGGGAGGCAGTGAGGGTCTTTGAAGGCATCCCAGCAGGAGGTGTACAATTGTGTGTGTATGTGTGTGTATGCAGTTGTGTCTATTATGTGTCCATATGTGCACAGATGTACATGCATGTGGCAACATTAATGTGTGGATGTGAGTAATGAGTTCTTGAGTAAATGAGTTCAGGTGTGTGTAAGTGTACAGCACGTATAAGCACAGTCTTGTTTATGTATGTGCAATGTGTTTGCACATGTGTGTAACTGCATGTGTGACGGGAGAGAAGCCCACTACAGTACATCTCGCTCTGGTGGAGAGGCAGAGCTGGAGCTGCTGGAAGGCAGAGAGACAGGCAGCTCTTCCCTCCACACATCTCTGTTCAAAGGCGCCATCAAAGTCTGGCAGAAATGTCAGTGCTGCAGGCAGGGGACCGGCCTCTGAATGTCAGTCCTTCTCAGGTCAACACCGAGAGCCAGCCTGCCTCGCACAGACAGAGAGGAGGAGGGATGGGGGGGTTAGATGAAGATAAAAAGAGAAAACATGGGGACAGTGATTAGGGGAACATGATAAAATGATGGAGAAGGAGAGAATGAGATGAAATTAACGAGAGAAGAATGATGCAAAAACAAAGAGGGAGATTGCAGGGCAAAAATAATAACAGAGACAGTAAGTGAGCAAAATGTTTTTTTGGGGCGTTTGTTGCGAGACTGAGTTGCTTTCATTCTGTCAGTGTGTGTTTATTCAGGTGCGGCAGGATATCAAGTGACTTCAGGCCAGAGATCTGGGGGAGACTTTGAGTGAGAGAAGTAATAAGAAAAGAAAGAGAAAGGTAAAGCAAGGCACACAATGCAAAAACATCCTTGCGTCTGTGTACATCTGAAACACAGGGATACACTCGCAGAGACAGATATAACAACAGGCAGACACACAGATGCAGGCAGAAAGAGAGAGAGAGAGAGAGAGGTGCACTCATACAGCAGGCATACACATGCACACACACACACACACACACACACACTGGTGATTGTCCCAGCGCAGGCCATGAGGAGCCTGTCAGATTACAGGAGGGTAATTGAATGGTAAGGGAGCAGACAACACATCTAGCACAGCCGGACTCCAGAGGCGGCCGCCACCATACCAGAGCTCAGGGGAAATTCAGGGCCCACTTAATAGTGAATTGGAGATGGGACATTGTGTGTGTGTGTGTGTGTGTATTCACTTGGTAGGTGTTGGACAAAGGAGAGCGCTCCTGGCAGCATCAAAAATGGTCACTAAAATTCTGAAGAAGGCTGATTTGAGAAGCTACTTGGCATGAGGAGAAAAAACACACCCTGAAAGAAAGAAAGGAAAAAGGAAAAAAGAAAGAAAGAAAGAAAGAAAGAAAGAAAGAAAGAAAGAAAGAAAGAAAGAAAGAAAGAAAGAAAGAAAGAAAGAAAAAAGAAAGAAAGAAAGAAAGAAAGAAAGAAAGAAAGAAAGAAAGAAAGAAAGAAAGAAAGAAAGAAAGAAAGAAAGAAAGGCAAAGAGAGAAGCAGAGGGATGAAATATAAGGCACTAGAGAAGGGGTTGAAAAAAGAAGAGCAAAATGCAGAGGCAGAAAAACATGAAGGGGACAGTGGGAGAGCAGAGGGAAAGAGAGCCGAGGAGCAAAAAAATATATTAAAAATAAAAAAGACAAAGAAACAAGAAGCGAAGACGAAGGAGAGCTGCTGCACGCCGAGCCTGAGTGTCCATCTGCCAATGAACATCTCTAATGGCAAAGGAAAGTGACAAGTGAGCGGAGTGAGCGAGTAAAAGAAAAGCACTGTGCATCGCTTCCTGAGGAAAGACAAGTGAAAAATGAATGTAGATTTTTTTTTTCCAGTTGCACTTTAATGACTATGATCACTCCGTGTAATTTGATTCCCATATGAATAGGGAGAGGCAAGCTGACAGGACGTGCACAGTACGCACACATATTATGACATTGACTGAGGGGAGTGGGAAGATGTGCATGTGTGCTTGTGTGTGTGTGAGTGAGTGAGTGAGTGAAACAAGCAGCCGACTTCTGGTGGGTGCCTTTGTCAGTAGACGGTAGCCCAGCGGCAGGGTAGAAACTAACAAGTAAGTTGGTGAGAGGGAGAGTGAGAAGCAGGAGCAGCACAGAGACGGAGAGGGAGAGAGAAAATTAAGAGATGGTGTAAGTCTGAGAGAAGGATAGAGGGAGAGGGAGAGAGAGAGAGAGAGAGAGGAAAAGAGGGGAGAAAACAAGAAGGTCTGCTGGGTGTAAAGTTTCCCCTGGATATGATATGTGGATATGGGGATGTCATCAAGCCTGTGAAGTGGAAATAATAAAGAATTAGGATTGTCTCTGAAGACAGGGGAATTAATCCAAAATGAATTACGAAGGGGGAGAGGAGGAGAGGAGGGAGAAAAAAAATCAACATCAGCTATTTCCTTTTCCTCTGCTTCGAGGCAGATAGGGGGGTGGTTTGTATGAGTACTGTGAATCCCATAAAAATTAAATTAATAACAAAGGGAAAACACACACACACACACACACACACACACACACACACACACACACACACACACACACACACACACACACACACACACACACAAATAGAGGTGGAAAAATTAGTGGTACGGGGGTGGAGGGAGATAGTTGTACAGAGAGCAAGGGTACAGATGGAAAAAAAAGACAAGAGAGATTTGAGGGAACTGAGGGTGGGCACTGTTGCTGCCAGATTGCACTGCTCTTTTGTTCCCCCCTCGTCTTTCTGGAAAGGGCTGTCGGTGTTAAAGAGGAGATGCCGCGGAGGCCATTGTAATAAATGCCACTTGTAAATTGCGGAGTGGAATTATACAGCGTGCAGATGGATCCATACGCCTGAGCAAAACGTGGCCAAAAAACCGGGAGCGATAATTAAGACTTAGGGGGTGAATGACAGAGCCATTTGTGACGACGGTATATGGCGTCTCCTAGCTCTCTGGGAAACAGAAGGGCTCGGAGAGGCTCGGTGTCACAAAACATTACCCACACAGCTGTTGGCTTTATGAGCAGCAATGGTGCACTCCTTTCCTCCCTCCCTCTCCCGCTCATCCTCTTCTATCTCTTTCTACCCTCTTCTCTTCAACCCCCCAGCCCCCATGCCCCTCACTCCCCTTGGTCACCGCGCAGTGGTGCTGTTCTTTCCCATTTTGAACCATTTCAAAACAACCACCACCACAACCCCCCCACCGCCACCGCCACCCACCCTTCCTCCTCTCCCAAACACCGCCACCATCTCCTCCCATCCATCGCCACCTCCTTCACCTTCTTCGCCTCACACCACCATCCTTGCCATCTCTGAGGGACTAGACAAGGACTTGTACTCCATCATTCATATCCAGGGAGGAGGAGGAGGAGGAGGCACTCCGCATGCACACAAATATAGAGTAACACCCGGGCTGAAAATTCAATAAAAAGCACTGACACTGACAGTGCTTGGTACTGTTTTGAATGGGAGTTTGGGCTTACTGGGGCTCAGGGCTGACTGTAAAGTAGGAAAATCGAATTCTGTTGTTTTTCTTCTCTCTCTCTTTGTTAAAAAAAACATTTTTGTATGCCATCCCTGTGCTCACATTGTCCACATAAGTCCTTGCGTGCAACACTGCTTGTAACGTTCAGGAATCAGGTCCGTGCTTTGTTCATACGGAGGCTTATTTTAAGCATTTCTCTCTAAAATCATTAGACACTGCTTCCGTTGCACTCCTGGGGATTTACCACACCTGCTCAACAAGTGCAGCCACACTGTCATGTGCATGGATACCTCTTTTGTTTTGTGCCACTGCATAAATTGTGGCTGTGTCTCTGTGCAAACTCTACCAAGAGAACCTCCTGCACATCTATCCAAATAAAGGGATTCTGATTTTGATGTGTCCCCCAAACTCTGCCCTCTAGCCCCCATCTCTCTGTTAAGTCCATCTATCTCTCTGCCTGGCTGGCCAGCCTGTCTTCTGGTCTCATCTACCTCTTTGTCTCTGTCCCGGGGGCCTCCACAGCGTGCAGAGTAGTCTGCGAAGTCTTAACTCAAACGAGACCCCTTCGCGCCCCGTTAAACCCCCGACCTTCTCTGTCACTCCTGTCGCCCGCTGCTGCCGACGACGGGGGCCTGAGCTGCAAGCTAAGAGACCCCGAGCTCAATAAAAGTGTGGGTGATTAAACAACTCCCTGTAATTGCTCCTTTTGTGCAGGAATCAAACGGTCACTCTTATTACGGAGGCAGAAGAGAGGGAGGCTGGGAGCAGTCACTTCCGCCGAGGGCCAGACACCCTCTGTGACCCTCTGCCCTCCCGTCACTACTCCTTTATCTGACCAAACAACCACTGGGCAGGGTGTGTGTGTGTGTGTGTTTACCTGTGTGTGTGTGTATGTGTGTGTGGGGGTGTGTGTGTGTGTGTCCTAATGCCCTGTGCGTATGTGCCAGGGTGTGTGTGCATTAAGCATGCAAAGAAAGCAGTTGAAACAAAGCAGGGTAGAGTAACACTAGAGCTCCCCTCAGTGGCAGATGATTGAACTACATCAGAAAAAGCCATGGTTGGATCTTAGCTACATGCAGTGGTGCGCCACCAGCCAGCTGGCTTTGGTAATCGAGGACAAAGCCAAACCAGGGGACCATGTCCAACATGAGGGCCGGGTTTCAGAGATCATAGTAACACGTGAACTGTACACATCATCTGCTAGTCACACACACAAATACAGATATTACAAGGGCCCAGCCACAGCCCCTGTCAAATGAGTCAGCTTACAAAAGGGAGGGACCCAATTACCGTAGCCACAAATACACACATAAAGTGCCTTTCAAGGGTCCATGAGTGCTTCAGCTTCCCCATGATTATACCCACTCTCAGCACACCCAGCACTTGTCGTACACATACAGGACCTGTGTGCCAAAACAGCCATCAGACTGGACTTTTGCTGAGGAGAAGCAATGAGATGTGTTCAGCTGGTTTGAAAGAGGAGAAGCTATCTGTGGTAAGAGAGACGGCAGAGAGGGAGGACAGAGTGAGCTGTTGGCCGGTCAACAACTATTAGTGATCTGCTCTCTTTGAGGTAGAAGCGTACCCTGCTATATTTTATTTTAGGAAATCAATGTGAACTCCAATCAATTTGTGATGCAATAAAATGAAAACATTATGAAGTAGTTTTGGGAAGCTTGGATGTGGTACACTGTATTCCATTGTATTGGCCTGTCCTGCACTTCCTTTACAATAAATCAATTACTTTTGAATGGGAAATCTGTTTGAATGGGGAGGTGATGACTAAAAACATCAGTCAGTGGAGTAATATTTCTTTCATTTACTTACTTCTAATGCAGTAGCCTTACATGCTGTGAGCCTGGCATGTCTTTGTGCACAGTGTGATGTCCATCAGTATGATGGTGAGGGTTTTTTAAATCAGTTTATAATTGTCTTTATCATTGTAATAATTAACCCTAGTTATTTCTACTCTTGCTTTCAGTGTAATATTAATGTTCACATGAGAATTATTAAAGGTATTTTGTTGTGTGTCTATATGTTGTGACACACACATGTTAGTAAATAATACTTATGTATCAAGCATGTTTAAGTCAAATGCAGAACATGCTGGATCTATAAAGTGCTGATGGAATATCTTCGCCCGATGTCACCTCATTAACATACAAGGTAAATTTGATTTCAAATTTAACTGATTACAAAACATATTCATGTCCATCTATTATTTGTATCAGCTCTTTAAAGTAGTTATAGATGTAAAAGTTATACATTTCATGTATGAAAAACAAAAAAGTCTGGTTTGATCTTCAGACTAGACCAGACAAAGAGAGCAGAAGACTCTGGTGGCTCATGAATGCGTAGGTGGAGTAATGGTGCCCCCTTCTGCCCAAAATGCTAACACAAAGCCTGAGCCACAAAAGGCAGTCCCACATTTAATGGCCACACTATTTTCCACGGAGACATAAAAAAAGGACACTGTATGTAAAACTGTGCAAAATCAGGCTTTATTCTTTTTTTCTTTTCCTGCATTGTCGCCTTTCATCATCATCATCATCATCATCATCATAATCACCATCATTGTCGTCAACATCATTTTTGAAAACATTACTCACCGGAGACAGGGAGCGAGAGAATAGATTCTCAAAGAGACTCAGAGCTCAAACCTCTTTGCAAAAACAGGCATCACGTTTTTTTAGCGCAGTCCCGCAACACAATGAGTCAGCTGTACACGTCCGTCCCTCTCTGGATGGTACATTTCAACAAGTTCTCCAATGTCCTTATTTACAGTCCATTCTCTTTCAGTGCCTCAAAAGTCCATTCAGTTGTCAGAATTTTCAGTTCATGGAGACACTGAAAGCCCATATTAGTACAGACATAGTTAAGATTTTGGATATTATAGTCTTCTGACTCCATAAATACCCCCGAGCCCCCATTTTTCCTCCACTACCTGTCTACTGCAGGTCTGTGGACAGTCCATATCTCCAGTTTAGGCAAACGTTGAATAAGTGCAATGTCTAGTATAATGTCAAGAAAATACAAACCCACACGTACATACATACGTACAGTACATGACTAACTGATAAACTTGATTAGCTATACAAGGACGCCATTTTCCAAGCTGAAACCAAGGAGCTGCATATCAATGCACCTCTATAACATCCAGTCTCCATTAAAGGAGGGGATGGGAATCATGTGAGCTCAACTGGACGGGATACTGTCAGTAGATAGTTTGGGTAAATTGTCCATATGAATCTGTACAGTGATTTTTTGTAAGTTGTGAATCCAATGGGAAGTGTAGTTCATACACACAGATAATTATTTCAAAATAATATATCCAAAGAAAAAAATGATATTCAAAATCTTATTTTTCATCAAATGTCAAGTTGCTGAAACTTTCCTAGTAATTATAGTAATTGATAGCCATTTTTTCTTGATATAAGCCTGATGGTTCTGTACCATGGTTTAGCCTTTCAGACAGATTCACAAGTATGCAAAAATAATTATGAGGTGACAGCTAGCCACATAAAGCCAAATGTTTACAATATTGGGTGTAATATCATGAAATTATAACAGCAAAACAAAACAAAAAAACATTGTGTGAAGCTTTAAGAATATTTTATAACTCTTGTTGTCATTTAAACTGTTGTGTGACATTTTTTTCAAGTCAGAATAAAGTTGTAGCTGCTTTTTGTAGTACTAATTTGTTTTGTTTTTATTTGTTTGATAGGGCTGTCTCGGGCTGTGAGCTTTTGAAAGTGCATCATTAATTGGAACAGTCTAAATTCTGAAATGAAAAATCATAATACTCTCCATGGCTGGACTTTACTTTTTTTCTTTCTTTTTTTTTTTTTTACCTCAGATAATCAAAGTGCCTATAGCGTACGTTACTTCAAGCCACACCTCGCTTAGTGAATTCAGGCAGCAACATCCAGTGGACAAGGACAAAATGACAGAGCAATGCCTGACCCTCAGATAACCATGTCACAGACATTAATCAATTTCATTAGTGGAAGAAAATTAAATAAACGCATCAGAGATAATGCCTTTCCAAACACAATAAGAGAAAAAACTTCTATTTGCATGTAAATCCATCCAACCACAAAAGGGTCTAATAATCTTTTGGAATGATTATTTTGTCAGTAGATATTCACAAAGAGAAATGATAAATAGAGATAATTAGTCCAAAGGATCAGAAAAGTGCAGCAAGAAAAGGAGAAAGCCAAGATGACCCAGGGTTTGAAAGTGAGTGTGTGTGTGTGTGTGTGTGTGTGTGTGTGTGTGTGTGTGTGTGTGTGTGTGTGTGTGTGTGTGTGTGTGTGTGTGTGTGTGTGTGTGTGTGTGTGTGTGTGTGTGTGTGTGTGTGTGTGTGTGTGTGTGTGTAGGTGTGGAGAGCCATATTAGTGACTACCTCCTTTTTTTCAGTTCTGTTGTAAATGTCATGAGCTGAGAGAAGCACACTGAATTTGACCAGACTAAACCTAACTGAGGGTTAAATGAACATGTGACGTGTAACCATTCAGACAGAGGGAACAAAGAGAGAGGGGGAGGTGGGGGGACCAGAACAAAACGAGTCTTGAAATAATGTGCGCGAGAGCTCAGCCCTCAGCCTTCAGTATGAGGACTGAGGTCAGCCCGCCCAAACATTTGCTCTATCTGTCTGCCTGCCTGTGTGCCTCTGCCAAAGAGATGCATTGATCCCGGCGTCGCCACTGAACCGCCATTAGCTGGAGTAGATCTGGGTCCCAATCACACGCATGATCTCCTTCTGGACCTTAGGCTCCTGGGTGTTGATGTTGGCATCTCCTACTTGGCCATCCTCATACCTGCACACATACATAGATACACTGAGTTTAGTTCCTTATCATTCAGCATGTGGAAGCAGTCTGTGAAAGATGATTTATTCTTCTATTGTGTTGATTTCTGTACTATTTGGTGATATAATATGCCAAAATAAATAGATACACTCTTATCTTGTGGACAAGGTATAATACTGTTCAAGGTTTCCATGACAACTGAGCTTCAGTGAGTTACTCCTATCACCGCAGAGATTTTACGAGGAGTGATGTTTGGTCTGATATCATAAATCTTTGTGTTTTCATTGTAACCTTATTAACCATTTCTTCATGCTGAAAAATCCAACCATACAGAGAGCACAAGTCCAGAACTGAATTATATTTAGCCGTAATTTAAATTTGATTGCAGGGCATCTCAAATCTGATTTCCAACTCATTAGACAGCGGTGGACACGTTAATAGACTTTGCCATCTGGTGAAAGCTTGGACTCAGAGAGTCCGAACATCAGCAGCAAGTGTGGAAGACATTTTTTGTACCTGCTGGGCTCAAAACACAGTTTCAAACAGTCTTTAACCTGAGAGGTAGCACCACTCAACCATGAACACAATTCATTCACTACCAGTTTAAAATGATGCTGATGATAAGAGATGAGGGACGAAAGCATCATGTATCATGATATTATTAAATCACTGTGTGCAGCTGAGCAGGTAACAATAAGCATCATGAGTAATGACTATGCGTCTTACAGTAAGTGTTGATGGTTTTGATATTTGCTGCCTTTTTGCTGTGCCAATTCTTTTAGTAATTAGGAATTCATTCTGTGAAAATGATCGAGGAGTGTTTGAAGTGTTTGGGGGTACTTACACAAAAAAGAAGCGAGTACAGACATGGTCAGACACAGGACACACCCAGATGTTACCATGTTTCTGTAGATCCTTAGAGGTGATGACTGTTTAAAAGAGAGAGACAAAAGGGAGTAGTTTATTATTATTATTATTTTATTATTTTTATCATTATTATTTCTATTGGTTGTAGTAGTCATTTCACTTTTGTATTATATAATACTGTTGCATATTAAACCCAAATAAGTAAGTGATGCAATTTATTTCTTCAGTTTATTTTTAACAATTCCCCCTTGTTATGATGACTATGATAATATCATGATAATTGCAATTTTTTTCTTTTCACTATTATCTAATTTTATTTAGATTTTAATAATTTAATGTCATGCCATTTTCACCTGTAAATGATTTTCAAATGTGCTCAAAGAAAGACTGTATTCACTAAAAATATGTATTAAATAATTAATATACAGTAATTAGTTAATGTAATGTAAATGTGCACTTTGTGAATACTGTATCTCAGGTTTAATACATATCATGCCTCCAGTATGTTATTACCTTCACACAGAGCAATACAGTTCAGATTTCGACTCTGAAGGAACCTTGATTGTATTGGACGGCTCTATTGAAAAAACAGACAACAGTCAGGACAACAAGTTCCACCAACGAAACAACTGCAATCTAGCTATATATGTGAGAATGTAGTAAGTCATGTCCTCTCACCTGTGGTATGGTGTTCATGCGGTTGTAACGCTGCACCAGTTCATCTTTGGTGGGCATGCGGTGCTGTCCTTTCCCCATTCCTGCAAGAAGCAGCACAGAGAGAGCAAACAGCCCTCAGTCAGAACGACCTTACCTCAAGTCATTCAAGCTGTGAAAAACCTTCCTCTAGTGGTCGTGAACTCAGATAAATTATTACCCACGGTGCTAACCTTCATATGAAGGTTACCGGCCCAAAATGCTGCTGAACATTTTTACATGAAAGTAAAGTAAGTCAATTTTTAATTTAATATTAACAAAAGGGGATATAGCAAGTACAGCTCTTGTCATCAAAAAGTTTAGACAGTGCTCGTTCAAAAGTCCTATTAGTGCTAAATGTGTACCAGGTGAATGTAACGCCAAACAATGTCATATTTTTTAAGCTTAGATTCAATAATCTCATATCATTAATGTTAGGAGAGGACTGGCTTTAGGTGCTTGGTAACCTGATGACCTGCTGTCCACATAACCATCAGCAGTCTACCACTGTGGGACCTGAAATCCAATCTCTGAAATTGTGTCTCAGCAGAAAAACACAAAAAAGCAAGGAAAGTGATTGTACAACTCCATCCAACATAAAGGAAGCTGTACAAAAAGCCACCCAAGTACAAAGTAACACACACAAATCCACTGACAGCTCCATTTTATGCAGCCACAACGTAAAGTATGGTATGGTAGGAGGCACACAAGCTTAAAGGCCCAAGGCCTGGCACCCAAAATGGATACACAACACAGTGCAGCACAACAGGATTGCATGGACAGCTCCCACATGTGAAAATGAAGTGTCCCAGGATGATAATCAGGCCATGTCACACACAGAGAACACACAGAGAGTCACGTCAACCAACATGGTGGAAAAAATAGGAGGGTGAGCCAGTGGGGTCTGAGTTGTGATTGAAGAATGAGCCGTTCCTACCTGAGTATCCAAAAGATATGCTGGAGATGGGGCTCAGATAGATGCCCTTTCCATATGCTGCCCCATGCAGCTTGGGTTTAAAAAGAGCAAGAAGGAAGGGTCACTGAGCAGTTGCACAGGACAGCCTCACATGCACACACACACACACCTGTGTGTATTCTCACACAGTGCAATAAATACTATACCTACAGTCAAGTCATAGGAATATACAGCATCTGTATACAATAGTGTGTTGTGTGTTGTTCAGCGACAGTTCATAGCAAACCCCAGCAACAAAGCATACAGAATACACACACGCAGCCATACACACATAAAAATTTAAAGATGGTGGAAAGCAAAGAGACGAAGAAAGACGTTGACACCATAATCTCTCTTCACAACATAATGCAGTCCAGAGGAGATCATTTCATGCTCTTGGATTTTGTGAGTAAAATTTGTAAGTAATGTTTTCAGCTTTTCAAGAAAAGTTCAAATAAAAAAAAATGAGACCACAAATCCTGCTTTGAAGATGAAAGATGGTATGGGGATGACCGACAATGATGATAATGAACCTTCACACAAGGATGTCCATAATGAAGATGACTGAGGGACCACAGGTAAAGCCAAAGTGACACCAGAGGAGAAACAAGAGAGAAGAACAAAGAGCGAATTGATGTGAATAGAATGGGAGGAAGATGGAGGTTGTGGACATGGAGGACATGGCACATCTGGTAGAAATCAAAAAGAAACAATAGGCGAGAGATTTTGTGTGATGGCTGGACCTGGAGGCAGAGTCAACCCCCCTTCCTCCTGTGAAACACAATGACAGAGGTGGGGGGAGGTGGTGTCAATGCTCAAGGTGAAACAGACAGGAGGCAGACAAGCACTGAGGCAAGATCAAAGAAGGAAAGTTCAAAAAGTTGGACAACAAAGAAGGCATAAATGAAACACATCAGCATGATAGAGCAATCATGGCCGTCGTGAAAGTTTCATAGATCCTTGAGATTTCAGATTTAATTGTGTTTAATCTCTTTTCAGGACTTATGGCGTGTCTCCAAGCAGTCATTATCAGCCATATTGTGCAAATGAGACAGTTCTGTGCTCTGAAGCGCTGACTTCTTCTTTCCTTACTTTATTATTTATTATCTTTTACAGACCTGGGTCACAAAGTGCAACAGCAACTTTGGCAGAACAACATAAAGATGCAGATGTATGCAGACTGGAGTAAAACAAGGGCACATTGTGAAGTAAGGTATGGTTTCTATGCCTCTGCACTGAAATCATCTTTATGGTCCTGATTAAGTCAATTTTTCCCATATAGAGATTTCAAGAAAACTGATTCTTCAATACCAAGACAAATCCAAAATTCCAAAAATGTGATAAGGTATCAAAGGTACCATAGGTGTCATAAGCACTGGAGATCTATTTATTCCAGGGCAGACTAGGGCATTACAGTATAACAACTCTACAATGGCTCTAGTCCGAAAAAAAGAGGAAGGCAGGCGTAGCACGATAACATGTGGATGACAGTGGCAAGTGTAGGTGCAGCAACAGGTCCACCAGGACTTGTGGGGAAAAAAACACAGCAGTATTATTTGACTGATCAATCAAAGACAAGTAAATCAACGATGACGCATCTCAGAATTAAGGATGGGTGAGTTTCAGTTGTCAACTTCATATTAACACTGGGTCCTCAAAATGTTCATGTCCTGAAATGTTACAATTGTAATTTGTGAACTGTGACAGCTGTTGTAGCAGCACTCCAACCCACACACAATGCTCACGAAGGCTAAGCTTACATGGGCCTTGTGCTCACAGCACGAGTGGGTTACTATCATTACTGTTCAGTCTGTCAGAACATAACCACAGGTGGGTCTGTCACCTTAATGCTCATACTGTTGCTTGAGTGTATGTTGTACACACACACACACACACACACACACACACACACACATGCAAGTGTTATATCGTGTGTGCACCAGCTTACGGTGTTCCCTGTCTTTGGCTGTAGTATCAAGAATCATGGAATTTCATTGGTATTGTTACTAAATACCAAATTCCTGGTACCGTGACATCCCTGCAGTCACCTGGTATCAACTAATTAAAATCTTTAAATAAGCTGTTTAATGATCTGAGGTTACTGTTGGACTTAAGTCTGAATAGATAATGAGTGGTGCCAGTTACTGACCTTTTATGAAAGCCCTCCTTGTTCACCCACAGGAAGTATGTACTCACTATCATGTAGCTTGTCCTTTGCATCCGTCACCTTCAGACCTAGCCTACTCAATGCTCTAGGTGGTTAACCCCTACAGGGCACACAGGTAGCCTCCTGGTATTACAGCTGACACCACAGTCTGCTCCTTTTGTCCCACAACAGGAAGAGACGTGCTGTCCGCTGCTGTCGGCGAAGGAGTCAAAAAAGCAGCCAGACATTGGCCAGGAAAATCTCCCAGTGTGCCCTGCTCGCTAAAATGCCAATTGCAAAGCTGATGAAAGGGAAGCTGGCATCCATTAACTGCAAAAATGAATCAGCCGGACAGCGAGCCTGCTCTACCCAAGAGCAGGTTTACTGTCCGAGAGGAGATGCATCGTAAATTCCAGCCAACTGTCAGGGTTACGTACCTGCAGTTTGGTATAAGAGGCATTGACTAGTCCATTTCTCAGAACAGAGTGCCAGTTCTCTATATGGGAACCACTAGAGCAAGTGTAGAGAGAGGAGGAGATAAGAAAGAAGAGATAAAATAAAGTGCTATGTGACGCGTGGATCCCAATGTGCAACCACTGATGTGCAATACCCAGATCCATTGTTCTTTAAGAACACTGGAAAAAATGAATGAAAGGAGAAAAAGGGATAGCCAATGTAAAATCCTATAATTTGTACATCTACAAACTATTTTGTGTACAATATCTACCAAAAATGCTGTCAATTTTTCAGCAATTATCTCCTAAAGCCTACTGATCAAATTCATCGCAATCAAAATTTTAACTCACCCTCAAAGGAAGTACCGTACTGTTACTCATCTATTTATACCATTTGTGCAGGGACATTTTGAGATATTCTGTTATATCATTATTTTCTTCCAAATTTATATATTTTAATATTTAGAAAAAAGTATTAAAAGTATTAAGGTAAAGATGAAAGATGACAACCCATCACTGCTGTCGTTCATTGCATGATGGGTTATTTGAATACATCTCCCAGTGCAGGTATCTCAACTGTCTTATAATAAAATAGGTCACAGCAGTGTCATCGGTACTGTTATTTTTAACTACACTCAAAGCAGCATGAGACTCTTCTTCCCACAGTCTAACAAGTAAACAGGGAGAGGTTCTTAATTTCTCAATCAGCTGTTTAAGGATTCTCTTTTAAATCTTCCAGACTGTTATTAATTTGACTTCGAACATGTATTTATATTTTATATATGTTTCTATTTATATCCATACAAAATGATGGCAGCCAAGCTGACTTACATTTTTGTATTTTCTGCTGAGAATTATTCATTTTGTGGTATTAATCAGCACAAAGAGAGACTGTTAAAACTGCTCATGAGAGAGTTGTACCCTGCAAGTGCCCAGATGGGCCGTGTGTGTCTAAAATATTCAGCAGAGCCCCATCTGCTACAGTACAAATCTCTTTCTCACAGATATTGCTGGCTCCATGTGCTGGCTTAGCAAGGTGGTTTCTCTGTCCAAGAGAATGGCCACTGCTCTGTGCTGTTGTTTGTTGTGGTTCCATGAAAATCTGCTAGAATGGCCCCTCCATCGGCAACATAATGACCAGGTGTTACACTGAGACATGCTCATGTGTTTACTGCTGTAATGCTAAATTATTCATGCATTTTAGAGAGCATGCTTGATATGACTTTGGTTATTTACAGTACAGTGTGTGCTTTCTCACATTATATTTGCCCTACAGTCACAAGCTTAACAACATACCAACTACAAATTAATTTGTTATCTTTTAAGTCAGAATAATTTTACTTTACAAGATCCGAAGTAACCGCACAATGGAAATACACCGTGTTGATTGTATGGGAGCTGCAAAAGCCAATGGCAAAGAGGACTCACTGGAAGGCGAAGGTGCTGCCGTATAGCTTCTTGGCAGTGCGAAAACGAGCCTCCTTGGCTGGGGGACTGCTGAGCAGCAGGAACTGGTGGGAGGTGTGCATGAATTTCAGTTGCTATCACAATGAGGTCATAAGGGACAGGTGAGAACGAGAGACAGACAAACAGAAAGATAGAAAAAGTGAGCATGAGGCATCAAACTACATAATGTGGCAGGAAACAACTACTTTAATAAAGAAAACTTGAGAGGGTGTCGTTCTGGTGTCCTACCCTACTGAGAGGCAGCTTGACGATATGAGACCTGTTACTGGAAATAATCCTGCAGAGAGAAGGAAAGGAGGTCAAATAGTAAGTGTAAGACAATTCAAAGTGGTTGCCACTTTGCTCCAACCCTCAAAAGCATGTTTCTAAGAACATAACTGCTGGTTATTATGAAGTGTCCCAGTAAGCTATGACAGCACGACAGAGAGGCAAAACAGCGAACACTTAAAGTGAAGCAGCTAAATTGAATTTAGTCATCTCTGATTTTATTATTTATACCCATGTTTTTCCGGCTGTGCCATATCAAAATGTCTGTTGAAATGAACCCATTGGCATTATAGTGTAGTGCATGACCGCTTAACTAATGTGGTGGATCTGACATGCTCTCTACTGATTCTGTAAATTATTTTCTGAACCACAATCAAAGCTTGAAAATGTGCAAAGTAGAGAAAATACATTTTTAGGTCCACTCACCACTGTAGCAGGGGATGGGCCAAAGGATCCAATTTGTCCATCTGTTTCTTGATCTCCAGATATGAGCCCTGGAACATCCACACAAAGCAGAAATGTGATTGATACATAGTACAGATGCAGTCTGGGGAAAAGTGGCACAGATTAAATAAAATGAATGAGCTATATCTGTCACTATGATAGGCAAAGCATCCGTCTACAGTATGCCGCTCAACACCACTTAATACAAGATTGTGTAACCAACACTTTCAGGCTTATGGTGGACATAGAATGAATGTCTCGCATAAATTGAAAACTTTAAAATTGTATTGTCCACAAATATTTACAATTAGCTTTGATTCATCTGCTGTGGCCCCTCCCTTTTGTCCCGCCCACTTCCTCCTTGTACCTGGGTCATTTCCCGAATGGACATGACGCTATCCAGTGCTTTCTGCAGTCTCTCATAATTCTTCTTCTGTGTTCATTGGTTGAGCCAGACATCCATTGGTATGCAATGAGAGAGGGAACAACATACAGATATCTAAAATCACTTGTAGAGGTTAAGTAAAAAATATTTTCGATCACCTATGCATTTTACAGAAAAAAACAATATCAGGTATCACTGTCATATAATCTCATGCATTCAGCTTATTAATAGCTACAGCAGTAATGGTTTTAATATGATAGCCGTTATGTTTGGAAACAAAAATGCAAATTTGAATGAAATGCATGCAGTTAGTAATCACGATTCCAGTAGTGAGGATACTGACCTTTGGGTTGAAGGCCAGTGTCTTGGGGTCATTGGGGTCAACGACTGATGGGTAGGGTTCAAAGATGATGCTCTTACGGGGAGACTCAAGAGCGGCTCGACACATAGCCACGAGTAGGTCCACCACCTGGTAAGACAGGGATACATGTGAACATTTTCTAATCTACATTTTTTGAAGATAGGAGTAGATAACTGCAATACCGCTAATACTCTAATACTCTGAGTTTTGTCATATGGTCTATCTTGCTGTCACCTCTGCACCAGTGGCCACTTCCTCTGCAGCTCCAGACATCACGCCCAGGGTGTAAAAGGAGAACACACACAGCTCCCTGGTGCACACTGCAGGCTACATAAACACACACACAAAAATGAAATAACACTCATTTGAATGTGAAGTACATACTGTACCTACACAATGACCTGAAGTAAACCCACCCACACATGTACTGACACATGCAGTCTTGTTAACAGGATTATGTCACTAATACAAAGAGAAAACATCCAGTTTGTGATGTTCATGATGTTTTTTTAATTTTTTTTAACCAATGGGGAAATACATAGGTTATAAATCGATACTCTATAAACGCTTTCTAGTCTGTGTTACCTTCAGCATGGATCCATTTTGAAAGACATGCTGTTCGTCACAGACCACGCAATACTCGTTGAGCGTGGGGATCCTCTGTTCTGAGTACTTCATTATCTGTTCGGAAAAAAGCACAATGGTGTTCCCAGTTATCACTCCCACCTCCAGCACTGCCATATAAAGGAATACACACTGGTTTGGCAAAAGAATTGTCACAAATTACAATTGTGCATTGCAGTTATGTCTGGTTTAACCCACTACGAAGTCCTTGTCACAACACAATGAAGTATAGTACATACTATTTTTATGTGCTGTACTGGGTTTTATTGCTCTATGAATGCTCAACAGAGTTTCTCCTCAGCAAATCCCAGTGAAAATGTAATTGGTTTAAAATGTCTATCATGTGTGAACAGTATATAGAGGACTCTCAAAGGATAGAGTATAAAGGTTCCTCTTGATTAGTGAACTCTTATCTCCTTAAGGTCTAACCTGCACTAAGAAGCCATACTCCAAGGTAGGGATGTTCTTGCAGTGGCCGCCCGCCTGGGATGAGAAAAACAATTCAATCAGCTGCCTCGTGGTAATCTGCGCTGGGGCCCTGGCCGCCGGGACAGCCACAGTCTGATGAGTCAAGTGAAGACAAAGCATTATGGGAAACGGCGCAGCAGCCATGTAACGGTAGGGGTAGGGAAAGGCTTAGGTGGGAACAGAGCAGGTGGCAGGTGACGGAGAAGAAGGTCAGAGTGGATCACAGTGGATTATAACAGAAAAGGACAACATACAGTGCCTACAAAAAAGACAAAAAACAAACAAACAAACAAAAAAAACATAGCATGCAACTCCCCCACCCCCAAAGATTGTGCAGACTTGTGGGTGAGGTACACAAAGACAACAAAGTTAAACTTGAAGGTATCTGTGTAGAGTTAGGCCTGCTGACTTGTTCTGACAGGCACTGACCTGGCTGTTTGGGGGATAGCTGAACAGCTCCCCTTTAGGATTCTTCATGGTGCATGAGATGGAACGGTTCATCAGGCGGGTCACTCTCAGCTCAGGCACACTCAGCTTCCCTTTCAAAACTGTGTCTTGGATCAAAGGGAAACTCGGAGACCTGGGAAAGAGTAGACACAAACATGTGCATCACTTTATCAATCATTTCTCTAATGGTAGGGAAATGCTAATGATTTTGCTATTAATATCTTTTTCAAAAAAACAAACAAACGCAGTGGACTGTTTGGCTTCAAAGCAAAACGAGTTCAGCTTTATTGGCTAAGTCGGAAATTTTGCTTCTCATTCTTTAGTTGCAAAGAATAAAAACTTAAGTTAACTATAACCGAGGGCATTTTTTTTTTTTACATCTCTTTGTCTATTATCTTGTATGGTGACAACCTGACATTGCCATTTCTTCACCTGCTAAGTACTTTGGTACTGGTCATTTCATAGTGACTCCACTCACCACACTTACAGTATTATACTCGCTCAGACAAGGGAAATCTGTTTAGACAGAAGCTCCAGCCACTAACTGTTACAATAAAAGAACTAGTGTTCATTTCCACTATCACTCTCATGACATTATCCAGGTCCATTTCTCTTGACACGAGACTCCTGTCATGTCATGAGGATGTCAAGACAGCCTAGTAGTTAGTGAAGCTGACCTCCATCGAGTGGGCTGAGATCCAGTCCCTGTGCACCCATAACTGTCAAAGCATCCTGGAGCAAGACAGAGGCCGAGAAGAGCACTTTTCTCTCGGGGAAAATGGTTGAGTGTGTCCGATTTTGAATTTATGTCAATCTGTACTGTGCTGTGTCAGAACTTCCTTTCTTCCGCTTGTTATCTCTGCTACAGTTCACCTTTTGCAGAAAAACCTTCATAAGGTGTTTCCATCACTATTTTTACAGCTCACAGTTTGTTGACCAGATGGATGACATTTTGCCTGATCGCTCAGAAAACTCTTGGAAGTCTTGGAAAAATAACTCGTTTGCAAGTGAGTAAAATCTATTTGCTGTATACAGCACCTTTAAAAATCAGATATCATAAAATGATGTAAAAGAAAGACACAGTGATACAGTGATAAATATATAATAAAAAGAAAAAAAAAAAATATATATATATATATATAAATAACAATAAAAGACAAGCTGTAGATATTAGTCCCCATGAAAAAGGATATTTCACAGTAAATATGTTTCCAGAGCAAAACGAACGGGTACAGACTTTGTGACAAAGGTTTATCGGTGCACAGTAATCTGTGAAACCCTAGGCAACCATTTGTATATTAAAATAAGTTTAACAGCAACCCTCTGTTATATCCTATGTGAAGAAAGCTATGCTACTGTGGATACAAAGTACTGTATGAACATACTGGTCTGCTTTATGCAGTACAGTACTTGAGGTAAATTAATGTGTATTGCTCTTGCACTAAATCAGGGCCACTAATAACAAAAACAGTACTTTTTGAACATCTGTGTCTAAATAAAGCATGAATTCCAACTATAGACAGCGATATTTATATGATGGTCTCTATCAGTTTATCAGATATTGCCAAAAATGGTCATATCTTGCATCTCTACGACTGTAGAATATAGATACATGGGCAGTTGCTTTTTGATACATTTATTCTAGAGCAGAGGTCTTCAACAGGGGTCCGCAGAGGTACTGCAGGGGGTCATGAAATCTTCGGTTGATTATACAATTTTGTATATTTTTTGTTTCCACATATGCTTACAATAAAAAAAGTCAATTTCAATAGCTTGTATGCATGGTTATCATGCAATTGACAGACATTGTTGATATAACAAGGTATGTTTATAAATGACAGTGGCATGGCCATCCTACTCACTTTACCTTTAAAATAAAAACATGAATACATGAACCTGTGTATTGTTTGAATAGCTCAGTATTGAATCCACTGTATGTTTATACATGGTACTAGGACCAGTTTAATATAATAAACAATTTTATAATTATTTGAAGTAGGGGGTCCCTGCTTCATCTCCCCTTGGCCTGAAAAATGTTGAAGACCCCTGTTCTAGAGTATAGTATTAACTATGAACCTAAACTGCTGCACATTCCTCCTCACACGGCAACAATGGAGTGGATGGCTTGAAACAGACACAGAGTGAGAGAGAGAAACCTACTTGGGTATGGGGGAGAAGATGCTGAGCCCGGCACGGAACTTCTTGATGGTTCCTCCAGCTTTGAACCAGCTGTGCCTCTTCTCCTGCTGGGCCTTGAGGAACTCATTACTGAGGTGCTTCCACTGCTGTGAGGTGAACGTGCTCAGGATCCTACCATGTTACAAAACAGTCAAGAGGGAAGAAATGTGAGTAAACCTGGCTGAGGGTGAATTACTTTTCAAATCAGTTTCTGTTTCTCATTAGCACACTTTCTTTTGTTTGTGTGGAGCCAAAAGATTACAGAGACTGAAGATTACAATTAATGTTTATGCCAAGGCATCTATTTTCTAAACCCACTGATTATTTTTTTTAAAGTAAAAAAGATAGTGTGATTTCCAATTGTGATGCTGCTATGCTTTTGCAAAATGTCTCACACATTGCTTACTTTTTGAGCTGCAGGCCCAGACTGAAGCCTTCTTTATTAGAGGGCTGGAACACCTCTACTGACGGCTCTGAGGAAAGATGACTAACATTATTACACAGGGCACATGTTCACACATACTCTTTCTTTCACTCTCCCTCTTGTGTAGCACATTTTGTACTCACCTCCCACACTCAGTGAGTAGCAAAAATACCTAAAGTCCCTCCCAGAAAACCAACATCCACCCTGACATCTTTACTCACCAGGTCCATCGAGGTACTGAGAAAGAGAAAAGCGCAGTCTCAGAATAATGGGCTCTGTTCTGATTACTTTCCAAGCTGTCGCAACCTCCTCCTGATTCAGACACACACACATACACACATACACACAAATATACAGAGTTAGCACCCTAATTAAGGCCATTTCTCATGACATAAATAAATTATGAGCACAGGATACATTATAAATGATGTGTTACTTTGCAAAATGGCAACATTAGAATAGTAATGGGCAAAGATGAAGGAAGTGTGTGCACAGAAAGAGGAATGCTGACTCACATCTAAGAAACCGATGTTAATGTGAAGATCGATGTCAACGTCATCAATTGTTCCATATTCCCTGTTCAGGGACACAACAACAGATACAGTTAATTTATTATAAGTAATAGGATGCATTACACTACAACCCTTTCAACTGATTATCCCTTTAGGGGGGAAAAATGGGGGTTATTTCTTTCCTGTTTTGCCAGACAGTGCTGAGTTAAAATTAGCACATAATCTCTTTGAATCATGCCTTTGTATTCTGTGCAGCTAATTAACAATAGTCAGCAGACTGAATCTCACCACCACTTGGTTGTCCTGTTTGTTTCAACACTTTAAAAAACAGCCCACATACAGTATATGAGTGTGTTTATCTGTGCCATACCTGACAGAGACAGCACTGTCAGTGTAGATGTCTTTTACTGCCTCGATGTCTGCATCCAATTGAGGGTGACGGTACAGGTCGGCAGCGCAGCTCCCCTGTAATAAGCACTTGCAGCACTGAATTCACCACAGATTTAGATTCAGATTTCAGATTCATTCTTTATTTGTTTTCACAATCCGTATTACAGTACATTTTAACATATAATCATTCAAACACAATTGTTAACATAGAAAAAAACACACCCTAAACACAACACTAACACTCATACAAATTGCTACCAAGTTTGAATTTGTGCTCCTACTACTTGGAGCGGCTGAAGTTCCCTATCTATTTCTGTTTATTCATTATGTATTAGCTATCAGTATTTTAGTGTTAATTAGCTTTTAACTCATACCACCATTTATCCATTACTCTTAGCTAACAAATCTAGCCATTGCTTTTAGTTAACCATTTCAAGCAGTTTTCTGTTTATTTAGCTAATTTATTTCTATCAGTTTAGTAGGCTACTTAGTACTGTTTCAACTGTCCATTTGAGCTGCCTAATTTATCTGTTTCAGCTGACCACTTCAAATGTTTATCCATTTCAGCTGTCTATCTATATTAGCAAACTAATTCAACTGCTTATCTGTTTTCACCAACCAATTTTCTATTATTTAACCAAATTATTTCTAATATTTTCTTTTATTTTTAGTACTCTCTTGCTAACATGTTTTTAATGCACTCACAGCGTCAACACGTAGTGCTCACATGTTACAACCAATTCGATGTATGTATCTAAATATATGTATATGTACTAAAGTCATCTCTAATTTAATTTCATCTTTCCTTTAAGGTATTAGGATGTGCAATTCAGCATGGTTTGTAATCTATTTGATTTAGTCATCATCTTCTCTGTTGTGACATCAAGCACATTTTATGCTGGCAATAAAACCATGCATGGTTTACTGTGTGATAAAAAGGAAAAATGATAAAACTTGTTCAGGAGATCTTTGTAAATTGACTGCAGGCGATGAGAGTCTCTTTAAATGGAATGACTAGATCTAATCAGGATGTAAAACAGTGAAAGACAAATTTCTCATCACAATAAAGTTATATATTTTAAAATTAGTTTTAAATTCTGATATTGAATAGGTTCTGTTGTTACCTTAGGGCACTTTTAAGGGAAATATATAATTATTAATATTAATAATAGGTAACACACATGTTCCTGGTGTCTAGACTCGAAGTCAGACTTTCGTCTCCTTAGCTCTGAATGTGTAGAACAGAACCCACACTTTCATCCTTATCTCCACTGCACTGCTTTCATGTCCTCTAGACTGCATAGAAATTAGCTTTAAGTCCCAGACTGGATTTACATTTCAATCACAGGACTTGGAAGATAAGAAGTAAAAAGGATGACTAACAGATTAAGATCTTGTGTGGAAGTGAAGCATTGAACTTTACGAGATGAGATGATACATTAAATGGCGGCCATAGAAATTAATTCGACAGCATTGCTTGTGATTGATACTCACATAAGATGATTAACACCAGAAAGGCACTGTAATACCTGATATAGGAGGAAATACTACTTTTCTTCGAGAACATGATGAAATATATATATTCATATATGAAATATGAAATATCATATTTGCTAGTGGCAGTATGCAAAATTCATAGTTCAGATCTAGCCTGGGCACATGCCTTACATTTTAATAGAATACTCAGATTCACATCAATTAAAATATTTGCCCCAGTAGCAGTGAAGCATTAAGATGGAAATGTTAGTCAGCTGGTCCATCTGTTCGGCACAACCAGTGCAAGATATCTCATTTAGTATTGGCTGAATTGCTATGACATTTAGCCTAGATATTCATAATCCCCTAAGAATCATGCTAAATTATTTTGTTGGCCCCTGATTTATTGTCTAGTACCACCATCGGTTCTAAACTACCGATCAACACTTGTCTCTGAAAATGGTTTGAAAACCAGCAGCTGATTTTCTTCCCTCGTGGGTTGCAATAGTGGGTGATTGGTTTTTAGGGAGTGAATAATGCTGTTGGTGACCTTTCCTTTAGTGCTACCATTAGGCTAAAATATCAACTTGTACCAACGATATCTCATAATCTAGCAGGCAGATTGCCACAAGGTTTGATAAGCACTTTATTTCAATGATCCCTAGGCTTTTTCTTTTGTACCACCCTAAGATTAAATCATATATTTTTATCCTGACAACTAATGAATATCTAAAAATTACACTCATCTTAGTGGTGAAATAAACACCTCCAGTCTAATTTGAAAATTAAATTAAGTGCTAGAATCTAGAATTTTAGAAACTAAAACTTTAAGGTTATACTTTCTTTAAAGGTTATTCCTGTTAAAAAGTGTAGATAATTACCCAAACAGTAAGAAATCCTATGTTTTAAAGTGATAAAGTCAGGGTCAGCTAAAACACTTAGGACAGTTACCAAATAGTTGTTTAATTTCAAATGAGACCATTTTTGTTTAGAAATTAAAAGGGTGATAACAGTAATATGTTAATATTAAATAGCATTATGCTTAAACAAATATTTCAAAACACTGACAACACTATATCCAACATAAAGATTCAGGCAGGTTAATAGACTCATCTGTACCTGAATGCCATACAGGAATTGTTCAGACTCATTCTCTCCGTCCGACTCCTCGTCTGTCCAACACTGGCCTTTGATGTCCTGTGGGCCCACACATTGTGAAAAGGCCATTATAGTGGAGTGGAGAGAAAATGTAACCTCTTTCTATCATCCTTTCATCTCACATCCTTTCTCACATCTCCATATTTAGCCTCCCGTTCAAGGGCTTCAAAACACTACTTTATATAGCATCTCAAAGGGAGAGACAAAAAGGCATGATTTATTTCCAAAAGACAGGATATTCTCTGAGTTCAAGCTTCAAACGAGTCCTCAGCTGACAATTAAAAGGAATGAGTTAATGAAAAATAGATTTTCTAAAATAAAAATAACCATGTCTCCTGTCATTTCTTGCAAGGCCTAAAGCCCATGGGTCTTGTTGCATAAACCTACAGTTCCTATCTTATTTAATATTTAGATTTAGCTTATTCAGTATTTCAATTTCTGTGGGAAGTCTACACTTATGTTAGTAGCCACATCAATTCATTCATGTCTGTCATTTTATCTAATTTGCCTCTATTCCATTCTTTAGCTTAAACAAAACCACTTAAGGATGACTCAGCTCAGTTATATGTAGTGATTACACCAATAGAATGGTGGCTGTCTTACCATTGCGTCTGCTGTTCATAGGTCTCGCTCAGACAGGTTTAGGCCTGTGAATACTGCCAACCATTTCAGCCTATTTCCAGGTGGAAGGAACAAGAACAGAAAACCCGATGAGCTTTGGCTGACTGCCTCTCTTTCCTGCGCTCTATAGAACTGCACAACCTTGGAAAGACAGAAATTAAAAATCAATAATGGTAGAAAACACGAAACAAAGAGGACATCACCAGTGATGCCATGCCTTGTAAACGGTGCCCTCATCCTCTTTCCTTTAAAACGTCTGTACTTCACCTTGCCATGTATCCTGTATCCTAGCAACAGCCATCTCTGCCTCCTTTCAGAGTGGCATTAATCACTGTGGAGAGAACGTGTGGGAGAAATGTGCTGTACGTTCAAGACCCAAGACGTCTCCATTTCTTTGTTTTGTTTTGTTTTTCTTTTCCAGGAACTTAATCTATTAATATTTACTTATCAGTGCTGGGCATAGTATAGCAAAAATAACTGTTAATGCCAGTATATTAATAAATCATTATTATTAAATTGCTCTTGATTTGTCTGAAAAATAATTACATGGAAATCTTTACAACACCCATCTAATATCACAGGTAAGGAGAGTACACTGAAGCTAGGGGATGTTCAGTAAAAAAAAAAAATAATTGCTTGCCTTATAAAGGAATATTTACAAGTGAGCAGAAAAAATAGCTCTAAAAAAAAGCAATGAATTTTATGACGCACGTATTTTGAAATAAATTATAACAAAATACCAAGACTGACACGACACAGGCAGCAACAGCACACTATGTATTTTATGGTGGCCCATCACGTTTTGCATCTGACATGTAAACAATAGGCACTGTGTCGTCTTTATAAGACTTGGAGCTATAGATGAAGAAATACTTCTTTCCTTCTGCGGTATCAGAATTACAATTTATATTTTTAGTGCATAGGAAGCCAACTTAACAAAGAATGTACTGTATTTATCACGACTACATCCTAAGAATTGGGCAAACAGAGACTGGATGGCAACATAGCCTGGCACCATAGAGTGTCTAACAAAACCGTCACACATGAAAACATCTAAGCTACAGTATGTATCCATATAATTGAAAGAAACACAATATACATTTTCTCTTTGTTTGCTGCACTCACTTAATAGCTCAAGCTCATTGGGTTGGAGTAGATTAGAGTCGGTCATTTGTGTCACGTCTACATAAACATGATCACAGCCTTATTGTGAATATATGTCCTTCCTTTTACACAACACCATTCGAGGCATAAACTACACCCAGTTAAACATGGCACCCTGGTCATTCCACATCAGCCCCCTCTCTCTCTTCCTATATATTCCCTGCCATGTCCTTAAACCTGCTATAGCATCGACACCCTGCCACCCCATACTCCTCGCCATTCCCACAGCCTCTGTCGTCTCACATACCAATGGCGTCTCCGATACCCCCCCTCTTACTCCCCCTACATCCACCACCATCACTGTCCTCATTCCTCCCTCTGATAACTATTTAACACAAACACAGATGCAGTCAGGCGGATTTCCCCCTCCCCCCACTCTCTGCACCCTCACCCAAGCCATCCACAGATTCCACACTTACCTTCACAGAGGATGGAGACGTGGATGCTGTCCTTGCCTCAGCTGCTCCCCCTCTTAAAGGGCACACCTGCCTCTCTCGCTCGGTGGCTGTTTTCCGCTGAAATGATAGATGACAATAAGCCCATTAAAATAAGATATTAGGGAGAACGCGGAGCCACAGTCCCCCAATCCTACAGCAACTGCCTCTCGACGCTTGTAGTGTGTGTCTGCGAGCAAGCCAGCTGGTGTGTGTATATGTGTGTGAGCCTGTGTGTTTATCTATTGCAGATCTCTGCTCCTACTGCTGTCTTATATTTTGCCTGACAACACTGAGGGGTCTGAGCATGCTCACTGAGCCCAGTCAAGCTGGTCATGTGACCTGCAGCTGACTGCACTGCTGCTGAGAAATAAGAGGAAAAAATGGAGGAAAAAATGGCTCGGCTCCAGCTTGCATCTGCCTGTGTTTGTGTTTGTGTGAGTGTGTGTGTATGAGTGTGATTGCATAAGCCAATGTCTGTCAATGTGCACTCATGCTTTAAAGGCAGTGTCTAGTTGTATCTTTATGCTGTTGTCTAAATCCATTCAAAAAGAAAGAGAGAAATAAAAACCACAAATATGCTACATCTGTGCTTTACTTTTAGCAGCAGTTCATGCTGTATAAATGCAGATGAGCATGCAATCAGTATTTAAACTACATTTCAGTTAAAATTTATATATGTATAAAATTAATATAAAATTACTATTGAAAAATACTTTTATCTGTGGTACACTGATTCATTGTGTGCAAGTGTCAAACAAAGTCCTTAGGCATTTGAGCTAATCAGTCTTTAGCCTCATTATCTCGAGGTATCTATTTAAGAACTGACCTAAAGAATAGACAGATTAATGAACAGGTGTTAGGCCAACTGTCTATCTACAGGGGAACAGATGAAAATTTAGTCCAACTTTTGTTTGGAAACCGGACAAAGGACACTAAATAAATAGGGGGGATTTAGTCTGATATCATGCCATAGTTACATGTCTATGGACATTCTCATTCATCCAGGTCATCGTTCTTTTTGTCTAGCTAGTGCGGACTAGTGAGACTTGTTGCATACGAACTGATGAAGCCCCTTGGATAAGAGGTGAAACATCTTCCCAGACAAATACAAGTCCAGTTGCCTATGATTCAATTTGCCCAGAAAAAAAAGCCATAGTTACTTTTTCAACCAATATCATACAGTGGGCTATTTTTTTGTATTGGAATAGGTGTTCCACATCCACTTAAAGTGTAAATGTCCATAACTGTGCATATACTGTATGTATTTCTAGATGAACCTACGTAGACTGACGCAGAAATCCTTAAGATCACTTACAGTAGGTCATTTTCAATTCCCCTTACTCATTAGGCTACTAAAACTGCACCGTAGGTGAAACTCCCTGAACCTATCTTATTGGAGGATCGTAAAATGCAGTGAGAATTTCATAGAGTGAAGGAATTTTAAAACTACAATATCTTATTTGTGGAGGGAATTCTTGACTGTTAGCTCTCTTTTAAACATTAAGTTATGGCTGTCAACCAAGCTGATTGTGTAGGCCTAACTAACTTATTGTAGCAAATTCAAAATAATTCTCACTGTATAAATCTAATTTAGGAATGAGTTCACCCCACCCTTACCCACCCATTAGGACGTCCTATATCTCCTCATCTCTGAGATTTATCAGAGGATATTCCCACAGTGTCTTACTGTACCTCGTGGCCCAGGGGTTAGCAGCCGTTAATGCTGACTGACAGCCGGGGGCTTGGCCTGTTGTGGACAGGGTGACTGGACGGAAGATCTGTCCCTCACCTGGACAGGTGTGGCCATTGGCTTCAGGCACTGGAGTGGAGTGGATCCAGACAGAGGGTGCCAGCAACCAGTGAGGTAACAACATGGGCAGTGGAAGCAGCAGTGCTAACACCACCACAGCTGTAGACAGGTGAGTGCAAAATGGGAATCTGGGGAAAGGGGACATAGAAGTGTGTCAGTTTACTGTTGGCAATAGGGAGTACAGGGAAAATCAGTGAAAAACAATATTCCTAGTCCAAGGAGTGTCTTGGCCAGATTGATTTGTTAAACCCCTTCTGCAAATTGTACATGCTTAAATATGAATGTCACTGTGGTTCAGCTATCTCTTTCACAGAGCTGATTATCACAACAACACAAGGAATCATCCTGGGGAACATTCGTAACAGAGCTGTCGTCTGCTCTGGAGAAAACAAATATTACATATGTTGTGTTATTATCTGCCATTAATAACGTTATTTAGGACAGTGATGCCATTACACATGACATTAGCCTATCTGAAACAATGCAGTGGTATAGAGAACCTCAAACAAAATGTATTTCTCTTTTGTGTGGACACTGGAATTACCCTTACAAATATTGGCTGTGGACTTTAAATTTGTAATTTTTAAATATTAAGTTTAAAAAGAATATTAAATCAATTAAATATAGAAAATCATTTGTGAAGAACTTTCTCATATTTAGATTTTTTTTTTAAATATGTTTTTCCAATACTGAAAAACAAAAAACCGTTATATCATTTTTCGTCACTAGATGGAGGTATTGCCTCAGACACTGTGCAGTAGCAAGGTACCAGAATATGGAGGTGGCCCTCTTGATTCATCACTCAAGCATCCACTGCCCCGTGGTGAGCTGCCCATGCATTTGATGCAATTCAAAGTAACTGCCTGGTATTTGGTACCAGCTATGAGACCCGAACCGTAGGCTATTTCTGCCCGCCCGATGGACAAATTACCTTAACTTTTCCATGTTTCCGGTGTGAACATTTTGATATTTCGCACATCCACACGATAATGGGGCCGAAAATACAGAGGTAACACGCCACATTACTGATTCCAATCTGTCACGTAGGCTCATGAATATGCACAAGGAATTGAACGCCATGATAACCAAACTAGAACGTCTCTGGTTTTAGCAGGAAACCTCAGCGTGCTATCATCAGCAGTCACATGTCGAAACCCATGCTCTACTGATGTATTTACGCCCTCTGATTGGCTCCCTAACTTTACCCAATCACTCACACGTTCTCTCTACGTATCCTTCCGCTTCGTTTTCAGTTTTTACCATTTCCTGGCTTTCTATATGTTTCATACAATAAATAAAACCAATGTTTACATAGTTAGTGATGGAAATGGTTGATGTAAATATCTTGAAGTGGATGCTTCCTTTTTATTTCTCTATGTTTTCTCGGATGGATATGTCTCAGCATCCCTAGAAAGTAGTTCCGCAGCGTGAGGGACTAGGGAAGGGAGATCACCTTGAGGTTGTGACAGTGTACCAGCACTTCTATCGTCCCACGTTGAACAGCGAGGTAAGGTGGGTATCTGCAACAGAGGCTGCTGCTCCGGCGTTTTATCGATTCTCTGAAGTGCTCTGATAACTTGTATGACTCTTGCGTTGTCATTATTACTGCCTTAACCATTTTTGCCTTTTATAAAAAGTAGCTACCGGTACATCCTGCACGCTGGTAAGTCCGGGGATATATTGAGTCCGTTCACTGGTGGCTTGTATCCACTCTTTACTACTCAACTGTTTTATCGAAATCATGTTGTTAAAAAGCCATTACTACGCATACACTTTGCTAAGATGAGCCCTGTTCCGCTTTCTGTGTTAAACAACGTTATAAGTTTAAATTGCAGGTAATGGGTGAATGAACTGTGGGGATGTGTCCGTTCAGCTCTCTGTTTTACTAACGTATATCACGTTAAAGTTGATGTCGTGCTAGAAGATACAGTTTTTACATTTAAAATGATGCAACTAAATTGTGATGTGTGTAGTACTGGACGTTGAAGAAGAATCGCTTCCTGTTGCCTCCTGTTGTGGGTGTGGCTGCTATGTCCTCTTCGTCCTCCCATTGGCCAGGCTCCGTGATGCCTGTAGATCAGGAAAATGTGACGCAGGATGAGAACGTGATCTTTAGCGCATCGCCTCAGATACATTTCAACTGTGTAGTATAAAATGACATGCATACAATGTTTAATAGCAAATTGTGTTGTCATGATGTCATAATCCTCGTGAAACGAATTCACCCGAGTTAAAAAAAAACTGGACCGCATTAAATAAGAGCCTTGTCGTATAGGCTTCCTGCCATTCGCATTGGCACTGGCATCGTCATAGGTTAAATTCATCACGATCACCCTTCTATCCATCTTTACATCTTTACAACCTGAATCTCGGTATTTGTGCAGTAAAATGTCATATAATTTGATGTGTGTGTGTGTGCGTGTATTCCCTCAGCAGCGTCACTGCAGTGGCTTGCTGCAGTGGTCGGCTGCTGTAACAGACCTTGTTGATACTAGATAGCAAGAAGCAAGGCAGGGCTCACTCTGCTTTTCTTGGTTTGCAAGTTTTATTGATTTTTTATCTCTATGTTCCGCCCTATGTATTTTGAGTACAATGCCATGTTTGTTTGACTGTTCTTAAAACAGCCGAAAGATGATGATGAGGTGACCTAGCAAGGCCTTGTCTGAAGGTGCATGTGAAATGTGATAATCTCATATATCCTGGGGCCTGTAGCATTGCCTGTTTTAGTATGATGTAAGAAATAATTGTTTTGTGATTCACAGATTTATGGAGACATTGTCAGTGCTATGTCCGTCTCACGCCAAAGGCCCTGTTGTCAAAATAGAGTCCTAATCCCAGCAGGCCAGCCGGGTCAAATGACAAGGAATTATGTTCAAGCCATGAGCTCAAAAAGGGAAGTGGACAGTGTCTGCCTGCTAATTAAATTTAGTCTGTTGGCTAAGAGGGATCTTTTTCAATGATCGAAAGTCTCAGTGTTGTAATAAATGATTCCCCATGTCGCAGGAGAATCTCATTTACTTAACAAATTCCATTTAAAACCTGCGTCGGTAAAGTTTATCTGAAAGTTCCAACTCTCCTAGAGCTCTTTTACCCACTCAAATGAACTGCTGGTGACATAGACACAAGTTTGAACTGAAATTGTGATTTTTTTCTGTCACTGTTACTCTGCTGGTTAATTGATGGCAAATGTGTGCTGTACTGTAATTTCCCATTGTGGCTTTAAGTGTCCTTGACCTGCTGTTGAAGTACAGTATGATAGTTCAAATGCAGCAGAGCCAGTGGTCATTGCAGTGCAAGAGGCCCTTTCCAGCTGGCACCACTCCCATGCAGCCTGTCACCAGTGTATACTGTAACTGCATAATAAATGACTAATACTTTGTCGAGTCACGGGTTTGAAAAACTACTAATTATGGGTATTCCTTTGCCCTAGACTTTACACTGCATTTACAGAGATCCATGCACTCATGCATCCATGTTTGATATCAGGTGATTGGATAAAATTATTTTTATGTGTATTCATAATACACTAAATAGGCCTGTATCATTGATCTCATGCGGTAGGTTTGTGTTGTAGTTTGCAGGCCTAGTTTACAGGCCCACATAGTGTAAGCACCATTGTAGATTCCGACTCTCTGAGTATTGAATTTCTACAAACAGACTCTGCATGCTGTGTGTTATTATTAGTCAAGACTCTGTTTTTAGGCTCGGGGAGCTGCATGACCTACAGTGGTGGTGGTGGTAATATCGGTGTGACACTTCTCCGGTGTGTCGTCGTTGAAGTCTCAATGTATGTCCGTTGGATCAGGTCATGGCGATTGCCCGGTCACAGCAGGCACTCTCCGTGTCCTTTATCCTCATTGAAAGGATTTACTCTTGAGCTCCTAAACGTGTCGTACGTATGCATGCGCAGTGCAGCAGTCAGTTCTGCTTGGACTGCTGTTTCAGGAAGAAGTTTTCTCAGTGGCATTTCAAGTTTCAACAGGCTGGGACTTCTGTGGAGATCATTGGTAGTAACGTGCAGGGTTGTCCCCAGAAGGAACAGGAAACTCTACTGGTGGTATGTAGTGCAACCTGTAACTGGTGCTTTGATTGTGTGAGTGTGTCTGATTGAAACCACAGGCTGTGAGCCATGCTGCATGTGCCCACTGTTACGTCATATCTATAAGGGATGATAGTAAATGTCATGTCACCCTGACACCAATGCTACTGTGTGTGCTAATGATTGCCCAGATATCATTCCTAGATAAAAAAGAAGGCAGTTGTCCTAGAAAGAGGAGATGGTACAGAATGAGAATATGTTACCATAAGAGAGTATGTTACAGGTAGATGTGTTGTGAAGGGATTGGAGGGGATTATTAGCAGCCAGCTCTAAAGCTAAAGCTGCATCTGTGTCACGGTTACAGTGGCTGCTGTTGGCCTGTGGTGGCTGACCAGGGGTTAGGCACGCTATATGTCTGTCAGTGGGCCATCATGGCGGACAGTCGTACCCATACAGTCAGGAGCAGGTAGACCGGATCAGAATGGTGAAGATATGAATGCACTCAGAAAAGGTCTCCGCCTTGGAGATATCTCTTTCTTCCTGTGATGTTGCCTGTGACTTTACCTTGCCTCACCCAAAGATATAAGAAGTATCTCAGGATTGCAGAAGAATGGCATTAAACTGAAAACATTACAGGTTATAACTTGTTTGCTAAGCTCGACTGGAAACACATGGAAGCTATGATTTAAGTGGAAAAGAGGTATTTACCAGGCACATCAGAAGTTACATACATACATACATACATATTTACATGTCAGCATTTTGTAGCACTGGAATCCGAAGCCAGCTTTGTTATAGACAAACGTGACCTACTAATATGCAACTATTGTTTGCCTAGTTGCTTGTGGAGAGCTGCCTGAAATGTAATCTTGGCCTTTCCCTCAGAGCCAAGTGTGCATCCCCTTTGAGTTTTGCAATTGCAACCGTCAGTATTGCATTGTCTTAGAATTACATTAAACCTTGATGTTGGTGATATCTGTGTCTTGCTTGAGTAGCAGGCTAGAACAGATATTTTACTAAAATTCTGAATTCAATAGGTGAAGATAGTCTATTTAGATAAATTGTTTAGTCAAATACCCTTTATTACTAGCGCTACAAGTGGTTGGTTTTTTATGATATGCAACTACAGGGTAACAGCATTATTTTACTCACATTTGAGAGGCTTCATCCAGCAACTGAAAAACACTTTGAATCATTATTTAACTATTGCCATCATTGGGTGTTTTTTTTTTTTTACATCAGCAGTGTGCTAGATCTTGGAATGATCCACTTTTTGTTTTTAGCTACTGGTATTTATATATTGCAAATAAATGTAGCATACACAATTTAAATTCAGTTATTTTTCTTTAAAATGTCCTTAAATGAAAAAAACAAGAAATCATTAAAAAAAGACACACACAGCATGCTCAAGTCACTGTCAGTATGTCAGATTCTTTTCTCCCCTCTGCAGTCTTTCTCAATGGTTCAGCCCACTCGTGTGTCTGCCCCCTAGTCTTGTCATGGTTGTGTTGCTCTAGTGGGGATGTGATGGTGCTCACGTACAGCTCTGGTCTGGCACTGGTCTGCCCCATTGAGTCAGATGTTACATCATTACTCAGTGGCTCCTTTTGGTGTCGTGGCACTGCCTGGAATCCCCCACCACTATGCGTTTGTAGGTAGGATGTGAGTAAGAGGACATAAGATCATGAGTATTGGTATTGAATGCAACACATTTTCCTCTGACCAACCAGGACTACATGGTCTATTAAGATGGAAATGCAGAACCAATCTTTCAACTTAAAAAAAAAAGATTATTTATGGTAACTTACATAACATGTCCATCACTTTACATGGCAGACACCTCAGCTAGGTCCTGCTGTGTATATTATTCCATGTTTAAATTGAAACCACCAGGTATCAGAAAAAGGATAAGATGATTAACTTGTGGCCTCGAAGAGACAATTATTTGTCAACCTGTTGCTCCTGTTATGAAGCAACCAGTGAGAGTATTTTTGTTGAAGTCCACTTCAATGAATAATTGAAACAGAGGGAAACTAATCTCTCCACTGGATGCTTTAGATGCCCTTAGTTTGCACTTGACAGAGAACTGTAATATTCTTAAGGTAATTGAGTAAGATTTTTAGGGGTATTATCTTCTTTTAATCACTTTGACATTGTTTATACTTCCCTTAGTAATTTTGATAATGTATTCATTATTGGAAAACACTTCCTTTGGTTGTTTTGGAAGGAGTCCTTGACATTACTTTGCTTACTATTCTTAATGGGAAATGCTGGTAATGTGCACACATCAACCTCTACATCGGTACAGGTGCACGATCTGCTTATTACAATGGAAATATGTAGCTGCTCACTTTCTTGTTCTTGGTCACAGTTTCTGTATGAATTTTAAATTTGGCATGTTTTTGTCCCCAATTTTCTGTTTGAATCACGCACATTTCTACTACGACTGCCATATCGCCAGACTGATTGTTCAGTCATGCATCTCCTCCTCCTAAGTCTGTGGTTTGGTTATGAAACAAAGCAACCAGAGCCGTAGTAGAATCAGTAATCCCCCTCTTCGTAGAGAGGCAGTGCTACACCTTGCTCAAATACACAATGTTGGCAGTTTGCTGAAACATGTCTGGATGACATGTTTTTGTTTGTACAAAATGGGGAAAAGGAAATTCCATGGGCAAAGCACACATTCATCAATGCTGTGCACTCATCACACTATTCAGTCAGTTATTGGTGCACAGATTGCTGTCATGTTCAGTGCGCTGTATTTTTTCACTTGGCAATTCCAGCCCCGAAGTGTTGTTGCCGTGGATGACTCAGGGAGAGGTGGGTGTGGGGACAGGATGTACAACACAGTGTAGCAGCTCAATGAAGTGCACCACTCTGAGGAATTAGCTTTTGCCTGCTCCGTTATGTATCAAACTACTGTGTGAATGTCTGACACCTGCCTGGAAGGGCTGGTGTGGTTTTCACAATTGTCACAAGTATACATGTGTTATCTGTATAAACTACTGGTTGTGTAAGCCTACCTACAAGACAAATAGTCATATAACTCAACAAAAGCAGTCCCTCACAATGACCTACTATTTACATAGACTTGCAGTGGTTATTTCATAAGCCTTTGTGGCTTGGATAAGTTTAAACTCCCAGCTTGACTGCACTTAGATGTTGGAAAGCAATATAATTCATTAATTGATTCCCACATAGAGATTCACTTCACTACCACAAGGTCAGGATAGGTATACAGTAGTACTATGTTGCTAAGGAAACACAGCAGGGCAGATACCCTATATAACCCTGAGTCACATCAATGCAGCCACAGTGCGAACTTTAATCCTCCTGCTGGCCAAAGGCAATTAAGTTTTGACTCTTCATGCCACCTGATGTATCTAACTGTCTGCTGTCCAAAGGTCCTTCTCTATTTGAAAAGGCAGTTTCAGTTTATAAACTTTAAAAGCGGCTGATTTGGGGATCTAACAGTATTTAATGGAAGAAATCTGTTGATTACCTTCACTCTGTCCACTAAAATACCTTCATTTTCTTGTAGGACTTCTCAAGCTACACCAGTGATTGCAATGCCTCAGCAAAAATCAGACATGGGCTCTGCCTTCATCCAGACGCAGCAGCTCAACGCTGCCATGGCCGACACCTTCTTGGAACACATGTGCCTGCTGGACATCGACTCTGTGCCCACCACTGCACGCAACACTGGCATCATCTGCACCATTGGTTGGTCTACATTGTTGGTCTGCATGCTTAAAGACGAGAAACCACAATGAAACATAACTTTCACAAAACGATAGAAAATGTTTTAAACTGAAGGAATTACAGAGGAGAGTTTATTTATACTGCAAAAGGTTACTTGCCTGCTTAATTGTTCAGGCATATGTTTTGTTTAGATGTTATTGCAATTGAGGTATGAATGATGAATGTAGCTTAATTTTCAGTAAAAATTAAATGGTATCAAAATGTAAATCCTTCCCTTCCCTTGACTGCCTACAGGACCAGCCTCTCGCTCTGTGGATATGCTGAAGGAGATGATCAAGTCTGGAATGAACATTGCTCGCTTGAACTTCTCACATGGCTCACATGAGGTGGGTCTTTCACCATCTCTTCCTCAGTGTAAATGAGTTTGGCAGGTACAGTCAGCATCAGCAAGTCTGTTAAAAGTCACGTTTAACCTGCCCTGATAATATCCATCAAACATAGTTCTGTGCTTTATCACAGAATACCGTTGCTGGTTTGTGGAAATCTTTACCGTCTCTTAATATTTACTTTATTTATTACCACACAGGTTTTGTAACCCTTCTCACATAGCTCAAGGCAAGCACGTAACTCATTATGAGCTGCAATCAGCTTGGCACTTTAGGAAAGACTTGGCCAGCCAGCGTGAAAGAAAAAATAGTAATTGTTAACTTATTTAATATTGAGAATTTGGGCCAAATAACCATCAAATGTGATGGAGCCTTACTGAGTCTGTGCCCCTCAATGTCATATGATCTCTTAGTTATACTAGCTGCAAACCTCACCTGAAAGTTCCCAGGTGGATCAAAAACAGAGACTCACTGGCTGATTGTCAGCAGTTTGTACACAGTATTCCAGTAGGCATGTCAACTCAGGTTAGATGAACCCATAACCTGACCTTGTTCCAAGGCTTCTGCAGGGTGGAAGCTATCATGTATCCAAGTCACACCAGTCAAACCAGTTTTAATTGTTAACAGTATCTCTGTATTGTTTCATAATTTGGAAATGAGACAAAATTAAAAATCACAGCAGAAGCATATATGGACAGTTTGTGTATATAAAAACTGATTCCATCACAAACTTAGCAGAAAAATAATTCTGTTTGATTATGGTTTGTGTGGGTGTACATGTTTTAACAAGATAAAAGGTCTGTATAGATTCAAAGAAACAGCAAAAGAAACCAGGCCTATGTGCCTTCGGGTACTATAAATACGTCATCTGTAGCTTCCTGCCCTGCCTTTATCTCCTCAGCAGGCAGCACGCCTAGATTCTGAAGGTGTGTGTCTGTGTTTACACAAACCCTCACCAAGGTCAGACAACTTCCAGCCAAAGTGACGAACGGGAAGTAGATTATTTTGCAAATCCAGTAAGACCCATCTCATAAACCAACAGTAATAATACTGATAGAGAAGATAACTGAATCCATAAAATGGATTCACTTTCGCTTTGGTTTAATTGAACATTATAAACCTATGGACTCAGATCTGTACACATATGTACAGTAAATTGTCACTCGCCCTAAATATAGCATTGGTCATAAAGACTTAACTTTCTGCTTTACCTCCATTTTAAAACTTCTGCATCACACTGGGGGCAGCCAAGACCCCAACCATATATTTATTTTTGGCTGGACTTATATTTTAACTTTTTGAACCAACATTTCTAAAATATTGTATTAGAGTCCATGTAGCCTTAGTGGTGGTCTATGTGACGTTGTGACGTTGTGACCATCCAGGTTTTCTTCTTGTCATTGTGCTGTGAGTATAGTGTTTCTCAGTGTGTTGCCAATGTGAAAGGCAGCCAACGTGATTACCTGCCACTTAAGTTATTACTGAAAGCTCTGTTTGCCCAGGTGGGCAGCATGAGCCATGTGCAGCAGACATCTGTCTTCAAAGCCACAAACATCCTACTGTGTGTTCATTAGCTTGCACTAATGGGGGAAAGATGACTGACTGCATCACTAGTATAGCAGTACTGCATTTCTTTGAAGTTCTTCAGAAGTTCCCACAGTATTCCCAGGTCAAATGTGCACCCGCTTTCATTGTTTCGCTAATTATTTTCAATGGAATTTGTCAGACTCTGTTTATGGTGTAAACAGTATCAGACAATGAGTAATGATTGTATGCAAGTCTCTTTAAACTTCCATCTTTCATAACTGGGACAAGATTTAAATTGTTCAGTTTTCATTGTGTCTTTCATTCACCACCAAATCCACAGTGGAATTTCTTCCTGAACTGAACTTCCTCAACTTCCTCAACTGACAACCTCATAATAAACACTGCAGGCAGTAGACATTACAGTCCTTGCAGGTGGCGTTTCAGGTTTCATCATAACAATGTGTGACATGAGTTCAAGGACACACACAGCTACAAGGACTCCTACCTCTGATGATTAGTATATTGCTTCTCTCTGTAATACTGTATGCTATGCAATGTATTACGTCTAACTTAATGGCAGAATTGAATTACTCTTAATTTGCAAGATATTTCAATTTAAAGGCTCTCAGTTATTCTGCTTGGTGACAATGACCTTTTATCATCCGGGTGGAGGGTGCAAGAATGTGACCCCTAGTGATGCTGACATTATGATGACCATGTGAGTTGTCAGACGCACTTTTGGCATAAAGGTTAGAAAGGGCATCAAAAGACAAACAAAACTTAGTAACACTTGAAAATGTGTCAGTGCCAAACTATGATTTCCTCTTCTTCCGATTTGTGTGCCAGGGGGAAAGGATTGAATAAAGGAGTTTGGAGGTCACAAATGTGTCAATATTACTGTCTTTTTACTCTGAATATATTTTAAATATGCCACACTGTTTATCATTTCTGCAGTACCATTCAGAGACCATCAAGAATATTCGTGAAGCATGTGAGAGCTTCGAGCCTGGCAGCATCCAGTACAGGCCCATCGGCATTGCCCTGGACACCAAGGGCCCAGAGATCAGGACCGGCCTCATCAAGGGAGTGAGTTTAGCATCACTTGTTCTCACTCTTTACACAAATACAGTACTCTTTATAACGAATGCAGTAGCTGTTGTTGATAATAGAACATTTTGCATGAAAATAAAACAATTTCTATCAATAATGTGACAGAGTGGCACAGCTGAGGTGGAGCTGCAGAAGGGCAACATGATCAAGATCACTTTGGACGATGCCCACCAGGAAAACTGCAGTGATGAGGTCCTCTGGCTTGACTATAAGAACATTACCAAAGTGGTGGAAATTGGCAGCAACATCTACATCGATGACGGCCTCATCTCCCTGCAGGTTAAGGAGATTGGTGAGTGGAGGCAAACACATACAGTAAATCTCTTGTGATCCAGTAGGTTTACAAAGCACTGCCGTCTTTTAACCTCCTCTATATTATAATTTTTTTTTCTAGGCTCTGATTTCCTCATGTGTGAGATTGAGAACGGTGGCACCCTGGGCAGTAAGAAGGGAGTGAACCTCCCTGGTGCTGCGGTCGACCTGCCTGCTGTTTCAGACAAGGACGTCAAAGATCTGACCTTTGGTGTGGAGCATGGAGTCGACATGGTCTTCGCTTCCTTCATCCGCAAAGCAGCTGATGTGCACGCTGTCAGAGCAGTGCTGGGAGAGAAAGGCAAAGACATCAAGATCATCAGTAAGCTGGAGAACCATGAGGGTGTGCGCAGGTATGTGTATATGTGTACATGGATCATGTTATATTTGTGCTGTGTTGTTTGTGCTGCCCACCAAATCAAGACAAAAATAGTCTATGTATGTTACTTCTTGTGGTTATGAAGGCAAAAGTTCCATGTGGTCTTAAAATTCTGTCTGGTCCGCAGATTTGACGAGATCATGGAGGCCAGTGACGGCATCATGGTCGCCCGTGGTGACTTGGGTATTGAGATCCCCACAGAAAAGGTCTTCCTTGCCCAAAAGATGATGATTGGTCGCTGCAACAGAGCTGGCAAGCCAATCACATGCGCCACTCAGGTCAGAAAACAACAGGATGTACTGGAAATACTATTGCTGTATTTTGTAGGCTGTACTTTCCCCAGTTGGTAAAGTTTTACCAAAAAAAACAACAAAAGAACAGGCTATCTCAGTGTCATTTTTGTAAAAAATACTATAAACATTAATTTTGTTTGCACCACTCAGAGTTTGATATGTATTCATCATCTTCTGAACCCCTCACATTATCACCATTCAGATGTTGGAGAGCATGATCAAGAAGCCCAGGCCAACCCGTGCTGAGGGCAGCGACGTAGCCAACGCTGTGTTGGATGGAGCCGACTGCATCATGCTGAGCGGTGAGACCGCCAAAGGAGACTACCCTCTGGAGGCAGTGCGCACACAGCACATGGTGAGTTAATGCATTAAATAAAATGGTGGTAAACAATGGGGAAAAGCACATAGTTGTATAGCTGTAAAGACCTCTTGATTGAAAAAATCTTCTGGGAGGTGGCACTTTCTCATTTCCTGATTTTTGTGTTCCTCTGAACACATCTTTTACTTATCATTCAGTTGCTCAATGGCACAGCTTCTTCTTTCCACTTGGCCCAACAGCTGCTAAATTTACTGTCAGTGGCAGTGTTAGGCCAACTGGAAGTGCTTATCATTTATTCATTTATCCATCCACCTATTTCCAGTTTCACTTGCATTTAGGATATCTATTAAATAATTAATCATCAATTAATCACCATTAAGTGTGATCATTTAAAAATAAACACATTAATAGTGCAACCTTATCTGTGCTTCCCCAAAGTCATTTACATTCAATGTGGATAACTGAACCAGTGTTTTTCAATACAAGTAGTTACCTTTATGACAAGTGGGGGCATTTGAGTCCAAAATACCTGTCACCTGCACCTCCTTATCTAACACATTCACCGTGGCTGCTCTTCTGTTCCTTTCCTTGATCTGCTCTCGTCTCCCCCAAACTGATATACCTCAACAAGGATTTAACAGTGCTCATAGAGAATGACTTCACTTTGAAGTTTTGCTTTGTATTTTTCAAACAGGGAAAGACACAAATAAAGCACGTTATACAAGTGTTAACCATTCTTCATGAATTCCTGCATCAAATTCAATTATTATGGATGGATAGTGCAGCTAATGCTGTCTTGCATACCTTTTGTTGTTTAGGCCTTTCTTGGCTAACCTCCACTGTCCTTGGCTATGCTCTGTTGTTTGCACTGCTATGCAGACCCAGGAGTGACTCAGCAGTCCTACAGCTGCTGCCTCTGGGCTCACTGGCCCTATACTGAAGTTGCATGGAGAGCTTCACAATCCATAGTAAAGCACAGCTTCTATTGACCTAAAACCAGACATTTACAGGGCTATATAAAATATCCAAAACAATGACTTGCTCTGTTTCTAAGCCATTTTCTGTCATGTTTTGTCTTTTTCTCATCTTTCTAAGTCTTACACGTTTTGTGTCCTCCTCACTGTTATAACATTCGCTTCACCTCTGTGTACAGTGTGTCACATCTCAACTCCCAGCATATTTTTGAACTCCCAGTTAACACAAGTTGGCTTGTTAATACTAGTGAAGTAATTAATATGGGGTTCTATTTTAGCTTTGATTATCTTTATATCTTTTTTTTTTTTTTTCATCTTATGGTTATGATGAGTAGTTTATTTCAATAGGTCATTTTAACAGTGCAGTTGCTTTGGCCCCTGTTTGCATTGTAATATTATACGTCTAATATTTTCTTAATGGTTGTGGTAAAGTCTGGACTCTGGATATGTTTTAATGTTGATGTCTCCCTGTCCCCCCCCCCCCCCCCCCCCCCCACTAACTGTGTGTGCACCATTACTCTTCAATGTCTATCCTTTCCTTTTCCTCTGTCCCTTTATCTTATGTTCTTCTTGTGTCTCTGACATTGTCTCTCTCTGTTTTCCATGTTCCTATCCTTTTTCCTTCATCCACTTTCTCATTTTACACCTGTTTGCCTGGTGTGGGAATGCCTTTGCTCGATGCTCACTTGTGCCAGATCGCTCGTGAAGCCGAGGCAGCCATGTTCCACCGGCAGGTGTTTGAGGACCTGCGCCGTTCCACACCACACTGCAAAGACCCTGCTGAAGCTATTGCAATCGGCGCCGTTGAGGCTTCCTTTAAGAGCTTAGCCTCTGCAATGATTGTGCTCACAGGCTCCGGAAGGTAGGCAGGTTATCTGGCCCTGGCAGGTCGCAGACGACACGAACCACTGTTAAAAGACTCAGAGAGGGAGAGTAGGGCCAGACAGGGACTGAATGAGGAAGTAACTGGGAGAGCCTGGCAAACATGTTGGGCAGACAGCTGGTTGGTTTTAACCTATGTGAACATAATTAAAGAGCAAAATGCTGGTGTTACATGGTAGATATTCATGTGTTGGCTAACCTTTCACTGACGCTCTATTGGCCACTCAAAGGGACCATTAGGCCATCATGTCCCCAACAACTAAATCAGGAGTCTAGCTCAGCATTTGCCAGTCACTCCCAGTGGTGTGAATGACTCGGTGTGCTGTATTGATGGCGTGCGTGACTGAGAGTAACCCCCCCGCCCTTCCCTCGCCGTCCTTCGGCGCTCAGATAGCACGGGAGGCCGAGGCGGCCACCTTCCACAGGCAGCTGTTCGAGGAGCTGAGGAGACACTCTCAACTGACCAGAGACCCGTCAGAGGCTGTGGCTGTCGGAGCTGTCGAGTCTTCCTTCAAATGCTGCGCTAGTGCCATCATTGTTCTCACTAAGACCGGGAGGTAAGAAAGAGAAGGATAGAGGTGAAATGAACCTGATCCTGAAGGTAAGGTGTTGCCAAACTGTCCTGAGTCTCCCTCAAGCACCTAATGTGCTCTAACAAATCCCTTCTCCTTCAGTTTTGTGTGTATGTGTGTGTATGTGCTGTTACGTGGGGTGGGTGGAGACAGCAGCAGAGATCAAGATTGAGAGTGGGGGGTTGTCAGTAGCCCAGTCCCAATTTCAACCTTATACAAACTTGACAGCAGCTGGTGTGACTGCACCCTCCTCAATGTTTCAAGAGAAGTGGGACAACATTTATCATTTTAGTACAATTCTCATCTTTGTCCTGCCAAAGGCATTTAATGAAAGTGACTGGTACATATATATCAAATGCTATCAGAAGATTATTGGAAACCATTGGTGACTAGCTGCCAAATTAAGCAGAAAGAAACCTGCACACAGAATTTTTCAACTGACATTGTGAGAGAGCTGCGATTTCAACATCAGTGTCATAAATTGTGGGTAGTTCCTCTAAAGTAAGTGAAGCACTTTAAACTTCACAACAGTTGATTTAACAGTGGGGAAGTTCTGAGCTTACAGAGTTTGCAACTGGAGAGTGAACATTTGGACTGGGTCACTGACGTCTGGTGTTATATCACATTTTGATTTTGTTGCCCCTAATAGGGCAGGACAACTCAATATCTTTATTTATGGGCTGGGAAGTTTTTTAATCACATTGCGTAAATTTACATGTATGAGACCAAACTGCTTATATGCTAAGGATGCTAAAACACGTTATTACTCCCAAGTTTTAATAGAAATGTTCATTCATTTTCATATTCTCCCTGTGAATTAATATCTGTAAAAATAATTCAGCATGCTGACATGGTGACTAAAACTCTATTCTGTCCACACCAGCATGGTTTAGGCATGGCTTAGTGTTTTAGCAGTGTCTGCCGCCATGCCACTCTGTAATTATGATAATGATTAGGTGTATGGTTCTTGCAATTAGCTTTAAGGATATAAATATTAAAACTCAAGCACTTCATTCACATTTTGTCTATATTTGTGCGTATGTGCAGGTCCGCCCACCTGATCTCCAGGTACAGGCCCCGTGCCCCCATCCTCGCTGTGACCCGTAACACCCAGACTGCCCGTCAAGCTCACCTGTACCGTGGCATCTTCCCTGTCCTCTACACCAAGCCTGCCAACGACGTGTGGGCAGAGGACGTCGACATGCGTGTCAACTTTGCCATGGATATGGGTAAGACTTGATGTGCTAACTTTCATTGTCATTGCAAAAATGCACGTCAATATGTTCCCCTGCACTTTGATATGACTACTTGTTAGAATTCCAGTGTAAGAACAGAATTAATGTCATTGTTGTGCTGAACAGCCCCTAATACATTAAATAACTTTGGCTAAATGTTATAATGTTTTAATTTTCTAGGCAAAGCCCGTGGCTTCTTCAAAGAGGGAGATGTGGTCATCGTCTTGACCGGCTGGCGTCCAGGCTCTGGTTACACTAACACTATGCGTGTGGTTCTGGTGGCCTGAGCAGCCTGAACAGGGTTGCTCCGCTTTCTCCCTCACCCTTCATCTATCTTTCATAGCTCTCCACCCCACACTCCACTCCAGCTGACAGCCCTTCACATCCAACGTCCAGGATCACAGATTCCACCCCTGAACAATTTATGGTTCAGGCTGTGATGGAAAAAAAAAATAGAGTATAGCCTTCTGTACAATTCCACTTTATGTCTCCATTCCATTTGTCGATTCTCTCTATAAAACCAGTCTTCAGGGCCTCAGATGATTACACCCTAAACCAGAAACTGCTGTATTTATTCACTCAAACATTTGTATTGTTATAAGTGAGTGTAAGAGTGAATGCATCCTGGTTTTGTGTGCATGCGCATACTGGTTCTTGTTTAGGTGGGGTCGGTGATGGGGCAGACTGATCTCAGCAGAGCACCTTGACTACTGTAATAGTCTAACCGCACTCCTTCGCCGATTAAAAGAACAAACTTGTGGTGTCCTAAATCAAAGGGCTCCCCCTACAGCACAGCCTTGGCTTCACCACTCCACCGAAACAAACCCGAGTAGTGCTGTCTGTACGAAGTGTCCTCTCTTAAATGCCGGCTTTCACTGTATTTAAGTGTATCTGTAAGTGTTGCACTCCTAATCTACTCCAGACAATGTTACATTCTCTACTATACTTGACTTTTGTGAATGGTAAAGTTTTGTTGTGGGACATCCAATACTACATATATTTTCTCTGAATATAGAGAAATGTTAGTTTTGGATGTCCTATCCAGAGATGTTTGAGCTAGTTACTGTATTTGTATTATTAGATGTGTCATAAAGCCTTTACATTTCTTTGAATTTATGTCATATCTAAGTTCGCACTTATGAATCATGTGGTTCACTAAAGTTGACTGATATGAATGAGCACTTTTAGTTTTTTTTTCACTGATATAGGGATAATGCCATGTCCTTGTCAGTCCCAGTGGGTGATAGGTAGAACCCCTTCGCTAATCTATCTCCCCTTACTCCAGTGACCCACTGTAGCTGTCTTCATGTGTCTGATGTACTTTTTGATTGTAATGCTAGAGTGTCAGAACTAACTAAATGTAAAGGGGTATTATAGTGTTTAGCTGGTGTACTGAGCTGTCCTACAAGACTGGATTTCCATCAATAAAAGAGATGAGCACCTATCTAAACTTGCAAGTGTTTTATTTTACAAATGACTCATCACAAATTGAGCACTGCAGTAAATTTACATTAAGATACAGTATAGAATTCAGAAAAACCATAAAGATGTAATTGAAAATGTAAATATTACACAGTGTGAGTGAAGTGTCGATAGGTTGGTGATGAATCTGAGAGCTTACAAATATATGTCCAATATTTTAACCTGAAGACTAAAGCATAGTCAGCCACAAGAAAGAAAGGGGGAAAAAAAGATGTCACTAAAATATTAACTTTATTATTCTCCACTGTATCACAACATTTTACATTAATCACTGTAGTGTTTGAAAGTAATGCAATGGAAAAATAACATTTCTATTTGTAATAAAATGCAATTACACAGAATCAATCTTGAGTTTATGTTTAACATTCACTGGCAGTCCTGACTGTACATCACTCCCACCTGCCTTCGGATCTCATCCTCCGCCTCAGCCAGCAGAAGAGAGTCCACATGAGACATCACTGCACTCTCCTTCAGCCCTATATGGAACAGACATAGTGTAAGAACATACACAGTGTACTGTCAGGACTACTTGCCTTAACAGTATACCATTGCCATTTAGAGTTTAGTGTCTCTGATGCCACCTGGTGTTGAAAGTGTGTATAAGAAGTATCACAAAATGCCTGCACTTGGAGAAATCCATTCAAAAATGATATTTTGATATTGTGTTAGTGCATTAATTTATTTATCTATAACAAGTTAAACATTTTAAATATGTACCTTTGAGCAAACACTGGCGAACTTCCTCTGCTTCATAACGCATCCCTGTACTGTTGACGAAATTGAGAGGCAAATACGGTTCAGGCACCGGATACTGAGTCTCCTTCCCATTCACCTCCAGTGATGTGGGGCACCACATGTGAGCAGGGACCTGAAAAATGTGTATAAAATTATAGCACGTTAATAGAAGATACATTTAACATTTGATTGAATTCTCAAGGTGCAATGTGCACAGTGCAAACTGGAGTTACATTTCAGACAATTTGAATTTTATTTTGAATATGTGGCTTGGCTGTGATGATCCACCTTGATTGTACCCTTTGTGCCCACAATAATGGCCTCATTTGGCAGCTGCACACACGCAGAACAGGTAAACACAGCCATCCTGTTCTTGGAGAACTTCAGACTGACAACCACGGTTTCATCCACCCCTGTAACAACATATATAACAAAATGCACATTAAATGAAGTCAGTAAAACAAAAATCATGTGTTTGTGACATGAAACAAAATGCACCAGAGTGTCAGTGCATTATCCTATGTTCTACACTGAAGAAGAAGAACACTTTATTGTGCCATAAAAGAAGTGTCAGAGATAAGATCTGATGTCTTATCTAGTTGTTTGTGTCATACTGGCACAAACAACTGGAGCAAGCCCTACAAGGTCTGATTTAAAAATTCCCATCTGTTAATACATAAGCAGCAGCAAGTGAGGTCAATGACTCAGTGTCAGCCTGTGTGAGTGGGTGATACCAGCAGGCTCCATGTGAGCAAAATACTTCACTGTCATGTCACTGTGAGCATAATTCAGTGAGTGAACCACTTGTTTTTGCCAATACAACGCCACAAACATGGTATGTTTTAATACTGAGTAAGTGCAACACTTCCCCTTATTCTAACTGATTTGTCAGTTGCATTGGAAAAAAATTAATCTGCTCTGGGTTTTACTTACCCGTCTCCTGGCAGACCCCAGTGGCTTGTATACACTCGGGCTTCTCTCCATTATACACCATATATATGAACTGCAGGCAGTAGATGCCGATGTCCAGTACTGCTCCTCCACCCAGCTCCTTCTGTGCTGTTCTTGGTATGTGCATCAACGGGGCACCAAACTCTGCTCTGACCATCTTCACCTCACCCACCTCCCCCTGGGCCAGAAGCCTTTTGATCTCCACAGAGGCTGGGAAAAAACGGGTCCAGACGGCCTGAAGTGAAAGGGCGAGAGGCGGTTCATGAAGGTGCATTTCAAATGCACAAGGAAGGGTTTTGTTATTTAGTGACTCCCACAAATCAACTCAAAATAAGTTTTAAATATTCAAGAGGATTTTATGCTAATTTTCAACATTTTGTAGAATATATGCATTTTGTTGTTTTTCTGGCTTTTCTGACCTTTCTAACTAATTAAATCATAATGAAAAGATTTCCTAAAAGTCATATGTAAATACATAGGTATTTGAGTACATAAATCCACTATGAATTTGGGTGGCAAAAACTAAATGAATCTATAAGTTTGAATAGAGGTAAAATATGATAAACATTAATGATAGCCTACTTATTTGTAGGCAAGAATTGTAGGCTTATTAAAACAAAATGTGAATGTAATGCATTTGATCAACTATCATACCACCACCATTGTCCAGAACCCAGAATAAATGTACAGATAAGAAGAAGAATTTAGAGCAGTGAAGGGAACGGTTGTTTTTGCTCCATCCATACTTCCATGAGGAAGACGTCATTCCTCTTGGCAGAGGCCAAGATCTCCTGCACTTCCTTGGAGTTCATGGCCAGCGGCTTCTCACACAGCACATTCTTCTTGGCATTTGTAAAGAGCAGAGAAACACTCAGATGGTAGGTGTAGGAGCCAATATTATGTTAAAGAAAGTTGAGAGTTTTACTGTAGATTATAGCGTGTTTTATATTAGTTTGGTTGTGTTATCACATTACTGCCTTTTATTGCATAGAGGTAAAATTTACCACAGCACCTGAAGTAGGCGCTGCTCATGCATGCGCATGCGCATTGTTTTGTTTTGAAGAACTTGTGAAAAGTACAAGACGTGGATTAGCAGAGTAATAAGTACAGGGAAAAAAGGTTTTTTGACCGTCAATTTCAGATGTTACTGTTGTGGACCGTTGTGAAAGCCAAGAGAAGCTTGGAATGGTGTGTATTAATGGAAATACCTGGATTCTGCAACGAGAAATAAAACAACGAAACTACGACCTGACTCTCCGGTGGTTTGTGAGTAGTTAAGGAACACAAGACAGTAACATACGCGTCGAGCCAGCTGTACCAGACTACTGCTAATAAATCGAGTGGTTTTGGAATTAAATCTACGTTTGCCACTACATCAAGTCAAAAAACCTCTGTCTGACATCGACCCGGATCACGTCGCGTCGCGGACACGGCCCATCCAGGAATTAGACGGCGCCCGACATGATTGTATTGCGGCGGGGGACAACGCTGTGGGAATAAACAAGGCTCTGATCGGACAGCCGGGTGAAGGTAACCGGGATAAGCCTGATAACCATCCCTGTGTTAAAGCTGAGTGGTTACCTTGTTGTTCCTGTAGCTGGGTTTCATCACGTCATTATTGAAACATTGTAACAAACGGCAATGGCGGAGCCGCAAAGTTGTGACGATGAGGAACGTACAGTGATCGAAGACGATGAGGAACGTGCAGTCACCGAAGATGACCACAAGAGGGCAGTCATGCCTACAGAAAAAGGTATTGAGGAGAAACTGCATCAGTATATCACTGCAAGAAGATCCAAATTAAGGCAGTTAACTACAAAATCAAATCAAATAGAACGTTTCATGGAAGATGACAATAACATGACATATATTGAACAAAAGGAAATGAGGAGTTATTACAAGTTGTATGAGGAATTCATTGAAGCCAACGAGTCAGTGAAACTTTACCTGAGAGGGGAAGAACGTGAGGATGACCAAACCTACTGGCTTGAGCCCAAAATGTCCACTTGCCTAGACTTCATAAAAAGAGCTGAGAGGTGGATTGATGAAGTAAAACTTCATAAAGACTTGGCTGAGACAAGTGGAAATTACATAACTCCAATGGACAGCGTTTCGAATGTGTCTGCAAAACAAAAATCTGGCAAGTTTTCCAAACATGGCAGTCAAGCAAGTTCATCAGCATCTTCAGCTACTACAATACGCCTGAAAGAGGCAGCAAATAGAGCAGCACTTGTTGCAAAGGCAACAGCATTAAAGGAAAAGCAAGCACTTGTACTGAAAGAAGCTCAGCTAAAGATGGACAAAGAACAACTAGAGATTGACACAGAGCTGGCAGCTTCTGCTGCACGACTCAAAATATACGCAGATTACGAATCACCTCAGCATCAGCGTGGTGCCACCGCATCATCATATTCAGTTCAGCAGGACTACAATGATGGTCAAAACAGGCATGATACATCACCACCTAGACAGAAATACAGAGACAGGCCAGTGATGTCAATAAATCCACCAGCAACAAAACCAAAGGTACGTGTTCATCAGAGACCAAGTTCTACACATGCAGCTGATCCACGACAGCACAATGACGACACAACTGAGTTGTACAGAGTGATGAAACGTCAAACTGATATTACAGAGTTGCTTGTAAAAAACCAACGGTTGTCATGCTTACCAAAAAGAGACATTCCTTTGTTCCATGGTGATCCACTTGAATTTAGATCCTTCATAAAGGCATTTGATCATGCTATTGATTCCAGAACAGACAATGATGCAGACAAGCTGTACTTTTTAGAGCAATACACAAGGGGTGAACCACGAGACTTGGTAAAGAGCTGCCAGCATATGCCAGCAAGTCGTGGATATGATCAAGCATTGAGACTCTTGCAAGAACATTATGGAAATGAAGTCAAAATAGCTTCTGCTTTAATGGAAAAGGCATTTAAGTGGCCTAAAATCAAGTCAGAAGACGGCAAAGCACTCAGAGCTTTCTCATTATTTCTTCTGAGCTGTCGCAACACTATGGATGATGTTGAATTCATGGATGAGCTAGACAACCCAACTAATATGAGGGTTGTGGCATCAAAGTTGCCATACAAGCTCATGGAAAAGTGGCGTGCCCAGGCATATGAGGTACAGGAGCAGCGTGGAAGAAGAGCCAAGTTCGCTGATCTTGTAAAGTTTGTGGACAAGCAAGCTAAAGTCACCACAGATCCACTGTTTGGCAACCTGCTGGAGGGAACAGCAGATGACAAGAAGGACAAAGGAAAGTTTGACATCAAGCGACGCACAAAACCAGAAGGAAAAAAGGGAAGTAGTTTTGTCATTAATGCTACTCCAGTTAAAATTGAGGAATTTGCTACGCAAAAGACAAAAGCTGAAACGACACGCCCCAACAGTGCCTTCAGTAAACCATGTTTGTTCTGCGAAAGACATCACACTCTGGAGGAGTGTCAAAAGATAATAGGCAGTCCGCATAAGGAAAAAATTGACTTCCTCAGGAAAGCAGGACTATGCTTTGGATGCTTAACTAAAGGACACGTGAGTAAAGACTGTAAGAAAAGGATGACATGTAGTGTTTGTGCTTTGAAACATCCTACTATGTTACATTTTGCAAAACAAGAGAGTTCCACCACTTCACAAGTAGCCGAGGCAAAAGTGCAGGATGGTGCAGCCACAAGCTCAGCAGCCTCAAGCGTGTCGGTGGCTGCCAGTGTCGAAACAAGTGCATATACTGGGGCTGGGGACGACTGCATTCTCTCAATTGTACCAGTGCAGGTGAAGGCAAAGAAAGGCAGCAAAGTAGTGGAGACCTACGCCTTTATGGATCCAGGTAGCTCTGCCACATTTTGCACCAACACACTTGCCAGACAGTTGAACCTACAAGGCAGACGTACTGAACTGGAGCTGAAAACCATGAGCCCTAAGCATCAAGTGGAAAGCTATCTGCTCACAGATCTGGAAGTCAGTGGGATTGACAGCAACAACTTCATTGACTTGCCCAAAGTATATACACAGAAAAGCATCCCGGTGTCAAGAGAAAACATTCCAACACAGGAAGATATAGAAAAATGGTCATATCTTAGCGAGGTCAGGATACCCAGCATTAATGCAGATGTTGGACTTCTCATCGGGAGCAATGTGCACAAAGCATTAGAGCCATGGCATGTGATCAACAGTAAGGGCAATGGGCCATATGCCGTCAGAACTGCTCTTGGATGGACAGTCAATGGTCCACTGAGAGATCACACAAACACTGACTTAGAAAATGGTGGACATTCACAAGCTACAGTAAACCGCATATCAGTGGAGAATGTAGAGCAGCTTTTGTTACAGCAGTACAATCATGATTTTCCAGAATGTCTGTGTGATGAAAAGGCGGAAATGTCACAGGAGGATCAACAGTTTATGAGCTGTGTGACAGACTCTACTTACCACGCTGAAGGTCATTATGTCATTGGTCTACCAAAGAAGAAGGCTGTTGTCACAATGCCCAACAATCACAGCGTTGCTGTACAAAGAGCTCTTACACTGAAGAGGAAATTCAAAAGGAATCCTGACTTCCGTCAAGAGTACAGCGTCTTCGTGAAGGATATGAGTGAAAAGGGTTACGCAGTCAAAGTCGCACAGAACCAGCTAAGCCGCCAGGATGGTAAATTATGGTACGTCCCGCATCACGGCGTTTATCATCCTCAAAAGAGAAAGCTACGTGTGGTCTTTGACTGCGGGGCTGGCTTCCAAGGAACTTCACTGAATAATGAGCTTCTGCAGGGCCCAGATCTTGCGAACTCCCTGGTTGGAGTGTTAACACGCTTCAGGAAGGAGGACGTCGCTATAATGGCAGACATTGAAGCGATGTATTACCAGGTAAAAGTCCCTGAAGAAGACACAGACCTCATGCGCTTCCTATGGTGGCCTGAGGGAAATATTGAACAGGACATGGAGGAATATAAAATGACTGTGCACTTATTTGGCGCTACATCCTCCCCATCATGTGCAAACTATGCCCTAAGAAGGACAGCACAAGACAACTGCATCAAAGCATCACCAGAGGCTGTGGATACTATCCTCAATAACTTCTACATTGATGACTGCTTGCAGTCTGTCAAGCGCGCAGCTCAAGCCATCTCCTTGTACAAAGACCTCAAAGCACTATGTTCCTCAGGAGGATTCAACTTAACAAAGTGGATAAGCAATAGCAGGGAGTTTTTGGCGTTTGTGCCAGAAGATGAGAGAGCCAAAGAGGTAAGAGCAGTTGATTTGAGTAAAGATGCACTTCCAATCGAAAGAGCGCTTGGAGTTCTGTGGTGCATAGAATCAGACTCATTCAGGTTCAGAATCATAGTACAGGATAAACCTGTCACAAGAAGAGGAATCCTATCTACAGTGAGTTCCATCTATGATCCTCTAGGGTTTCTGTCCCCGTTCACCCTCCCTGCAAAAACACTGCTGCAGCAGCTGATCAAAGAAAAACTCACCTGGGATGAGCCTGTTCCAGACAAGCTTGCTCAGAAGTGGTTTGCATGGCTAAATGATTTGAAGCAGCTGTCTACATTCACTGTAAGAAGATGTTTAAAGCCTGCAGGATTCGGAGATGTTGTAACAGCCCAACTTCATCATTTTGCAGACGCAAGCGAGAGTGGATACGGGACCGTATCATATCTCAGACTAACAAATAGTGAAGGACGAGTACACTGCACATTCCTGCTAGGAAAATCAAGGGTTGCACCCTTAAAACAAATGACAATTCCACGAATGGAGTTAACAGCAGCAGTAGTAGCCGTGAACATTGACAAAATGCTGAAAAAAGAACTTCAAATGGTACTCCAGAAATCAGCATACTGGACAGACAGTACAACTGTCTTGAAGTACATCGAGAACAACACTCGTAGATTCAAGACTTTTGTAGCCAATAGGATCTCCATTATTCGGGAATTGACCAAGCCAGCACAATGGAGCTATATCAGTACAGCAACAAACCCAGCTGACTGCGCATCCAGAGGCCAAACAGCAGCCAAGCTAATGAGCAACCTCAGCTGGATTGAAGGTCCATCATTTTTGCAAGAACCAGAGTGTCTGTGGCCACAGAAACCGCAACAGCTGGAGGTTAAAGAGGATGATACAGAGGTAAGAAAGTCAGTTACCACTAACCTCATCACTGCAGCTGAAAGCACAGACCCTGTAAACAAGCTCATTCACCACTATTCTAGCTGGTACAAATTAAAAAAGGCTGTGGCATGGATGCTCAAGCTCAAGGAAATACTCATGCAAATCAGGAAACAGAAAATGGAGTTGCTAAACAAAGACAGCACTGACAAAGAGAGACAACAGGCTAAAGAGCAGATACAAGCCTACAAAGCAACAGCAGCTAAAATAGCTCTAACTGTTGAAGACTTAAAAAGAGCAGAGCATGAGATAATCAGTTTCTGTCAAAACCAAAAGTTTAACGATGAAGTCTCAAGTTTGAAAAAAGGAAACCATAACGTAAAGAAAAGCAGCCCTCTGTGTAAACTCGATCCATTGCTTCAAGACGGATTGTTAAGAGTCGGAGGCCGTCTTGGCAAGTCCTGCATGCCAGCAGAGGCTATGCACCCAGTTATCATACCTAAAGACTCTCACATCACCACTCTGATACTGAGAGATACACATGAAAGAATTGGACACTGTGGAAGAAACTATATGTTATCCCAGCTGCGCCAAAGATTTTGGATCCCCACTGCAAATTCCACTGTAAGAAAATTTCTATCAAGATGTGTCATCTGCAGAAAGGTCAAATCAAGGGGAAAGGAACAAAAAATGGCTGACCTGCCCAAAGACAGACTTCAGCCAGACAAGCCACCATTCACACATGTTGGCACAGACTATTTTGGACCGTTTTTGGTTAAAAGAGGACGTTCAACTGTGAAGAGATACGGAGTATTATTCACATGTCTAACTACAAGAGCCGTGCATATAGAGATTGCACATTCATTAGACACTGACTCATGTTTGAATGCAATCAGAAGATTCATGTGCAGAAGAGGTCAGGTATCCATAATTCGTTCAGACAATGGCACCAATTTTGTTGCTGCAGAACGAGAACTACGCGATGCCATACAACATTGGAATCAAGACAAAATACAAGACACACTCAGACAAAGGGAAGTAGAGTGGATTTTCAATCCTCCTACAGGCTCACACTTTGGAGGTATTTGGGAAAGGCAAATACGGTCAGTGAGGAAACTCCTGAAGTCCATACTCAAAGAACAAACGGTAGATGATGAGTCCCTGCAGACCCTGATGTGTGAGATTGAAGCAATAATAAATGACAGGCCAATCACAACATCATCTGACGATCTGAATGACCTCGAAGCTTTGACCCCCAATCACCTCCTCTTGCTGAAACGGCAGCCGTTGCTGCCACCTGGACTGTTTGAGAAAGAGGATCTGTATTCACGAAGAAGGTGGAAGCAGGTACAGTACCTAGCGGACCTGTTCTGGAAGCGGTGGGTACGTGAATATCTTCCTCTTCTACAGGAGCGTCAAAAATGGACCCAAGTGAAACAGAACCTCACTCCTGGAGACGTAGTAATGATTGTTGATGACTCTGCACCAAGAAATTCTTGGGTTTTAGGTCGTGTCATCCAAACTCTTCCAGATGCAAAAGGACTTGTGCGCAGAGTGTTGGTTAAAACAAAATCAAACACTCTGGAAAGACCTGTTGAAAAACTGTGTCTTGTATGTGAAAATGACTCATAAAGACTCTTAAGTGACACATTGAAATACAAAAAAAAAGGGATAAAAATGTACACTTTGTGTGTTTATATTTACTGTATATTGTTGGCTCCTTTGAGTTATTGTGTAAGTAATTGAAAGCCTTACTGCCTTCCAATTAGGGGCTGGAATATGTAGGAGCCAATATTATGTTAAAGAAAGTTGAGAGTTTTACTGTAGATTATAGCGTGTTTTATATTAGTTTGGTTGTGTTATCACATTACTGCCTTTTATTGCATAGAGGTAAAATTTACCACAGCACCTGAAGTAGGCGCTGCTCATGCATGCGCATGCGCATTGTTTTGTTTTGAAGAACTTGTGAAAAGTACAAGACGTGGATTAGCAGAGTAATAAGTACAGGGAAAAAAGGTTTTTTGACCGTCAATTTCAGATGTTACTGTTGTGGACCGTTGTGAAAGCCAAGAGAAGCTTGGAATGGTGTGTATTAATGGAAATACCTGGATTCTGCAACGAGAAATAAAACAACGAAACTACGACCTGACTCTCCGGTGGTTTGTGAGTAGTTAAGGAACACAAGACAGTAACATACGCGTCGAGCCAGCTGTACCAGACTACTGCTAATAAATCGAGTGGTTTTGGAATTAAATCTACGTTTGCCACTACAGTAGGGGTGGATAACTCCAACATACACCACATCTGCACACACATCCACACACACAGATCAGAGAACTTCCTGTAGTAGGAAGACACAGAAACTAAATTGGAAATTAGTGGTGATCCACCAGAGGTCCAGGGTTTTGCTTTGTTGTTGAGTCTCAACCCAACACATCCAGTGGCACAAAGTGTTTGAAATGCCAGATGCATTCAACCATCATCAACCAATTAAAACTGACCCTAGAAGGACAGGAACTGACCAATATCTGGATCTCTGGCCAGCTCCTCGTAGCTGCCATATGCTCGAGAGATGTTGTGCTTCCTGGCAAACTCATTTGCATCCTCCAACTTGCGAGCTGCCACAGCCACAACCTGTAACAGTTTCAGATAATTATACCCACTCTAATAAAAAAGACACACCACACTCTTGCAGGATTGTGCACCCCACTGCTGATATCCTCCAAACTCTATGGACACATTATTGTCTTATAAAATGAGGCCATGTAATTGGGTTTATGAATTTTTCCTGCACAGTCCAATAATACACATAATATCATGTTGGTAAAGAACTCTGCCTTCCACAGCTTTTGGTGAATGGATGCAGACAAACATTGTTTAATAGATGAAATAGCTCTCTCCCACTTACATTCATTCTGGAGAGTGAGAGATTTAATTTAAGCCTTTTAGTTTTTAATGCTGCATTTTTTTTTTCATTATGCAATTGTATTATCTAAGGCTTGTTTTGAGTGTGCATTGATTTGATTATTGTAAATGAATGTTGATTTGATGATTATAGACAATACAATAATGATTTAGATTATTGTTGCCTACTGTACATGCCTAAAAACTACAGCTGCACAAATACCGTATTTATTGGAATATGGGCTAAGGAAATCTTTAATGCGCAAACATGAAGGACACCTGCAGATTTTGGCTTGCAGTGTTCACTGATCGGTATGCACCCCTCTGCTCGTTTAAACTGCACGTTTCAGATGCTCAACATTGTGTGTGCATAATTTATACAGGTCTTTTGACATGACTTAAAATCAACAGCAGGAAGTAATAGGCTACATAACACTGTCCTCGCGGAAGAGCCTAAGTGAGTCCTGAGTTGTGATCACTGTTGTCTACTACACTATTACACCCACTGATACTGGTACCTGATGGTCCTCGGTAGGCAGAGTTTTCAGAGCCACGGTGAAGTCATGACTAATCTTCCCAGCGCTGCAGATTCCCCACCTGGTTGCCATATTGGAAGAAGTGAGGTCGAATGAATGGGAGGAGCTCAGAGGAGCAGAGCTGCAAATTAGGCGTCACTGAAACGTAGTGAGTGCGGCCCAATAGTGTGTCTCTACAGACGGAGCCTTTTAGACAGGAGGAGTGTATGACAGTGGCCGCTCTCTGCCACAAGGGGGAGACTCAGTATTAGTTTTCAGTGTGTGACGTTGCACAAAAATGACACGATGGTCATGTTTTTTGTTTACAGAGCGAAAACGTGACCTCCAGATAATGTTCAACAGTCTCTGCCCTCGATATTGTGAGAAGCTCCATGCTCCCCTTTCTTTCTTTTCTTTTCTTTTTATTTTGTAACATTATCATTCACTACTAATGATTGTCATTTATTATTGTCATCACTTTATATTCCTTCATTTAAATCAGATCTTTACTATTTCACAATTAGTCTTTCACCATAGCCTACTTTTATTTCTCCACTGATAAATAGTGTGAATTCTTCTTTACATTTTCATTTATTTCATTCATTTATTTTTTCATTTATTGGTCAAGTGTTTAATCTCACTTTTATTTCTTGAGATACTGTAGTCTAATGTGAGTGTATATTATGGAAACAAAAAAACTATTCAAATCTATTATTTATATATTCACCCCCCAGTGCATCTCTTGTATTACTTTGATCAGGATAGATATTTTTTTTGTGAATGTAATCACCAAGAGTGGTTTAAGGTCAGAGGTCAAAAATACAAAATAGTCGCTTCAAGTGCACAGGGACATTTTGGAAAAGGCTGCTGTTTATCATGGCTTGAATCTGGGCAGTCCATTTATTTTAGTCCATAAATAGAGAAGGTTCGGCTGAAATACTGAAACAGAAATATGTGTTTAAATAATTATAATTCCCTCATAAAGTGATGTTTTTCTTCTTTTGCATTAGCCTAATCAATATCAATTAAGTCTACATCTTTAGAAATGTGCCATTTTTGTAATGGGCTTCATTGTGTAGCTATGACCAAGAGAGAAATTGAGTCCAAAGGGTCGAGAACAAGTATTAATTGAGCTGTGCTCTTTGCTGACTCATAAAGGCCTTTCTCCGTCCTAACCTTGAAAAGCAGACAGTGCAACCTATTTTTGTACGGAGAGAGCATGAATCTATTTGTAGACCGCTGCAAGGGGCAGACATGACAGAACACTTTGATTCAAATGTGCCACTCGAAGTCTACTTCTCTCCTGCGAGTGGATAATATTTGAAATGAAACATGGCTCTTACAATCAGTCCTTTATTGGATTCATCAATCACACATCTCACAGTGACAGCTGGGTTTGTCTTTAAAGGGCCTAAGACTTGATTACAGGATGGTGACACACAACATGGTCGCTCAGTTTGTTTACATTGTGATCTGTCTGCTGTGAAACATGTTTTGGCCTATTTTCAACACTGTGTGATTTAAGAATATACAATGTGACTTTACATTTTGACTCTGAGGTAGAATTACTGTGTTTGGAGCAATCATGGCTGTGTCCTAGGATAAGAAGAATATAAAGAGAACAAACTCAGTAACAATAGTGGTAAATGCACACGTGATGTACAGTACGTCTTCCAATAATTTACTGGCTGTATCTTTAACTCAGTGGCAGCTGAAAATGTTATTCTCAGTGTCACTGACTTTGTCACAATGCCATGAGTGATCTGCCTATTACAAAGATCCAAACACCTTCCCCAAGCAGCTTCCTCCGTTCCATTTGAGTAGGTTTAGGTCAGGTGAAACAGCTCGGCTTCGAGTGATGTCACTGGCTGTCCTGGCTGAAGACAACTCCCACCTGTTTCCTGATTTCGTCCATGATCTCTGTCAGCAAGACAGACTCTGCCAGAGGCATCCGTGGGCTCTCCTTAAGTCCTGCAGATGAAGAGGAGTTTAATAGGAAAACCAAACGTGCCACAAATGCACAGCTGTTTATAAGCACAGACAGTTAAGTCATGCACATTCATAAATTATGTCAAAGCAAGGATGTAAAGATTGTGTAAATTATAAGAGGGAGCTAAATCAATTCAAACAAACTAAAGGACTTTCCAATTACTGATAACAGCCTGATGCCTGCATTCATGTCAAGCTCCAGGAGTGCAATGTGTTCAAACAACTCCATCTATTTGAAGACAACGTTCCTTTTATCATGTCCTACCCTTAAGCAGGCACTGTCTCACTTCCTCTGCCTCATAGCGAAGCCCGGTGCTGTTGGTGAAATTCAGAGGGAGGCATGGTTCAGGAAGAGGGTACTCTGTCTCCTTGTCGTTCACCACTAGTGTGGTGGGGCAGTGCATGGGGCCCAGAACCTGGAGGGTAAAAAAGGAAATCACTCAACCTCATAAATAGTAGTATTTAATTAAATGTCAAAGTAATTATGGGTTATTGTAGTGTTCACACATCTCAATCATTTCTTAATCAAGTAAAATGTTCCTGAAGAGGATGAGCAAAGCGCACTTTAATAGAGCCTTTAGTGCCGCTGATGACAGCATCGTTTGGAAGTCGAGTAGCGATTGAAAAGGAACAGAAGGCCATCCTCTTCCTGGAAAACTTCATCACCACCACCACTGATTCATCCACTCCTGCCAAAAAAAGTCTCTGTCAAATCCAGTGAATGGAAAATGAATGAATGAATGCTAACAATACTGATGTCAATAGAGTTTAAATTCCAGTTTCCAGTTCAGTTCACTTCAGGACATTTTTACCAGCAGACTTCAGTGAGGTCTCAGTCCAGTTCTGTTCAACTTTACTGCCACGATGTCATTTTCTTAAAATTTAAAAATGATTAAATTTCATAAATGGAAATTCTCATTATATGTATGGTGTGACTGCGTACAGACATTTAGTCACATATCCCCCTGCCAGTTTTACAGTAATACTGTATTCTCTGGGGAGGATTTGGATTAGTCTGACATTTCAAAGATAAGTGTGGGATTTTCTGTGTGATGAATTCTTCCCCGAGGTGTTTACATTTTGGACAGTTCATTTAGGAAATGTGATTTTCTGCCTAAGTTTCTCCTGCGTCTCACAAGAGATTCTTCTTTTCCCCTGTTGTCCTGCACTGTATAAACAGTACATGATCACTGATTGACACAATGTGGTTAATAATACTAATCCACATTCACACTTATGCTGCATGGCCCTATGTGCTGAATCATACCTGAGTCGAGTAGCACCCCCGTGGCCTGGATGGACTCTGGCCTCTCTCCGTTAAACACCATCAGCACAAACTGCAGGCAGTACACGCCGATGTCCAGCAGCGCTCCTCCGCCCAGCTCCTTCTCCACCGAGCGTGGGATGTGGAGCTGGGGGGAGCCGAAGTAGGCCTTCACCAGCTTCACCTCCCCTACTGCCTCCTCCGCCAGCAGCCTGCGCACCTCAGCATGAACAGGGAAGCATCGGGACCAGATGGCCTGGGATGGAAGGACAGAGGTGACAACACAGCACCACTGTGGGTCAATGTTTAAACTGGAGTTGCACATGAGCAGTAGTTTATTACCACTGTATGACTACTGATGTGCTGGTCAAACATGACATGACAAGATGTTTCCCTTGTATCATGAGCCATAAATACTCGCAGTACATGACTTCAAATCCAGCAGCCAGGAAGGAGGGTTTTCTGAAATGTCACAACTGCTGTTTTAAGGTTCAGCATGGATGTGTGAGGAGTTTGCAGCAGCCTCACATACGGATTATTAGATAACCGCATGGCATCAAGATCCAAATCCACTTTCTGCATTTATATGAAATATCACAAGAGATTCTATTCTATCTTTCCAGTTTTTGTAGCCAAACGTCACTTTAATAAATTATATTGAGCACTGGAGCCCTGCAGTGTGCGAACTGTTTACTTTTTTGCTCCCAGTTTTTGAAGCCAAACATAAATTCTGGCACCATAACTGAACCTATAGAAAACTCCTGCAGGTGGCCACTAAGGAAATGACTACAACCTTTAAATCTTACCTACCTCCATCAAGAAGACATTGTTTTTCTTAGCTGCAGTGACGAGGTCTTTCACTTGTCTGGAGTTCATAGCGAAAGGTTTTTCACACAACACGTTCTTTCCAGCCTTGAGGAACAGCAGACCAACTCTCCAGTGCTCCGTGTGCAACACTCCCAGGTACACAATGTCTATGAGGACACAAACAGTAACTCCAACATGCCCTTGTTTCTGCCTTTAAACACAAGCTGTTTCTTACTACTGACTCACCAATGTCTGGGTCGTTGGCTAGTTCCTCGTAGCTGCCATAAGCCTTAGGAATGCCATGCTTCTTGGCAAACTCTTTGGCACAATCCAGGCTCCTTGATGCGATGACTGCTATCTGCACATGGGGGAGAAAAACACAGTGGGGCATTCATCACGGTGTTGCTCTCTCAGCAGCTCTGCTCACTCCAAAGGTTGACATCTTGTGTGACAATAAAGTGTAGTGAGCTAATTTGCACCTGAGTACCTGATGATCTCCAGGAGACAGAGTCTTCATGGCCACACTGAAGTCATGACTGATCTTCCCAGCACCGCAGAGTCCCCATCGGGTTGCCATGTTGAATTGGTAAGGCGACAAATGAGCAAGGTGATGCTTCAGTAAAGATCAGAGCCGTTGGCGAGTTGTGACCTTGACAAAGGTGCAGGTTCAAGGAAAGGAATGCACTGAACTGTCGTGCCTTAGCACCAGTCTGCATTTATATGCTGGGGAGGGCAGGCTGTGTCACCTCTCTTTCCTTGTTGTGTTGTTGCTGATACCGGCCTTTCAGTCCAGGCTGAGGTGGTTTGCACCAGTTGGCTCCAGCAATGTGTAATCACATGGGGCTCTCTGCCATCATTAACACACACACACAGGGGAAAGGAAGTTACATAGTTTAATGTTTAAGGCTGGGGTGAGGTTTCACCTTGCCCTAAGATCAGATCAGCACAGGTCAAGTATTAGAAACAAGAACAGTTTTGTTTGCTGCTGAGAGAGACACTGATTAGCCTGCGATGGTTTTACAGCCACACAGAGGCCAATGATTAAACCAGAGTCTCGTTGAGGTTTCTAGGATGAATAGATATGCTGGGTTCACATGCTCACGGAGCCCACAGCAGGGCAATTCAACTGGCCAGTATAAGCTGAGCCAGGATGACTATGGAAAAGCATCAGCTAAGTTGCCCTTGAGCTAAATATTATCCGTTTAGCCAGACAGGCAGTAGTGTAAACTCCCTGCCACATGCTGCCAGCAGAGGACACTGTGTTGTCGTCAGCGGAGTTTACTTCCTCTCTCAAGCTCCGAGGATTTGGCATGGCTTATTGTGAGGAATTATATAAAGGTTTGCAAAACCAGGTGAACCAAGAAGAAAGAAGAAAGAGGCACTTTGAAAAGTATTTGCCTGAGGTCAGATAACATTTCTGGAGCAGTTTGAAAAGAGAAAATGAGGATTTTCATGTCAACAATGTTGTAAGACAGTGGAACAAAAATGTTTCACTTTTTAAAAACATTTCTCTGCATCAAAATATATTTTGTATACATGTAAAATAAAATAAAAAGTCAGTGTGATCTACATTCACTCATTGTCCAAAAATGACAATCTTGAGTATATAATTTCCTTTTTCTTATTTCCTGCATGCAGAGTTGATTTACATGAGAAAACAGCATCAGTGTCAGCGATGTCTTCATTATAGAAGAGAAGGAATTTTATCAATGACTTTCCTCGCTGGCTGCTTTCCTTTTGTGTTTCAATTCCAAATGAATTCTGGGAGCCGTGTGCCGTTGTCATAACAACAAGGTACCAGCTGGGCAATTTGTATGCAAATGGGATTGGGCTTGGCCTGATATCCCTGCCTATACCACAGGCCTGGTTGCCATGGGAATGCCCAATTCCTAAATGTGTGTGTATATACGTATACACACCGGCAATCTTTTTTTTCTTTTTCTTTTTTTACTTTTTTGGGGGGGAAAGGACACCATTTTTCTGACAGGAGCTACACGATGACATCAGTGAAAAGAGTGAGAAGTGTGAAGGAAGCGGTGTAACCTGACAGGGCAAGTGCAACTAGATTTTGAATTGGTGTGAAGCAATGAATTGGTTCTGTACCGCCTGACTCAAATGCCAGCAGACGGACCCACACAGCTCTTAGGCTCAGGTGGTACGGGGGGATGGGGGGTGGAGGAGGGGTTGTTCTGGAAAGGCCTCGGACAGAGTCACCTGACAGCCGTGCAACTGGGACCCCACTGCTCTCACCCAAAGCTGTGCCACGGATGCCTACTTTTCATCACTAAACTCTGAGAAATCTCCCACTCAAAGCCGCTCCTCTCTGTGTGAGCTCAAGGTCACAAGAACAACGCTGTAAAACTTTCCATTTTAATGAAGAGCAGCTGCACAGTGGCCAGCGTTGGGGTGCGGTTCAGGGGCCTTGGTTTTTGAGCCTGCTGAACCTGGACCAGCGTTGGAGGTGGGTGGAAAAGATGGCTCCAGAAAGTGGACAGTGATGAGCCTAGTCATTCAGAAACTTGGCATGTGGAAGGAAGTGAGCGCCTCATTAATTCAGCATGGCCAGAACAATTGCCTTCCACTCCTACTGTATCATTTCTCACTATCTTTATTTGACTAAGAATTCATGCATCATCTCTTGTCTGCGTCCCTATTCCACCAGGACATGGCAGTGTAGCATCTGATGGGTCACGCGACCGGTCACAACAGTTTCCTTTGAGGGGGTGGATCATTTTGCCCGTGAAGGTGGCTAAACATAGCGGACAGTTTTGTTTCACACGTTGTCACATCATTTCATCTGTTTATCCCGGTGTCAGAATAACTCCTGCCCCTATTTTTCATTGACAGTGGCAATGACAGCATTACAGTATAAGCCTATAATTTCAAAATGTGTTACTGATCATGCCAATACTTGGAAAAAGCTACTTTTTAGGGGAAATATTGAGGTTGCTGTGAACTCTTTATAACGTAATTATCTAAGATAGTAGAAGCTACTATGTGCCTCTGCAACCAGTTACCATGTAACAGCTCCGTATTTCATCAGCAACTTTAAGTTAATGGGAAATAAAAAGGACCAGAGAGAGGCACCCTAATCCTATTTTGATTGATGCAGATATGCAGAACCACCCCCCCCCCCCCCCCCCCCCCCCCCCCCCCCATACCCTTCTCCAGCTGTCAGTGTAAGTGAGAGCCATCTTGCTGCGGTGTATTTTTTTCTGAGGGGGGGAGAGGAACTGTATTGCAGCAGTTATTGGAGCACCATCACTCCTCCATCTCCGTCTCAAGGTCACTGCAGAGGAAGGGTGACAGACTAGACAAACGCCAGGAGGGGCCAGCCATTTTGAGGGGAGGTTGGGAGCTTGATGAATCCAGGGAGGGAGAGGAAAGTGTGCAGCGAGGAGTAGGCTAATAAGTCATTTTGTCAATGCTACAGCATGCTCTGATGTGTGGGCCGGGTTATTTTTTTTCCATTAGAAAAAGTGTGATAGAGGGAGACTGAGAGGAGCAAGCCAAAATGGGAGCCTTTGAGCCGCCCAGAATTGTGCCGGCCCTTTGAGAGTCCTATCTTTGTCTGCAGCAAACACACTCTGGGAGGCTGAGCTGTGGAGCAAGAGGCAGGTTGGACCAGAGCTGACTTAGCAGCCCTTCATCCGGATGTTAACGCTGATGGGAAGGGATGGAGAGTGACTGTAGCCACACATAGTGCTATTATGGCAAGTTACCATTCTTCATTTCAACCCACGCTCCGAGTAGTTCCATGGTTGTCCTCAGCCAAATCCATATTAGCCATGCTGGATTCTCTCCATATGCCTCGACATGGCTGAAAACACTCACATACACAAACAAGGAAGAAGCATCAGGCAAAACCTCAGCAGGTTGGTTATCTTATGGGTGATATTTACTCTAGTCAGCACTCTGCATGTGTATCCCTGAAGCTTGCTTGCCTGTTAAAGGTCCAAATTTTGCAAATATCAAAGCAACACCATGCAAGCATTGAATGTAAATGAGTTTCAAAACCATTTTTGTCCTGTAATGATAATGGCTGCAGCTGTTAGCCTGGTGTTGAACCTTGGGTTCATAGTGCAAGTCACTTTACAGCAACATGTCACACACCAACATGAGCACCTCTCACCTAACTATAGCCAGCTCACTGTTCTCAGTAACATTTGTCATGGCAGAAGCACCATAGAGACAAAAGACGACATTGTTGCGTGAAGAGAAGAAGAGTGAGGTGCTGACAAAGGACCGGACAATGGTGAATCCTGGACTGGTTATTCAGAGAAAAGTCAGGATGCAACACCCATGCCAAACACATGTATGTTGCTGTCCATGAGTGGGGCTCAATATGCAACTTGTATTCATGATACAACTTTAAAAAGGAACTATAGGGCCTACTCAACAACAATAACACACACAAACAAACAAAAGCAATTCTGTTCCATTAGGACATTCATGACAATAAAGGATTAGCCAACAGCCAATGATACTGAGCACAATGTGAAGTAACCCTCACATCTGAAAACTGACTTCAAGCTGAATTTACTTGATGAGACACGTGCAATGTTGAGACACGTGTAATGTCTCATCGTGCTGTAATCTAAATTGAACTAACGACTACTACCAACCAAATATGCAGGTGAAAATACTAGCTTCATGAAGGTGAACTTTCATCATTACAAGTGCTAAAATATGTCCTGTCTTTTCTATAATGTTAACAACTAATGGAGGCCAACAAATGCAGCCATCTCAAAAGAGGTTTTGCCCCTGTAGTCAGTGTTTATTTCTGTTCTGAGTGCTAAGCAAGATGTCTAGTCTAACAGTGTTGTTGTTCAACTACTCTCTCTCCATTAACAGCACCCTGAATCTGGGAAACATGTGACGGGAAACACATTCTGTTTCTCTCTTATTTTTTCTTACTGTATCCCACTCACACACACCGAAAAGACGTGTCTCTCCAAGCCCACCTTTTATTGGCACGCTGAGATCGTGTGAGGCGATATGGAGTCCATCACTGAGCCCCTGTTGAGGTGAGAGTGGTAGACACATGACAGGAGCCCAGACATGGGTCAGATACCACCAAGCTGATAATGTCCATTTGGGTTTGAGGGATGTCCACTAAGGAGTGTAGATCCATCATCTCCACAATGTTCTACATGTCCTGAGGAGAAGCAGCATGGGTCATGATGACATGCACAAGGAATTCAGCTGAGATGTGAGTCCCTGCAATCGATCTCAAGTTACAAACGTATTAGGAAAAGAAAATATAGTGATACATGCATTCTTTATGAATTTTATGAGCTGTAATTACTTGAGAAGCCTCTCTTCAGATAAACTTTTAAGAGACTGACAAATATACAATTGGTTATTATTAATAATTGAAAAAGGATCTAGAAAAGAGTTGAGCACCAACCAAAATGATTTTTCAATCCATAGTCCTCATTAATGGTTTATGAGTGATAAAAATGCAATTTTTGAATAAGAAATTAACAATTAATAACATTATAAGATAATTCATAATTTATCACTTATTCAAAAAATTAGTATTTAGATTAATTTAATTGCTTCATCACAATTGAAGTTCCACGTTTCCTACAGTGAGTGGTAAGCTCTCCTTGCTTCTACAACATAGACTGAGACCACTGTTGCAGCTTCACCCCCTTTTTAACTTCCAAACATGCGCCCCCCGCCCCCTCTCACACACACACTTCCTCCCTGATGGCCAGTCACACCGACTCGGGCTTGTGATATTTTTATCAGCCGTCCTGCGGTGGATGCCTGCCGAGAGGGGAGATGTGTGCATGTGTGTGTGTCTTTATACGTGTCATGGCTCGGTACACCTCTGACAAGGGAGAGCTGCCTGTTTGCTGCAGGAAACCCTGCGCTCCTGTGCACCTGCATATCAAACTGTGTGACCCAGTCTCTCAGCCGTGACATAGCACAGAACATCCATGCCTAAATACAGCTTTGCCTTGGATGCATCATCATCCGAGAATCATGATAATGAATCGTGCCTGCAACTCTTTGGATCAGTGTTAAATATGATCACTGAGAAACACTTTGGTGATGGGAAGATGTTTGTGTGTGAGGTTTCAAGATGACCTGGAAAATATGGTGGATGGAATTATCGCTCCAGACCACTATCAGTATCAGATACAGGTGCTTTTCCTGCCTAGATAAGTATAGGTCCTGCTCTCTCTCTCTCGCTCGCACACACACATGCAGGCACCATGTGTAATGCTACAACTTCCCTGCTGGCTGTTTATTTAGCTTGTCCACAGTTGGAGAGGTTTATTTGGTAAGAGGTGACAGGGGGTGAGCCAGAGACACAGAGACAGGAACCTATTTAGAGCTTCAGAGTCAACAACCAACTAACCAACCAACATAAAACCAGGGTAAAACCAATAGGATTTTACCTCCATGGGATCTCTTTGAGTGCAAGCTCTGTTTTATGTGGGAATTATTGAATTGGCTCAGCAACTAGTCCCTCTGTGGAGTTGGAGACATTTCATTGAGGTCATTCTACACAATGATTGGATACAGCTAGTTAGTCACACTTCTCGCACATCTTACAAAGCAAGCACAATTTCTTCTAAATAGGCTAAATGTAAACTTCAGGAAAACCAGGAAACCAGGAAAAACACATGAAAAGCAGGTCAAGAATCAAGTGCAATGCTTTGCAGATCCATGCCTTATTGCTTACTGGTAACAAAAATGGTTTTGGACCCTGTGGCTAATTTCCTCCATCATGACAACTGTATGTGCTGTAATTTTTTTTATAACTAGATTGTTTACATTTTACTTAGGCTTAAAGTTCTATATAATTGAAGTCAGGCAGGTGAGCGTATGCTAACCACATGCTGGCAAGTCTTGGTGGATCAAACATAATTTGGAGCAGTGATGTAGGTCATCTCCTCCTGCCATATGCTGGGTGATATCTTTGTTCTGAAATTCTATACGACAAAATTGCAATATTAATTTACCATCTAATGAAAAAATATCTTTCATTTTTGAACATCATTAAGGTCAACAAGCAACTTGTCCTACGCATAATATAGCACTGCTCTACCACTTCACAGGGGTCCAGGACACTTTCAATTGTGTACGTCCTCCTGAAGGTCAGGAATCAATCCACTGACCTTCAAACTGGCAGACAGCCCACAGAGCTGCAGATATGTAACATAGCTAACTGGGCATGTTAACATTTGCATCTTATGTTAGAGCACTTTTTAGCTTTGGTTTTCAAAAGTTAAAAATAAGAAAGAAAGAAAAAAGACACCCAGTCTCTTAACATGCTTAGTTGAGAAGCTATGATTGGATAATCACTGTGCAGGGGCGGGATTAGTGTACTGTCAATTGGGTGTACAGGAAACAAGAGGGCAGCTATAGGTCAATTAGAAAAACAACACAGCCCACTCTCCTAATCATCCCAGCAGAAAGGAGCATATTAATAATCTACATGTCTTTGCGGCTGACACATAATCATGAAATATTCAGAGTTTAACTGGCTCCTTTAATCCCATCGGCTGTGCCAGGATTAGAGAGGGAGCAGAAACGGGTGTTCAAAAACACCGCCTCTTTCTCTCCCTGTTTATTTGTCTCTTCTTCACACTCTTCAGAAACACACACACACACACCTAGGGTTCACTCACTCTGGCCACACACACACAGTCCATCACTCATCCATCACCTCACAAGTCCCTTTCTCTCACACTCTCACATCCCACCGCCTCTTCCTCCCTACACTATTTCAGCTCTGGGTTCTCTCCTTAACCCCCTCCTCCATCCTTCTTATCAAATGCAAAACACACACGTTTACAAATACTGACATACTTACAGCTTTTGCGTCCTGGCATGCATGCAACACACTCATAGACAGGGGCAAAGAGGCACAATCACACTTATAAACACGCACACACACATACACACACAATACAGTTTCCCCCCACTCCTCTCTCTTGTTGTTCTTTTTCTGTTTTGCTCAGCGGAAGTTGGCACTGTAGTGTAACTGTGAATCCACTGCTGTGAGCTATATGGTTACACATACACACACAGACAATTACAGTAACATGCAATATAAATCTTGCACATTTTGCATATAAAAAGGATTCCCTGTGAAACACCTAAGGAGGAAACATCAAAGGTACAATAGCTCAGAAGGATCCACTTCAGCTAATGAAAGTGAGTCATCCCACAAATTAGCATCTGCTTCCTCCGCGTTATGTAAAGACTCTATAGCCACTATGAAACCAGCTTCACAGTTGGCTGTTGAAACTAATACAGACAGATTGAATTTTGTAGTAGACACCTGATTCTCAACTATGTTGCTTTTCGTCACATACATTTACACCTACGTAAAAGCTCTACCGTATAGGAAATATCACTGTTGCCACTAATAGAGGATGTCATTTGTTACTGGTACACAGTTGGAGTCTGAAAAGGGATGAGGCGGGGGTGGCTGATAGAAATAGAAAAAAAAAACCTTTGACTTCATGTTAGTTTGATACTGACCTCATAATGTTTCTTTTAGACAGGAAGGTAAACAGAGTTTGCCAAATAGTGAAGGAGAAAAATGTGCAATGCCCTTTGAACTCTCATCAGCTATGCTCTACTCTTCTTTGCGTGGCTGCAGTGTGCTGTGGCAAGCAAGGGATAAACTATTGAAATATACTGTATCTGGATTAAACATTGGATTAGCAAACACATCAACATTCTGGGCAGATGCAAAAGTGAGCAAACTGCTATAGAGGTAAATGTTTCCTTTACTGTAAGTGTTTTTTCCCCTTGTCATTAGGATGTGTAAACTGACAATGTGACAACAATAAGAAGGTCATAACAGATCTCAGTAAAAGTTAAAAGCCTTTTGGATTTAGATTGGTGAGGTGGATAGAAATAGTTCAAAATTGAATAATGTTTCTCCATAAGTGCTGGGCACTCACTTCCAACTTGCTTATCACACTTGAAGTTGATAAGCAAGCACAAGTTGGTAAAGGTTGATAAGTTATTTTAACCCTAACATAACCAAATACGTTTTTTTTTAACCCCAAACTATTATCAGTATTAACTCTAATCATGTTGTCTTTGTGTCTCAGCCTTAATCAAACTAAAAAGATTTGAATCTAGATTTAATTTCTCGATCTGAGATGGTTATGGAAGGAACATTTGTGCTGCCTTCTAATATGAATGATGAATGAGGTTTGTTGTGTTTGCTACTCAGCCAGTCACATGTCAGTTTTTACAGATGCAGCTCCCTGCTGTAAAGAGATGAACATAAATGGTCCAGCTCTGCAGTGCAATGGCAACATCACCAAACGTCTGAAAGATCTGCACATTTCCCTAAAGCGACATACGACTTGATTCTCTCTAAAGCACAGAAATCATTTCAAAGTGCCCTTTTTGCAACAGCAGCCAAAAGCGAACCAGACGTGTTCAACAAGGTATGTCAATCAATACACGGGTATTTTAGAATTTAGACCATGTAGCCATTGTGTTGAACGTAATTAATTTTGCTGCAGGTCTCCCTTGTCATCCACCTCCTGAGCCCACCTCTCATTCTTCTGCCTCCCATCCCTCCTCCCTCCACATCCCCCCTCTTTGTGAATGTGCTGCTGATTGTTCAACCGTCCTTTAAGCCTTATGGTAAGATCCATTTCTGACTCGTAAGCACACCAGAGGTGGCCAGCGACAGAGAATCTTTTTATGTCCCACTATAAGAAAAAGAAAAATTCAATAAAAGGCCTCTCAGGTCACTATGAAAGTCTAACAGTTAATTCTGATTTTGTTCAGTGCTTTCCTGGTTGATGTGATGTAACAGTACAGTACAGGCCACTACTGGACATACAGTAGGGAGGATGGTTGAAATGCTGGCTTTGGCTCTTTCACCATGTGTGTTTCCATCTGTTAACTGATTAACAAGAAACATTTTGTGTCAGGCATGTGTCCAGATGTAGATGACCACCGCAGGAATGCCTGTTTGATTGTTTGTTTGTTTTCAAATGGTTAAGGACTTAATTGGATGCCTCTCACCTCAGAGGATTATCTTAATGAGGTCTTTGGGTTTGCTCCAATCACATTTGGTATGAGCTTGGAATACATTACATGAATGGGCCACATTTTTTCCCCTCCCACCAGTAGCTAAGACAGTCATTTGCAGGTGAGATGAAGCATGGAGGTCAGCAGGGCCAGTATGACATTCAGAGCTTTGGCTGGCTAATATTAAAATTGCTTCTCTGTTCCCCTTCAAGAGCGGTTCAGCTCAACAGACTGGCTCTTCTGCAAAATTTAAATTATCAGAGTCAGTAATGACACTAAACTATTTTAATTATTCTGAACAATGGCTAGTCCTGCACTCGTGTAATTAAGCCTTTAGATGCATATGGTGGATGATAATTTGATCCTGGCTCTTCAAGGCTGATACTCACATCGACATGATTTTATCACAAAATATATTGTGCAGCTAATATTTATTTGGTTACCAGAGTCAAAGGGAAAATATATAAAGGACTGTGTGTGTTTTTCTGATCTCTCTCAAGGCTGGACGAGGAGCCATGGCAGGAACACAAGCCTACCAAGACAGCCAATCGACACGCTCCACTCTGAAGCCTGGCGATGGTTTAGTACAAGGCCATTTACTGTCTGAATTTAAACCCACATGATTTATGGTATGGCGGTCCTGGTCTGCTTTCCCTCCTTAGTTCAAAGGATGAGTCTGGCTGCAAAATGCTCAAGGGCACGGGCTAATATGATAAACAGGGAACAGAGGCTGCAGGCTAAGGGGGTGGGGTGGAGATACCTTCTGCTCTCCACAGTTTAGCCTCACTCCGTATAAAGCAGGCGATGGTGGATGGTGAGACATGCAGCATCTCTGGAGCCAAAGGGGGAAGAGGCGTATGAAGAAGGGAGATCTTTTTCTCCATCAGCAGGGGGAAAGAAGGAGGAGGAGGAGAAGGAAATGGATGAGGATGGTATTGTAGGGATCACCAGTCACCAGTCATGGAGGATTATATTAGCTAAAAATAAGAAAATGGTATTTTCCTCTTTTTCAAATGAATTCCTCTGGGTTTCTTTTCCTCATTATTATTTTTAGAAGAGAGTGAGTTTTTTTTAAATGAAATATGCAGGATTCATCCCTTGAACTATATAGCACGCTGATATATTGAGATGTATTTGGTTTCTTTGCAAAATGTTTGTTGTGGAAAGTAAACTATATCAGCTTACTGCTCAGCATTTCAAAACCCAGCACTTAACATCACTCATTTAAATTAAAACCCCAAAATATCCACTGGGATATTTTACTCTCATGTCAGTGATCAGTTAAGTGGTGCAGGGGTCATATTTTGTAAAGAGTGGATATCACATTTTGGAATGAATCTCTGCAATTCAATCCCAAGGGCCGATCCAATAAATATTATTCTAACATTTTATGAGGATCGCAAAGATGGTTCTAAGCCTTCCTAGTCAGAAGTCGACAGCTAACTGCATCAGGCTCCGAGTGTCTGTCTGGACAGAGGAATTGGTTTTGCCTAGAAACTGACATTTAGGATGGACTGTTAGCAGATGGTGGGGTGACAACATGAGCTGCTGGTTCTTGTGTTGACATATCACAGTTGGGTCGCAGCTCAAGGCATCACATCAAAGTCTGTCTCTCTCACTTCCGATTAACACTCACCCAATGACCTGGAAACAAGCAGAAAAGGTTAAAAAAAATAGTGGATATTATGTTATTTTCCCTGTTCAATATAACACCATCACAACATAAATACAGCAGTGACGGAAGGTGTAGTACTACCTGCACACAATCACACATTCCTAATTTTGAATCCTATGTATACATAGCAAATTGTACTTGTACTAATGAAACTGAGGAACCATTACAGAGACTGAAATCTTGCCAAATATACCACTTAGCTCTGTGACTCCATAACCTCAAATTGCTATTTTTTATCAAACAATGTGAAAAGAATTCTCTGTTAAAAATGTCAACTTCAAGGGGTCATAACAGGCCGTAAAAAACAAAACAAAACTTGTATACTGAAATTTTCATTTATATTTAATTTCTAATTTGAAAATTAGCATGTGGAATATCTGAGTAAAAAGCACAATATTTCCCACTGAAACTTCCCTGTACCTCTAAGTAGGGCACATATGGCCCATTTCTGACCAGTGTTGATTTTGTAGCAGAAGAGCGAAGGAATGAGCAGATGAATGGGTAAGGTTTTTTGGGGAGGTGGGGGGTGGGCAGAGGAAGACCTACTGTAGAGAGGGGACATCAGGTTGGCAACTTGTGGCCATCTTTCTGATGTTATCCATGCGTATGCTTTCATGAACTTAATCCCAGGGGTCACATGCACACACACTCAAATACACAGAGTCACACACATGGACACACACACACACACACACAGTGACACAAAAAGGAAAACTTTCAGCCATGCACATCAAAAGCTGGAGCATTGCAAAGTTGGCATCTGGACAATATTTGTGAACAAACTGGCAGATGTCAAAAGGCTTTGACGGCAGGATTTTAGAAGGGGAAAAAAAGGCACTAATGTGGATGTGCGATAGTTACTGGGTGTTTCTGAGTGCTCTGGGACATGTGCTGCCAAAAAAAAAAAAAAAATACACTGCCAAAACTGCATGCCATAAATGTGAGAAGATCTGGAAATTAAAAGCATTTTCTTTAAATACAACCTAATATAACAGGCCTAAAATCAGACAAAAAGAGAAAAAAGCATGTTTTACTATCACTCTGCTAAGATGTTGCTCAAGTTTCTCCCTTGTTGTCAACTCATCCACCCGAGTTCTCATCTTTCTCAGTTGTCGAAATACTTAAGTTAATGTGAATACTGAGGCATGCACTCTCAGCACCAGCATCATGTTGAAATGGTTGAATCTGGGAACAAAGAGGGAAAAAAACTTGAGAAACATCTATATACAGTGGTAGGATTAATTACTGTTGAGTAAGTTTGACCCAAGAAAAACTAGAGCAGATTATCCCAGATGCTGCAGGGGAAGGCATTAGTGCTGGTTGTCTCTCTATAGCAGCAGAGAGACAGCCACCTCAACTGAGTGAGGATGTCACCATGACCTCACTGATCTGGCCTGTTGCACAGAACCACACAGAGCGAGCGTTCAGGAGGCTCACGTGGCAGCAGCGGTCATGCACCATTTACACTGTACTCCTGCCTCTGCGTGTGTGTATTTTTGCGGCTGAGCCAGCTCCTCTCCTCTCAGCAAGCAGACATCAGAGGAGGAGAATAATGTGTAATTACAATAGACAATCTAAAACAAAGCCCTTCACTTTCAATGAGTTTCGCTTGGAGAAGGGAAGGTTACCTCAAGGGGGAATTCTAATGAAGCAGATGGCTGAGTGCTCACAGGGGCAGACGCAGACTGTCCTCCTTTTTACAGTCTGCCAACATTTCCAGCGTTCTGAGGGGCTTCACCTGTCTCTTGACCACTTTCTTCATGTAGATCTCTGAGCCAGTGTGTGTGTGCATGCAAAAAGCTTTCTCTTATTGACACATCGCGCAAGATGCCCGGGTAAAAAAATAATGAGTAACCTCGTGAAGTTGTCCTTTCCTGCAGCCAGCTGCACACATGTATGCACAGATAGGAGCAAACCTACAAGAAAGCTGGTCTCAGAGGTGCACTGTGCTGTGTCCACACAGGTTTGTGATGTGCAGTTGAGGGCATGCAAACAATAGAGAAAAAAAAACACTCCAGGTAGGTTCCTTATATTTTATTCTATACCGTTTTATTTCATCCAGTATGTGTGCTTATCAACAATGCAGTTTTTGCCTCACTCCTTTCACTGCCACACAAACCATGAGCCATTGCTACTGTGAGTGTGTCTGTCTGTGGGTGGGTTTGCATGTGTGGTTTTCCTGTGGGTCAGCGCAATGTCCTGTAGGTGCACATCCATACACACCATACCTGTACAGTTCCCTTATTGCTTTTTTTCCCCATACGTAGTTCCAGTGTTAAATGCAGAAAAAATAGATATCCATTGATCGATAGCAAAGCGGTCAAAATACTGCCCTCCTCAAAAGGCTGCGTGTCCTTTGTAAGAAGTGTTGAACCAGTCGCTGCCTTCAAGAAACAAAAAGGTTGAGCCTTCAGGTAGAAAGTCTTGGTTTGTAGCATCTTGTAACGAAAATGTCCCACTCCTGCGCCATGCCAGAGTAGAGATCTTATACAATGTAAATGACATGTTTCCATACAAATCATGGATATGTTATGAACTCTGTACACACAGTTTGGTGAACATTGCTTATTAGTATCTGTTATGATGATGACATCACTTATTAAGAGAGTCTAAAATAAATACAGAAATATAAATAGGTCCTATGGAAATATAAAAATCTGTATAAGTAAGGATCTTGCTGACATTACGTTCCCAATGTCAGATTAAGTGGAATTATAATACATACTTCAGCAAATGAAAGACAGTTTTGAGAAGCAGGATTTTTTTTTTATGTAAACCCTCATCTCTCCAAATACAGAACCCCCACCACACATTTAATCCAGTGAAAAGCAGCCTCACCTTTAGCTCAACACAGGATTTTCCAATCAGCTGCAACCAATAGAGAAACAGTTGTACCATGTATTTTCAGACCCAAATTTGACTCTTATTTGTTTATTTGTTAGGTAACAGAACCAATTCAATTTTTTATATTTGAACAAGCTGTAATGAATGGCTTTCTATTGATGACTACAAAGAGACACACCTGCCACTCGCCCTGAAGGATCTCTAGCTGATTCAGTCTTTGAGTGAACTTACATGCACCCCTACTGTTGCGTGGGATCCCTAAACTGGGTCATATCCAGGTTACATTGGCAAACAGCCCACTTTGTGGTCAAAGTAACATTAATGTCTTGTTATTCCGTCCCACTGGAGCAGTAGCAAAAGAGGTCAGTTGAATTAGACGCTAGGATAAACAGACCTTTTCACTGCATATAGCAATCTTCATATCATAGCGAATCACTCTGAGGTACACCGTTATATGGAACACCTGACTCTGGTGCTCGTTAATGAAATAAATTGAGCGTTTGTGGATGGATGGGGGTGGGGGGGGGCTTGTTGTGGGGTGGGGGGACTTTGAGGGAAAAAAAACACACACACGTGCCTCCTTCTCCCACGAGAAATTGCAGGTTCGATTCCACTGCTGCTACATCTAATCCTCAATCATAGCAAATGATTTCATCAGTGTGCATCGCTGATTCACCAACACATATTCATGGGAGAGTTAGGGCGGCACAAAAGGAGAGGGGGAGGCTAAGATTAGGCGGATAAATTGGAAGCGCACCAAGCAGAATCCGAGCATACTGAACAACAGAAACAACCGGGAGTTGGAGATGCTACAGAGGTGCCATGTGGAGCATTAAAGCTCTGTGATGAGAAAGTTGCATTGAAGCAACGTATAAAATTGGGCAACGGGGGCAAACAGCAGGGCTGGATCCAGGTATGGCCTCAGGCAGAGAAATATGGTGATGTAATGACTTCTGCCAGACATAATGAAGCTATAGTAATTTTCTATTTCAGTTTCAATTTCTAGACTAAAAAGCCCCAATTCAGATTAGATACATTGTAACTACAGGAACTATTTCGTACAAATGTGTGACGGTAAGATGAAACAGTCCCTTACAGGATCACAGACATGTCAGATGCTTTCCCACTGTTTACTCTGAACTGATTTCAGAACAGCCTAGCTTGGAGCGTCGGGGCGGACTGCTGGCAGCTGTCGTGATCCTTCAACTGCCCTTCACTGCTATTTCCTCTGTTGCCCTCAAACAGCAGCTTTCTTCCCCTGTTCAGATGGGTAACACAGGGAGACATAATGTAAATAGTTCCCAGCGTGAGCGAGTGAGTCACAGTTGTTTTTCTTTCTTCGCCTCTCTCAAAAGACACAGAGTTTCAAAGCCTCTTTATCTAATTCCCAGCTGATTCCGCAAAAAAAAACACACAACAAAACAAAAACAAAAACAGTCTCGATACTACATTACGCTACGGATGCAGCTGCAATAGTCTGGAAGGCTGGAAACAGCAAATCCCCTTGAAGAATAAACATTGCTGTCAGGTAAAAATCTTGTTACTCCAAATTTCATGAACCCATGGCTCAAGAAACCTCTTTTCATTACCATTACATGATTTCCAAGTTGCATGGATTGGTTATCATCAAAAATTGCTTTTCATAATTTCACAACAAACATCATTTTCTGATTTCTTGCATAAAAAGTCCAAGAAAGAACATTTTGCACAGATGCTGGCCCCCCGGATGAAACAGACAGGTCTGCCATGCAGATTGTGTCAGCCCTCTAAATGTTAGTGACAGATTCAGCTGATACAACCACCCACTCCTCTTCTAAACCACTTATCTGTGGTAATGGGCCAGACTAAGTTCAGGCCAACTAATCAATCCCTGTCCAATGTCTATCTCTCCGTAAGCTCTGACCTGTGCCTCCCCGTCTCACCCTCCGTAGACAGCGCCCAGCCCCAGTCATCGACCCTGCCAGGCAGAGCAGGAAACACAGTCATACACACTAGCTGCTAGCTCAAAGCTTTCCTTTATGTCCTTCCAATCAATACCACACTAACAAGCATCCACTAGCACTCAGGAACAATCATAAAGCAGGAGGAGGGGGAAATATGCCACGAGTCGAACCAGGAACAAGCCCCCTGTCAGCATGAGTACCCCATGGGGTGCCTGTCCGCCCTGTGGCTGAATGTCCGAATACATCCTTCCCTATGTCTCACAAAACACCTTCAAACTGTTCCTCCAACTCTACACCTTAATAAGGTCATATAATGAGGGGGACAAGGGGACTTATCCTGATGTCCAAGGCTAGCATGTACAGGAAGACCAAGGTCTGAATGCCTATACTCTGTGTGCAGACATTCAGTATTCCAGAGGTGTAACAGTTCCATCTATTTGCTCTCTGCTGTGTCCCTCTCACCCCTCTGGATTGTGGCTAAAGAGTCCTGGGCCTCATACCTTGAGGCAAACATAAACGTTTCAAAGCCTTTTCAGATTGTTGTTTACTGCAGATTCAGGTGAGGTGTTAAATTCGAGAAGAGGTGAACAAAACACTGCTCTGGCCATTAGTAACACTCTGTCTGTGGAGCAGACCGTGAAAAGGTCATGGATATAGCATAAAAGCTATAATCCATTATTGATCTCACCTATGTAATTTAATACAAGAGTTATTCACTGATGTTAAGACAAATAATTATATAGCAGAGTTCTTGCTGTTGTCCACTTCCCCTCAGTCTGCCTCGTCTAATTCTGTTTCCAGTGTTGATACTATAAATTTCATACAATGAATGATAACTCAGGTCACGACTATTGAGGCGGTTTTGACAGAATGACAACAAAGCTACGCACTGTTACAATTAACTGTTGTAATTTCTCATTTCTTCAGCACTGTTGATTTTCTTCTCTATAGATTTTTTGTCTGTTTTTGCACTGTAATGATCGTGACATCACGTGATGATGTCAACATTTGTCCAATTACCTAAACAAAAGTAAGGAAGCACTTCATCAACAACAACATGGACACTAACATTTGCACATCATCAACGGTCTTGTTTAAAACACAAACTGGAAAAAAAAAAGATTAAATTCAGGGGAAAAAAAGAAGCAAAAGTTATATTTATATCTTATGTATGCCTAAGGTTACAGTCCATGTATTCATGTTTTCAACAAAACTCATACATTAAATCCCTAATCATAAAATTGGTAAGAAGTACTGGCTTTATAAACTGGCCTAGCTGGTGTGAATGTAATAAGAAAGTGGAAAATCAATTGGTCATAGATCTGCTTACTGAAAATTCAGTCGAGAGTATTTTCAGCAACATAAAATGCTATGGATAAAAAAATGGGATTGTTGAACAGTTTTTATTTTTGCCAGGAACACTCGTTGTGTGCTCTTGTGGCTGAGTGCATGTCTGTAAACGTGCACTCCGGCAGCTGAGTGTCACGCCATGTGTATTGCTGTACCTTATTATAGGGACTTCTGGGAACTGTAATGAGGGGAGAGCATGGTCACTGTGCACCTCTGTGTGTGAGTCCATGATAGCCAGTTAGGGTCAAGGGATTACAGGCATGTCTTGTTAAATTAGGCTGCTGTGGCTGAGTGCTGTGACTGAGTTAGGGACTCAGCTGTCTGAGTGGAACCTGGGTCTGTCCTGGTGATGAGCTACAGACAAACATGTAGCAAGCATATCACTGCCTCTCCGTTGTGAGCGTAGTGATACCTTACTCTACTGAGGATTCCGTCAGAGACACCTGAATTTAAATGAATACACATAAAGGGCTTTTTTTTTTACTGCAGACATCCAAATCTATCATAAGTTTGAACTATGTGTGTAGTATACACACCATAAATACAGAAAAACCTACAGCAGTTCCACTCAAACAGGCGTCTGTTTTAGGGTAATGTGCAGTTTCTCTCAGGGTTACAGTTGCAGCGCAGTCGCAGTACTTTATGGAGCTCCTGCAGTAAAGAGTGGGCTGTTTTAGGCAACATATTAAGTAATATATCTACATTGCCATACAACAATTTAGACAGAAGTGGTTCTGTGTCTTGCTAAAGGACACTTTGTCAGGGGAAATGGCTGCTGATGAAAATGTCTGTCATACATATTGTACCAGTGACCTTTTTAGTTATTGAACCATCTTTACCCCCTGGGACACGAAGCCTTCAGTGCATCTACCACAGCTACAGTACTTACTTTTAACAACGACAAATGTACATTCAACATCTCAAACTCAACACATAGCTTTCAGTGAGGAGACATGTATATGTTGACCATATAGCAGCTACAGTAGAAGAAGTAATGCACAAATTAATTATCAAGTGGCATATTTCCGTTTCTAGCACTTTTTGGATATTTCAGCTTGTATACTGTATGAACCGTACTGTATGTGCTCGATGACTGAAAGTCTAGTTTTGGGCTATCATATATTTGACTAGTTTTGATTGTGAACTTTCTGAGTGCTACACAATGCAACACACAAGCTATGATTAATGGAAGTTCTAGTTTTTTGTGTGAATAAAGGCAAATGTCCTTTTGATCAGTCCAGGGAAAAGTCTTGCCTTGCATCCGACTGTTCCACTGACTCACACACTTATTCTCACTAACACTCACACATTAACAGTTGCACACAGTCAGGAAGAAAAAACAACACATGCTTTCTACACACATTAGTGGCATGAGCTTGGAAGACAAAGTGAGCTTGTTAGGACATGGTTGAGGAGTCTGCAGAAAGCCAGTTGCTCACATACTGCTATGTCTCAATATTGAGATGGAGGGTAGCTCGCTGAACCCCTCTCGCCCTGCTTCAAAAAACAGTATTATTACGATAAAGTGGTATAAAATAAGGATCGATGGGCCAAGAGGAGGTGAATTAGTACCCCACAGGAAAAGTCTTTTTGGTTTCCTAAAATCTCTTCTCCATCTCTCGTAAGGTTTTGAAAAGTTTATACACAGGATAAATAAGTACAATCTAATAGATACATTTAAGGATCAACAATATGTGATCCTCAATGAGATGGTACAAGAGTCAGTCTGTCTCGAAGCATGTTTTTATAGCTAAAAATGTAGATAATCTTTTTAAACACACAAAAAGCCTTTATACATGCAGGTATTAGTGCATAGGTTCCTGCAGAAAAAGAGTATTATTGTGTTGTCCATTGAATCATCTTCCCAAACATCACCAGATGAATTTGGCATAGTTATAGAAATAAATAAAATGACAGTCTTTTAAATGGAGATCGTTTTTCACACCCTCCTAGTCCCTTGATTAACTTATCATTTAAATATATCTCTATCTATATACAGTATGTATGAATAAAAAAAAGAAGTCAAAGAAGCATAAAACAAAAAACTATTCTAGATCTCTAGAGTAGCTTCTAGAGTTACTGGGTAAGGAGTCATTTAATCACAGTAAATTTAAGATCTTGGTAAAATGAGAGGTGGAACACAGTGAAGTCTGAAGACAAAGAAAATAATGCCACACATGGAGATAGTTTCTGTGTGTGTTTCAGTTCGGAGGAGCACAGGAGGGTGTGATCAATCCTCACAAATTAGAAGGGAGTTTAGAGCGGACAGTTTGAGGTTCTAGATCTGATGAGTAGGCAGCAGAGCTCCTCCTCAGAGGCAAAGCCGGAGAAACCCCGGGAGACTGAGTCTGGTGAGGGTGCCCTGGAGACGTCTGGATTGGAGGAGTCATGCGCCCTGGCACTGAGCTACAGGGTTTGGGCACAAGAGTGGGTGAGGAAAAAGGTGAAGGGTAATATCCAGTTTCCACAGAGGAGCGAGGAGTTTGGTGGCCTAACGCCTGGGCCACCTCTTGCGGCAGAGATGGGTGTGAGCTGGATAAAAGCTTTAAGTCCTCAGAAAAGCGGCCCAATGGAGAATCTCTCCCCATTGTTTGTGGCTGGCCGGGTAGCTGTGAAGGGAAAGACGACTGAGGCATGAAAAGAGAACTGTGGGATCCTGTGGCACTGGAGGGGTCACTGTAGTGGAAAGTCCTGCCTGCCACTGGGCTTTGGACAGTAGGGCTGGGTGCCACTGGGGTAAGGCAGGGGGAGGCGTTTGCTGAACCATACTGGGCCAGTGAGGCCAGGGCAGACCTCTCTAGGGACATCTGGTGAGGCATGAAGCCAGACTGGAGGCCTGCCAGGCTAAAATGGGTGAGGGAAGATGGGGAGCCCTCCGCAGGCTGCTGGGTGTGCTGTCCTCTATTAGAAGATGGGGAGCCTTGTGGAGGGGAATGGAAGAGGTTTAGGCCACTGGTAGTCCTGCCTCCCCCAGCAAATTGCTGCAGAGGAGCCACCTGAGGAGGCTTAGGAGGAGGCTGGCTATGGAGAAGCTGCCCAGTCATAGGGCTGGACGAGCCAGTAGAAATAGGACTCTGACAACGGGAGGAACCGATATGTCCAGCTGTAATTCCAGCAGAAGCCCCTCCTACTGGACAAGATGGAGACCCTGCTATATGGGTCCCTACTGCCCCTCCTGCCGCCTTGCTAGTATGTCCTCCAATCATCCCTCCCCCTGACCCACTTAAACTTCCTATATGGCTAGTTGTTGTAGTTGCTGATCCACCAGGAGCCCTTCCCAGGGATCCACCAGGATTCCCCACCACTGAATCACCAGAAATACCTCCAAGTGGTCCCCCAGAGGCCCTTCCAACTGATCCCCCACACGCCCCTCCTGTCAAACCCCCAACCACTCCCACTGATCCACCAGATGCCCTACCTAATGATCCTCCAGTGGTCGTCACTACCAGTGATTCCCCTGAGGGCCCCCCAACAGATCCCCCAGAAGCCCTTCCAATTGATCCCCTGGAAACTCTTCTTACTGATCTCCTGGATACCTCTCCTATAGGCCCACAAGTAACATTCCCCCCTGATCCACCTGATGCCCCACCAGCTAACCTACTACTAGCAGCACCCACCAATCCTTCAGACATCCCTCCAACTGATTCCCCTGAGATACCTCCTCCACAAGTACCCCCTCCCAAACCAAAGGGCCCCTCTGAAGTCACTTCCGTTGTTCCAGTTGTAAAGTCCTCTCCGGCCCAAGCCGTGTCTCCTCCAGTGGCTCCTTCCATAGAGCCTCCGATCGCTCCAGCCGAGGACCACCCTGTAACACCACCACAAGCTCCAGCTACTCCTCCACTTATCCCCGACCCTGTACTTCCACTTGTAGATCCTTGGTGGAAGAGGTTCGAGAGAGGTGGGGTGCTGGAGCGGAAGGGCTGTAGATGCTGTGGTTGCGGGTGTAGCTGAGCCATACTAGATGAGGGCGAGCCAGAGGATGAGTATGGTCCAAAGGGGAAAGCAGATGCCCCTCCCCCACTAGACCCAGACCCAGACCCACCCCCACTAGGTCCATGTTGGCCTCCACTACCTGAAACCTGCTTGCTAGAGCCAGTTGCCCCTGAACCTGATGTCATATGCTGAGCCCGAAAAGAGGCCAGTAATGGCATGTCCACCCCAGTGTGCAGTTTTGAGGGTGTGCTGGAGGGGGAATCACCAGCAGAGCCAGGTGATGTGGATGAAGGAACAAATGTGTGGAACTTCTTGAGTCGGGTGGGAGGATCCTTTAGAGACCCCAAAACAGAAACCGGAGGCCTAAAGAGTGTTGGAGGGAGAAGGGGATGGTGTGTCAGTGCGATGGCTACTGAGGTGGTGGCAGCTGCTGCCTGGAGCGGGGCCTGGATCAGAGGGGCCCAGATGACAGGGGTAGGCGAGGGAGGCGACTGGGGTGGGGCATTCTGCATGAGGTGCGCACAGTGGGCCATGTCCCTGTCATGCTGTACAATCTGCTGGATGATCTCGTTCTCCTGGTAGTTGAGTACACCAGAGCTGAGGTCATGTTGTACCTTGTGCTGCAGGATGGAGTTTTTCTTGCCTTTAAAAGCACACATACAGACAAACACAGAAACAGACACATAGAGAGTTATAGGTGAGAGAAAAGACAGAGAAAAGGAGAATAAGCACAAGTGTTCTAGGTGGTTGGAACCAGGCTGATATTTGGGTGTACTTGAATAACCACCCTATTTTCCAGCAACCACTTCACATAGAGCAACCTAAGACAGAGACAACTATGAAGAGGAAGAAATAAAGGAAAAAATGTACCTGAAAATCACAAGTGGGAAAAGGGAGTAAAAGAGATTTCAGAGAGCGACAAGGGATGTAGAAGAAAGAGAAAGACAAAGCATAAAAGAGCAGAGAATAAGAGAAACAACAAAAGGTGGGTGGGAGATAACTACCCAGAGACAGACGTTCAGGTTGTATGACAGCCTGAGGTGTAGGTGATGTATGTTTAACTAGTTCTTGCTGTGGTTCCCTTGGTAACAGTGACAAAACAAAAATCAAACACTGTACCTGCAATTTGTAAGACATGTTGAGGAAATGCTCCAAGTCTGCAACTGTATCTATTTGTGTCTCTCCTGTAATTGGCTAGTAATATCAGAAGGGAAGCCACGCCTAAAATCATATAGTTGTAAAATTCAAGCTTTTGTGGGATAAGCCATCTCATGACACTAGAGAGAAGCTTACACATTTGAAATAAAGTATCAGGGTAGAGGTTTTCACAATTTGGTGCTCCATTATTTTCCAGGCTTGAATTATATAGGGGAGACCGGGGATGTTGTAACATTTTTGACACTTCTGTATGTATCTTGGAGCTCTTTTAAGCCAGTGCATTCAACATGTGATACAAACTAGTTTGTGTATGTCTGCTATTAAATGGCATAGCTGTTATCTCTGAAAAACTATAAGCTTTCTAATCAACACTAAAATTACTTTTTAACATACTGTAATTGCGTGTGTGTGTGTCGGTGTGTGTCAAGAATATCAGTTACTATTAGCCATTGTCTGATCCTATCCTTAACCGTAACCCTTTCATCTTTGTCTTTCATGAACTAGACATATTGAAATTCAAAGCAAACATAAATGCAAAATAAATTTGGGTTGGAGTAGGTTAACATACTAAATTGCTGTTACAACTAACCCAGACCTTTGTGGCCATGAAGTAGCTTACCTTACAGCTAACACCTAAAACATTAGCACTTACAACTTGCATGAAAGATATCTACATAATAAACAAATAATAACCATGATGTACTTCTGATGAGTTTAAAGCAGAAGTGAGTGATCCGGTCGTTTTCGCTAATGCTGCGTTCCAGGCAGGCTTTTGAAATCGTAAATTACAGCTTCAAGTCACAACTTACGACTTTGTAGCGTTCCAGGCAACCCACTCGTGTTTTTCCGACCTGTTTTACCGGTGAAAGTCACTATAACGGCCACTCGTAACTTCCGACCGGTGAACTCGTACCAGATCGAACTGGTACCACTTCACGGTTGGAAAAATACGAGTTTCCTTGAACGCACCATAACAGTCCTCGTCGCTACGTCACCACATTCACGGCGTTCCTTGGCTGCACACACAGCCCTGCATGCCGTTCTCTCTCCTCATTGGATAAAAACTGTAGGATACGATAAATGTTTTCTCTTCGGCTCAGAGCAGAGCAGAGGGACTGAGAGACCCGTGTTTCAGTCCAAACACTCTATGTAAGTGATTGCTGTCGGAAGATATAACTATTTAAGAGTTATATTAACACAAATATATCACTCACTTCTGCTTTAACTACAAAGCAGGCAATGCTATCACAAAAATAAATGGAGGGGAAAAATACTTTTATACCTCAAAATTAGTTTTTTCCCTCTAAAACTGTCTGTGTCTGCCACAGGATGATACTTCTTCATAGAATAAGGATTAAACTGAGCACAGTCAATCAGGTGATTCATAAGTTGTTCCTGATTGGAAAAATTGAAAGTGTTACAACTGACCCATGTTACAACCATCCCCGGTCTCCCCATGAAAAACAAAGTCCTCATGAGCTGTGCACAACGTCAAAAAGACATGTTGGAGTTATATCATTATGACAGGTATACCGACTGCTGATCCAACCTTCAATAGAAAAGTAAGGAACTCTGACCGCAAAGTCCATTCGTCTTTGTTGAATGGTTGCCCTAGCAGTGACAGGGTTAATTCACATGGCTGCCATTTTCAATTTGGTGCTAACAAAAAGCTGTGAAACCCAAAGATATTGTAAATGCAATTAGGCCCAGATCAATCTCTCCATTTTCTGTTATGACTGGTGGCAGATTAGTAGAGGGATTGCTGTGAGGTATTGTATCTACATCCAGCTTGACCCTGGCACCACCTGACCCTTTATCACCTGCACACCTCCAATCAGATTGTGCACAGTCCATCGAGACAGTAATTACTTTACGGATCAGTGCTGTGTGAGTGACTTTATTAGGGAAGAAGGGTGTACATGAACATAAAGCCCAGCAGATAGGACATACACCGGAGACCATCTCACAGAAACATCACTATCAGCCCACCACATCTTTTCAAAGCAGCCATTTTCTACAAAGAGACCCCCTAAAGCAATTTCTCTATCTTCCATTCTAAACATAGCTGAGGATAAAACAGAGCGAAAACAGAACACAGCGATGGGTGAGTGATGATACAGGCGTGCCTTTCATTGTGAATTTTTCATCTGCCCAGGCTGAGCCTGGGAACAGTGATGGATACGGAGAGAATGTCAATTGTATGCCTAAGAGAAGTCACACAGGGATTTCAAAACCAGAGCTCTATCTGCATGTTTATATGAGGACGGCCTTGAAAGTAATTCCACTCATTGAGTATCAGTGTCAACATCTTTCAGGCTTAAACTTTTGTCAGAGAGCTGTGGCTCTGGTTTGAAAGATCTTTTTTGTCTGATCAGACACAAAGTAAAACAGAGATACAGTGATCTTCTCCTACCTCACTGCTGAAATCTTCTATAGTCTGAACAGGTGAAATTAGATTAATACTGTAGTAAGCCTTATATATACATTATTGAAATAACCTCTTAATTGTTATGGTATGCATCTTAGCTCATTTTTTGACGGTAGTTGGAGCCTTCATGTCCTTTGTTAAATAGTTTGTAACATCTTCTTTTAGATTTCAATCTTAAATTGCTTTTTGAAAAGATCACTTTCTTACCAATCCGGTCCAGTCTGTCCAGTGCCACAGTTTCAAAGGCCCGCCTCATCATGGGATACTCCTCCAGCACTTCATTGAAGTTGTCGACAGACAGTGAGTACAGGCGACAGTATGTGTCTGCTCGGACACTGGCTGTCCTTCTACCCCGGGTCAGCAAACAAATCTCTGCAACAGAACATAGCAAATAAACACAGAGGGTTAATGTTATGCCGGCGCTAACACTGCTGTAGATTTCTCTGAGAGACAACCAAAGGCACAGTCCCAGGCTTAGTAAAGCACCCATAATCACTACACTGTCTACATTGTGACAAATGTCGATATCATGTTTATTTTTTTGTTGTTCTTGTTTTTTTTTTTTTACACACAACTCACCTTACACATAATACCATCCTAGAAATAAATAAAAAATGGCTCGGTTAAGGACAAGTAGCATGTTTTTGCACTTTAAGCCGGTTTAAGGCCGGTTCACCACTGCTCCTTCTTTGGACCACTTCTGACAGACACTGACCACTGCAGACTGGGAACACCCCACAAGAGCTGCAGTTTTTCAGATGCTCTGACCCGGACGTCTAGCCTGCACAATTTGGCCCTTGTCAAACTTGCTCAAATCCTTACGCTTGTCTATTTTTTCCTGCTTCTAACACATCAAATTTGAGGACAAAATGTTCACTTGCTGCCTATCCCACCACTAACAGGTTCCATGATGAAGTGTTATTCACTTCACCTGTCAGTGGTCATAATGTAATGCCTGATCAGTGTATAGAGCCAATGGTATTGTTACTGGGAAACTATTCTGGATCTTTGCAGTGGTAGAAATATTTTTATATGATTAAAACATTTGGAGAACCACCGTTGATTTTAAGAATTGCTTTATCTTCCTCAGCAAATAAACTATGCCAAATTAAAACTATTACTTTTCTGTAATTGATTGCTGCAGAACTTGCTATTGAATGCTATTTTCAGAGAGGTCTCCCAGCCCTCATCTGCCATGTCCGTTCAGGAAAGTAATTCTCCATTTAACAAGCATTGCACTGCTGTAGAGATATGGCTCAGAGACAGTTTGTGTGGGTGCAAGTGTGTCTGTAGTATTTGCAGATGTCGCATGTGCCTGCATGCACTACCATGCACAAGTGGGATATGTCTGTGTGAATGCCTCTGCTTGCACAGAATGGTTGTGAATGTACAATAATGTGTGTCTATGCATGCCAGTGTTTTATTCATGAGACCAAGGCAGTATGGGAGAGTGAGATGGTGCAAATACAGGGTACATATTATATATATATATATATTTATATATATATATATATATTTATATATTTATTTTATATTACATTTGTAATTAAGTATATATGTATATATATATATATATATATATATATATATATATATATATATATATATATATATATATATATATATATATATATATATATATATATATATATATATATATATATATATACTTAATTACAAATGTATATGAATATACATGATGGTACTTTTTTCTACGTATATATTATACAGTATATTTGTGTATAAACAGGAGTTAAGTGACTGACGTACATTTAGTGGAGTGCCATGTGTTTATACACATTCCCTAATGTCTTTGCTCTTCAGCTTTCATCTCATCTTCTACCCTCCCCTCCTGTGTTCACAATCATACTCCCTCCTTCGCAGAAACTCATTTCTAGATCATCCACACACACACATGCTCTCAATTCTCCCACAGAATGCACTTTCCTACTTTGCCTTCCCTTAGCCTACTGTACATCAAATCAAATTTTTAAAGAATCCGTCAACCAGTTTATTTCCAGCGAACTCATGCATAGTCTGACTCTCCACCGTTACTGTCTTTCTCTGCATTGTCCTTTGCTTCCTCCCTTGCTTTTCCCCTTTATGTAATATACTGCACATAAAATGTTGGTTTATGTGGGTCTCATGTTTACATTATGCTAACCTGCAGACACACTAGCCTCTTGGTGGGAAGCATGCATCTTGTTTTTTCTCCATCAGACAGTCTATCAAAATAATATAATTTTTTTTAAACTTTTGAAACTGATTTTTAAGCTGCACTCCATAAATCTCTGGGGCTTTAACTGAAAGCACAACTTCACTCAAATGTGAGCAGTTTGGCCTGTAATCCCCCCTGAAACACCTTCTAAGAACAACAGACTTTAAAGTTTTGGTGTTTTTACCAATTTCCTAAAAAGAAATAACCTATTTCGTTTAGGTTTAAGTAAAGGAAAACTACAAAAAAAAAAAAACAAGGTTGGTTCTGTGGTGAATTCTTCTGAATTGAACTTCAGTAGGCTACTCACAGTTGTAGGGGGAAGCTGAGGCTAAAAACCAAAGACTCCACTTTTGCAGTCTCTGCAGTTCTGCACTACTGTATGTCCAAGACGATTTAATGTATACAGGCTGACAAATGCATGATAGCAGTGACAACAACGCAGCAACACGTGAATACAGTTCTTTTTTTGGAGATGTCCTTAACAGGATGCCACGTGTACTGCAGTGCATAGTTCACCTACCCTGAGCTGGCAGATGGTACAAAATTCTGTGAGTGTTGACTTCAAACTTTTCCCTCACTGCACTCTGTTCCCACTGGTATTTTACCAATGAGACCAAAAACTGGAAACATGAAAATGCCACAGTATCACTCGCACATGGACCATAATTTGTCAGCATTATGGGGTTTGAGTTAAATCTGATTCAGTTTGTCAATGCCAACTGTTCATTAGTGTTCAGATATTACAGCTACTTCCCAACTCGATAACAAATGCAAAACAAAAGAAATACCACCACCACAAAACACCAGAAACACACACATACAGTATAACAAATGTACGTAGCATTCACTGCACAGCAGCTGCATTGAATTGCAGTAGATTGTGGAGAACTGTGTCTTCTTCTGGTCACTGAGTGTTAAGTGGTTATGATTGTGTGCAGTGGTTTGAAAACTGAGATCGGGGAACAGATAAAGGGAGAACGTGCGATTCCACAGGACAGCGAGAGAGGGTATGTGTATATGAAGCATAAGCCCAACACCATGTGTAATGTGTTGCTGTTTGTGTGTGCGCAACAGAGATAGAGAGAGAGTATATGGGTGAATGGACAACAGCCAAGTTAGCAAGAGAGCTGTGTGAATGTGAAGGATAAAATACCGTGCTCCTCTTTTTTCTCTCTCTCTCTCTGTCACGGTGTGTGTATGTGTGTGTGTGTGTGTGTTTCCACATGTGTGAGTGCGTACCACATGTGTGTTGGCGGGGCAGCCCTGGCTATAGCTGTGCTGGGGGTCCATTTCCCAGAGCACTGCTCCAGTAATCCCCTCTGGAGAGGAGCATCACAGCTCTGTATTAAATCCTCTTGTCCCGTGGCTTTCTGGATGAAGCCAACACTGCCAAGATGAGGCGGTGATCTGCAGTGAGCCCTCTGGCCTCGTCTAACTGTCTTTGCAGAAAGCAAGTGAAGCCCAGACACTAAGCAGTGCCATCTGAACTACAAGAGCAGAGAAAAAAAATCCATGGCAGGGTATGGGTCTGGGGCAAACCCACCTCCAGCTACACAATCAGAGATTAGTGGACATCTCTGAGTGCTGAGGGGTTAAATGCTGGCAGCTGCCCTAAAGATCAACACTGCCCTGAATATCTGGAACTTTAACACCGGGAGCAAAGTGAAATATGGCATCAAAGTGAAGTGATGGCTTCTGGTAGAAGTGGATTTAGGATAAATATAGATATAAAACATAAATTATATATGGAAATATAAATTAAAGGGTTCAAACCGAGGTAAATGAGACTGAAAAACTAAAAATATATGGTGTGTTTCATATGCTGTGACTGGAAAGGACTATTGAATTGTAGCTACCTAAAAGCAAAGCAACAAAATAATAATAATTAAAAAAAAAACTTAAAGTCCATATTTCTTTGTGTAAAATTAGACTCTATATTCCCCAATGTAAATATATTAAAAAAACTGCTGAGTGAAATTAGACCTTCTATAATACGCTGTTAGATGCTTGTGGCTTTTGTGGATGGTTTGAGTTACATTCGATTTATTTATGAATGCCCTACTCACACTGCGCACTCACATCTCCTGTGACTCATTGCCGCTCTTCCCAAATCCTGCATGAAATCATGGCACAGGCTTAGTTGGTGTATCTCAGCCTGTATTCTATAAGGGGCGTGTGTTTTCTCCTCAAACTGACTGCCACTTCTACAATTGTTCATTTATGTGTGGTCCTAACTAATAAAGAGATGATTCATAGTCAGCCCAAAATTGTGGGATTTGTTTGCTCAAATGAGCAAAGCTGTAATATCATTGTGATGCAAGATAACTGATATCTGCTGGAGAATTCAATATGTCATTGTGCTCAATATTCTTCAGTCTAAAAACAGAAGAATGGGTACAAAGATGCAACTCTGATAATACTTGATGAATCTCCCCATCTCTTTCTCCTGCTGTTCTGTTCTGCTGTGAGTTTATCTGGCCCAGCAGCGGTATCTGTTCCTAAAACTGTGTTAGTGAAGTAGACACAACACGGCCACATTTTCTAGAAGGAGAATTTATCCCTGCACGGGAAGATGTTGCTTTTAGACAGCCATGATGTGGTTCATTTTCACACTTGACAATGTGTTCAAAATTGTATGACGTCAATTAAAATTGGATGTTGCTCTGAGAAAGGAGGACTTAGACGTTGTGTGCCGTGACCTTGGTGAGAAAACACAAGACTGAGCTTCTGTTGGACAGTGTAGCCCACGTGTCCTGGGCTCTTAACTGGCAAGATGCTTCGCCCTGAGTCCCCTGCACCAGCTCTCTCTCAAAGTGAAGAGTCAACTGCGTGGTATGTCAGTGTGTGTTGCATGTGCATGTGTGTGCAGTGGGGCAAGTGCAAAAGAAAAACTTAAAGATACACAGCCTGAATGCATATATGTGAGACTGTGATACAAGGAGTGAAAAAAACACATTCATTTTGTTGTGTAATTTAAGTAATATAAAATAAAAGTAAAGTAAAAAATATACTGGAAAATATTTTTTCTTATTATAAAATGTATTAATAATAAGATGAAATGAAACTGAATCTAAAATTTGGGCAGTAACAACAGTTCTGGTTGTGGTAGAGCAAAGGACTGTTTAATGTTTTAATATTTAATGTTTTAATTAATGTAACTAACATCAACATCATTCTGCATCATATACATTTCTGAACATAATCAAACGGGTAAACTATAATGAATCACCATATAATGACAAGCCGCAAGCAGGGTTACAAACTATGCCCTCTGTGAGGCTTTAATCGATTTTCTCTTTGCTGCATCTGCACTATAGGAGGAAGCTGGGAAAAAGTACATTCTATAAAAATATAGAATTATATGTTACAAGGCAAGACTGGCGTAAGAAAGGGCTGCAGCACAGAGGTGCAAATATCTCTGAGATTACTGTGTCAAAAAAAAAAGAATCACCAATCAAGAAATACGGGGTTCATAATTCTCTAAGAGAAGCAAAGCATCAGAGAGTGAAGGGTTTAACTTATTAATCAATAAACATAGGGGGATATTTAATAACTGCAACAATTGCATGGTAATCAATTTTTAGTAATGAATGTATTATTAAACGTTCTTTGGGTACATGGCAAGATTAGGAAACTATGGTCAATTCTGTTCAGGGCCATCTTCATGTGACAGCTAATCCATATGTACTGACTATAAGCAGATGACAGCACAAGTGTGCTGTTTCCAAATGCAAATGCTGGCCTTTGAAAGTACTTTAAAATAAGTTCAACTTACTGAACACGGACGTATTTGTGTGTGGCTGCACCTGCCTTACTCCCTGCTTTTAAGTGTGTGCTGATGTGAATTAATCAGCATGAGCAGGGCTGCTTGGTCTGTGATGAAGTATCTGTGTCCTGCAGCCTGGTCTGGCAAAGCTCACCTGGATCCTGAGTCCTGCTGTCAGCTCCCATCTCCCTCCCCGACACTGCCCCCAGCGCACGGAGCGGACACTCTCTAACCTTTTGAAACGTCCGCAGTGGGCTGCCTGATTCCCTGTGACACGCCATGCTCACTCCCTCACAGCATTAGCATAGCTACGCAAACACCTTCAGTTTTGCTAGCATGCACAGACAGGTAGGGGATATCTGCTGTTTTTCAGCACCATAGGCTGATGCTGGGGTCTGTTAGGGAGGAATTTGTGGTGATGGTTTATTTACTTGATCAAGGAGAACAGAGGAGTCGTCAACACAACATAAGTGCGTGACACCACCTCAATTCTAAGGGTCAAATAGTAAAACTCAGATTCTTATACTAGAAAGGTGGACCGAAACAGCAAAGGGGAGATGTGTTAACATCCAATTGGCTATGGACGCCAAAGAGGGGCCATGGCCTTGGCATGTAGGGCAGATAACTGACCCCAGCAGTAATCTAACAGAAAGTCCTCTAATTCATAGCTCTATAACACAGAGGGATTGGCCATTAACTACACAAACTATCTTGGGAAAGGAAATTATTCTCAGGGTCCTGTCAAATCTCATTGTCTCTTTTTCACCCCCTGAACAGAAGCTGGATAATGTTTATCTTGGTGAGAGACCAAAATGACACAGTAAAACGACGTTCAAGGACCAGAAGGTATTGAATACAGTATGTTCAAATGCAAATCACCTCATGTTTTCAGTTTTTGAAGACGTAGGCCTACTGTATTTCACAAGTCAAACTAGCTTTTCTGTTGTTCCATTAATAATTAATAATATTTAGCAATGCTCTAAGGTTGGTAATGTTAGGCTCTGTCCAGACTGAAATATCTTACTGTAGCATTAAATTACAAGCATCAATGTGGGTGAGCTATAGGGATGGAAATCGAGAACCGGTTCCAGTTGAGAACCAACTGTTTCGATGCTTTGAGATAATTTTCCTTCATGCTTAATGATTCCATTATTGATGCCGCTTGGTTCTGTGTGCCTTGCAAAGCACATGAGAGGCAGTCAGGCAGTCGAGCGACAACTAAGGGGTTGGGGAAGTAATCATGGCGGATGGGAGACAGAAGAATTCCAAAGTGTTGCTTCATTTCAGTACTGCTGCTGTTACTGTACCTCCCACAATGTTAGCTCGCAGGCTAACGTCACTAGCACAGCTCCATGTCTGAGCCTGACTCACCCGAGGGTTAGCCAGCAGAAAACACCATTCACACCTGCTGCAAAGGTGGAAATGACAAAGGAGAAAGAGGACGACTGCCACTGTGTAGTACAATTTGTTGTGAAAGAAGTTGTTGTTGTTTCCTGTTCAGTGTTCAGAGACCTCTGTGAAAATCTGAACAGGAATACTTCTTTTTTCCACGCAGACAATCCACAGAAACTGATAGGGGGATCAATAAGCATAACTAAATATGTAATTTCTATAATCCTATCACTTCCCATCCCTAGACTAAGCACTGGTTCACAGTGCTGCAGCTGCATCAGTGTGGACTGGTGGACATTCAAAGGGAGCCCTCTGCAACGTCACCGTGACTCCTTTTGAATGATATAGAAGAAATAAGAGGGCTGAAAACGACGACGAGTCCATACATTAGCTCAACCTAAAACATTTTGCATTTAGAGTCCCATATATTTTAGCTGCATCATAGTTGACAGAGTAGCTAACGCAGGAGCAACAACAAGGCAGGCTGTAAACATTACAAACCAAGTGCTGTCTAAAAATGCCCAAACCACAAAACTAACTGTGATGGAAACAGGACAACATGAGGCAGGGCAGAGAGACTCTGCTCTGACAGTCAGGTCAGGTGTCTGGCTGACAGCGCAGTCAGCAGCGCGGCAGGAGAGGCATTGCATGGTAGGATGTCACAGCTGAGCTATGAAAAAGATGCCAACTGTTACTTCCTGTGACTGTTTGGAAATGTTCACATTACAGATACTAGAATATCTTAAAGATGAGCCTTTAGAGTACAGGGGACTTTGGTGTGTGTAGTACTTTGAATAAATGGTGGGCAGATGTAAGTAGTGAGTATGATTAGCATACAGATAGGCTAGTGTAAGTTCGTCTCTAGAAGCTGGTACAGTAGATTCAATGAAGCACGCAGACACAGAACTGCAGTAACTGCTTTGTACTAGTAAGTAGAACAAAAAAACTATTGAAATGCATCAAAGAAAGACAATAGTCCTTTCAAAATATAAAAAAAAGGTTTCCAAAATATTGGTTGGCGGTCTAAGTTTCACAAGTTTAAGCTTGGGTCTTCATGTAACAGTTCAGTCAATTCAGTTATCAGAATTCAGCTGTCACTTCAAGAAATTGTATTCAAGCAATACAAAAACACACATAAAAACTGCACTTTTCCACTAAAGCCCTTTGGTATTATCCATACTGCAATAAATGCAATGTATGCTTTAAAGGGATTTAGTGCTAATGGGGATTTTAGTCAAAACAAAACAAAAAAAGTTATTGCACAATCCCAGGACAGTTAATTGTAATCAAGTGACTAAATTCAGGAGAGTGAACAAGGGCTGAACAGTGGTAGCAATCCTACCACCAGGCCAGGAGCAGCCAGGCTTGTGGCCTGCGTCAGTGTGTTTCAGCTGATCCAGCTTCCTTCAGGGTTCATCTGCGTGTACTGTAGTCTACCATCCAAATTAATTATTTTCCACAATGGCTGACCTGCTAGGTGAACAGGCGCAAACGTCATAAATCCTTAGAATTGAATCCATCCAGGTTTGTCTTGAACAGGCACAGTGTCGTGCAACATTAACATTCAGTCAGGGCTCACCAGTGTTCAGCCAAAAGCCTGCCTGGGTCCACAGCACATAAGCAGTAAGCACATCAAACAGTAGAAACAATCCAAGGGGTGAACATGGCAGCTTTTCCAGTTCCAAACATACAGGTTCCCAGCTTCCAGATTCCAGATTTCCAGCCTCCAGTTACTCCGTGTCAATGCTGTCTGGGTGGCTTGATGTCAATAGGTGGCTGGCTGGTGTGTGAATGAGCGAGGTAGCGATTTCTCCCTCATCCGGAGAAAAGGAGCAGATACCAGGTGAAGAAGAACGCCTCTGATTGGCTTAGATGTGGCGATTAGAAGGTAGGGTGACTAATAATGTAAGGCAATTGGCTCTGTTTTTTTAAATAGTTAGACAACCATGGACTTTACACAGGACACTGCTCTATGGCAGAGTGGAGGAGCTCATTACTTTACCAGCGTTGCATGTGGGAAACTAGATACATGTTAATAAGATCTGATGATGAAAAGACCTCAGCAACTGTGTTGAAAGTTTATAAGAACACAAGATGAACCACAAGCATACTACATAATCCATCCCTATACCGACTGTGTCATATCACATAATGCAATGCATTGTATTGTTTACCATCCCATCCTAACCCACCTGTCATGTTATATAATTCTACGTATACTGTATCATCACAGATCACATCATATCTTCAAGTGATGCTGCTTCAGAATACGAGGTGCAGGGGTGTTAACTGGGTTAAGGACCAGGAGGATTACTGGAACCTCCGCTGCTGCCAGCCGCTCTCACTGACTCACTCAGTCAGGCTGGCAGCTCAATAGACCAGCCTGTCTGAGCTCAGACAGAGGGAAAAAGGCGAAAAAGGAGGAAGAGAGGGGAGATGGGAGGAGTATTAGTTCTCTAACCCAGGACTTCACAGGGCTACAGATTTAGAGAGGACCGTTCACAGAGAACCAGTTAGAGACCGAGTAAAGCCAAAGAGATGACACAGGAGATTGCAAACTGTGTAGTCAACTTACTCCCCTCCTCCTCATCCTCCTCCTCCCACTCTCTGACTCGGTCACACTTACCCCCCCACCCCACGCAGAGAGCTGCTACAAACCACTCACTCAGAGGTAAAGTGAGCCATCTTAGCCGTGCAATCAAAGGCAGCTTTTGATAAGCACCTCTGACTGGCATGCAGGGCCACCACAAGGTCACCGAGCTCCACTCCCACCAGGAGAGATTCACAGTCTGCAATGGCAACACATCAATTACTGCAGGCAACAAAGAATGAACTATAACAACACAATAAGCTGCTCGGTTTGGAGGCTGAGGGGGCAGCGGAGATGCTGCTCCGATAAGTGTTTCGACACTGAACTATAAGGAGAGAAAGAGACGAGCAGCAGCGGGGGTGGAGGGTGCATGTTTTCTTTCCGAGCTCACAGCAGTGTCCAGAAAGCGGGCTTGGCAGCAATCCATGTGTCCCTTGGCGTTAGTACTGCAGTCACATTACATTTCCCCTCTCCACTGGATCGCTGTGTGCCCAGTCGATGCTCCCGTCCAGGACATGTCGTGTCCACTTTAGACTTTAGGCTCTCTGGCTCAAGCTAATCCAGCAGCTAACAAACTGGAGCAGACTGCTGAGCATATAATAATGTAAATAATTCAGGTCATCTATGAATGAATGAGTTAGGGTGCATGTGTTTGCTGAGATGTTGATGAGCGCATATGCACGCCATTTGCCGTAGTGGAAACTGGAGCCTGCTGACGCTGAGTGTGATTAAGAAAACAGAATGCTCTTCAACAACTGGATGACTTTAGAGTAGACCCATCACATTAACAGGGACTAAACATTGCAATCCACCTAGAGCAGATTTTTTTTACCTCCTGCTTGCTGATGTTGACAGCCACACTGAGATCCACATGTGCCACATACTCTCTGTGCTGATCCTGCACCAATTAATTTCATGAATGACTAACTCGTATTTGGTAACAAACTCCCAGTGGCTCTAGGCTTACTTCACTAGCCCCCTCCCTTACACTCCCAGTAGACTGCTACTGCTAGTAATAGCCACGGGATAATGGAGTCAAAAGCCCTGTGCCTATAATGTGAAAAAGGGGGGAAAATAATTACAGATCCAAGGTTTAAGATTACAGCAACCCAGCCAGTTTCTACTCCAAACCCAGCGTGTTTTACACTACTCATGTTTACTTAAGGAAAAAAAAAGAAAAAGTAAGAGGTCGATGCATTCACTCTAAGATGACATTGCCATCTAGAGCACACACGGTTCAGTGTCTTTGAGTGGCAGAATGTCCAAGCTGTTGCACAAACTGTGCCATTACCAGGATGCCTGCGCCAGAAACAAGCCCATAAGCTCACTCAAACTCTCTCTGAATCTGAATTCTGCCTTGCTCAGGAGGGACCCGGAGGAGGGAACATTTTGGACAACATGGCCCTAGAGAGAGCTGGGGCCATGTTGTCTAAAATGTTGATTAGTTTTGGCATGTGTAGAGATAGATTGCCTGTCATCTTTTCATTATTTCTGTGGAACCCCCCCAGAGAGAGGGCATGGAGATGGACTTGAGCAGGCAAGGCGTAATTAAACTTCTACAGGCAGGTCATGTGCTGTTAAACGCTTTGCCACCATTTCTCATTACTTAACAGTGTAGTCTAAATTATACGCCGTCACTGGGCAAATTAATTGGTATTTGGTGAGTGCAGTATGGCAGCATTGTCTCCTACATGTGTCATAAGCTCTGTCGTACCATGAGAGGGCTATGCATTATCTGACCCTGATTAAGAACATAACGCGGGTTAAGTGACTCAAATCTTAAGCATTCATAAATGAAAACTATGAATATAGTATGTAATTACACAACTTTCTGACACAGTTGACCTTTGCATATTTTCAATGCATTTTTTTAAATGACAGGAAGTTGCCGTTTTCTTAATTTGAGCCCTACATTTTAGAGACAGCACACAATGTGAATTAAGGGAAAGTCCTGCATTAACCATGAAGCAGAATTTTAAGTGAGGTGACAAGCTCTGCACATCATACTACTTTAAGCTCACGATGAGCTAATATTAGAGCCAGAATAAAATCATCCAAATGCCATTGCCTCACAATTTAAAATTCTAGGCCAAACTCTTAAGGTGCTAAAGGACAGCATTATTCATATGAAAACAGGTCAAATGTAAGCTCCTCAGAACAGAGGGATACAGTATGTTTGTGGATGTGACCTTTGAGTTTGTGTTTCTGCTGCAGAACTAGCTTGTCTTACCTCCAAAGTAGGAGCCATCTGAAAGCTTGGTCTCTTTATTGCCTTTGGTTAGTACACTGACAACCCCGTGTTGGATGAAGTACATTTTCTTGCCAATGGTGCCCTCCCTGATGATGTAATCCCCAGGCTGGAACACCTCGAACCGCAGCTTTGTGAGCATGGATGTGACAAAGTTGGGGTCGGCGTTGGCAAACAGAGGCATGGACGCCACCAGCTTTCGACAGTTAAAGTTGATGATTTCCTGTTTCAGGGTGCACAGAAAAATAGAAAACAGCCATTAAGTAAGAACAGCTGGAGCTTTACAAAATGTATTGACCTATCATAGTTTCAGACAAGGAGGATATTAGAGAAACAGTGGGGAAAATGTCAGCTGTGCAAACCATTTTTTGCTTGTTTGTTTGTTTTACTTGTTTGGATTTGAACTTCTTTTCCCACAAGAATGTGAACTGAACTGAGGGGAATGTCAAGCTCTACACAGAGTTTTACATGCATCACACCCCAGTGTGCGCCTGATGCAAGACCACTCATCTCACCTCTCGGAGAGGCTCGTTTAACTCTCCCAGGATGCTCTCCTCGTCGAACATCTTGCCCTGGTAACGGTGCTCGTAGTAGTCGTGGATTCTTTGCCTCATATCTGCTGGCAGCTTGTGGAAGGACATGTACTGCTCCACCTGTTTGTACTGCAGGGACAGAGAGACACACAACAATCAGGTTATTCAAAGGCCATAGTGCTGTATCACAGATACACAGCCACAGGGAACAGCTGGCACTGAGGTCAGACACACAAGAAAATGGAGAAAGATACATATTGGCCATCAGGGCTGTTGTTGCTTAGACCTGACAAAACATCAACTTTTCCTGTTTTTGATCATGCCTCTCTCTAGAAAGACAGAAAACAGGTGGCAAGTGTTTAATAACGCTGTCAGTTCATAGGAAGCCTGGAAACGACTCACCATTATGGCAATTTGAATTGGCCCAGAAACATTCTCAACGTAAATGTGTCAGCCAGTGTCTGTGTCAGAGGTCAAGTAGATAAGAGCTAATTTTACTTATTTACATATACTGAGTTGTCATTTGTGATGAAAAATACAATTACAGTTATGAAAAGCAGTTCAACTCCAGGGTACAAGAAAAGTTGATGTGATAGAAAAAAGGAATCCGATAATGTGAAAGCATTACATGTGACATGATTACAAATTCAAATCAAAAGCTAGAGACACTGATGGCATGTGTGTGTATAGTGTGTGATGATAGATTTCTCTGTGTGTATGCATGCAGCATCATAAATCTAACCAAATAATGCGTAACACTGACTTAAAGGCAATGTATTGTATGTTAGAAGGTAAGAAGGTCTAGGTTCTATATAAATACGGTAAAAGCACCAAATGTGCAGTTTGAGAGGAAAAACACTTGACCTGTATTCAGAAACTGAGCCTTAAAATGGGCCATCTGGACTTCTGTAACTTTGTGATGTCACAACAAAGCAGCCAACGCTTTTAGCCACTTCCAAGGTTTAGCCTGACCAAACATTCAACTTTGCCGGATTTGACTACTGCTATTTGTATTCAAACACTGAGACATCAGCAGGAGGAAAGGCTCAGAACATCTCTGATTGTCTGGCTCATCTGTTATTACAAGAGCTCCAGAAAGAATCCTGACAGAAGATGTAAAATGACAAGATTATTTTGTTTTCTTTATCCACAAATATATCTTCTTATGTGGGTCAACACTCCTAAATAAAACAGTGTAAAAGGGTAAAACATGGGACCTTAAGAATTTATATTTTTGTAAGAATAAGAGAGTAGGATGACCTCAATACACAACATGCAATGTCTGTGTTACATACATATGGTACTGTACATTAGAGTAACTGAACAATTAAGGTAATATGAAATTAAAAATATTTGCATAATATAATTGGAACTCTAAATCTATATAATAGCCACACTGTGATCACATGAGTGTGTGCTGCTGATAATGCCTATTTATATACAGGAGTGCTGTGTCGCAATTAGTAACAAACAAAGCCCTGTGGCAACTCATACACCATGTTCACCAAAACACTTATCAAAGTGAAACCTGTTTGTGTACTTCAGAAATTAAAGTATTAAAATGTGTCAGATGGTCTAACTGATTTTGCAGTATTGGAAGCAGAAATACAGATCAAAGCACCTTGGGAATAATAAAAGGTAGAATATATGACCCTCAGTGAAAAAATAAAAGAGTAAAATTAACCATTCTTACGGCAGCGCTTGCGGTGGTCTTTGATCACCACTTCTCTGCCTTACCACTCTGTGACATGGATGACCTCGGATGTCTCCCTCTTTGTTATCTGACTTTACTACCCTAGTCATTGCTAATCTTGAGGGAGATCATCAGAAGGCCAGTCTTGTGGAAATGTAGCACAGTAAATAAGGACAGCTGCCTCATGCAAGTCAGACTGTTTTTTTGTATGAGGAGGAAAGCTGTCAAGCTTGCTGAGAGTCAGAATATGACTGGGGCTGGAAGGAAACACACACCAAGTGTTGAATCCTGTACACTAAAACATGCATGCAGACTTTACTGTAACCACTTTAGGATGAGGTCTGGTCAGGGTTCTGCAGGTTACATCTTCTACCCTCGCACTGACCTACTGACACACACAAACACACACCCTGCTGTGTTTGTAATCCTCCTTTATGCAGCCCTGGCTTTCAGCCTCTACAGTGTTCAGCTCAGCAATTTTCCCTTTTTTTCTCGTGTGCCCTCTTTGCCAAATTTGGATGCGTTTCAGTTAGTCTGTGTTTGACCAGAGCCCTTCGAGGCCCACACAGACACAGAAAACAGTCTGCAGTCAGTCTGTGCATATAGACAATATAGCTACAAACTGCTGAATGCCCCGGTTGGTAATAATCATTCTAAATGCATTGTTAGTTGCAAGACAAATCACAAATTCAAGGATTTATAAATGATGCTGCAAGTGCAAATGTATACAACCTGTATATGAAAACACATGCACAAGAAATGCAGCAGATAAAGCCAAGCCTTTAAAACAATAAAACACTCAGAAATTATCTTAAAATTTGAGTTCACATCTGGGGAATGTCATGTAAAGTAGGCTATTTGACAGTTTATATGTGTCAACGGTGAGAAAAGTGACCTGGAAAATGTTAATACTTGCACAAGCAAGAAGACATGGAAAGAGGCTTTTAGATATCCAGTGGGGTAAGGGTTTCAGTCTTTATCCCCACAATCCCCTTGGCATAAAATTGAGCATTTACTGATCTGATGATGAAATAGAATTCTTCACAGAAAGGAGGAGGAGGAGGAGGAAGAAGAGACTGCACTCCCATTGGCTGCTTGGAGTTGCAGTCATGATGGCTTGTTTGCATGTGATGCCAGGGTGAAGATGACAGGTGTAACCCACATTCTGCATCTTGTCTAACGTCTTTATGTCTCCTGCATTAGACATGCCACAGCATGATGCTCTGTTTCAAAGATGTGGATTATCATCTACTTCAGAATGTCTCACAACCTTTTTTTTTTTTACACTTTTCATGAAAAAAATAAAAATGATACTGTCAACATCTAATACATGCATTTATCCTCAGCTTTGCAGCACGTTACAAGTTGATTCTCTCAGCATGAAAGGGAATTAGTCAAATGAAGAAATGCAAGATGATGTCCTGTTGCTCTTATATTGTCATAAGTACAACTGAACTATACGTGCAGGAGCTCAGTGTCTCACTCAAAGGCATTTCATGTTTACTAATCACTGTTGAGACTCAAGAGGAGGAGCTGACAGGGATGTAAAAATGATGACCATGGCAGGGGGGGGGGGAGCTGTCCTGATGTTGTGATGGGCTGGTAACACCCCCTGTCATAGGAAATGATCTTATTGGTGCATAGCCACCATCACACTGCCATCAGTCCTGTTGTATCCTGCTGTACTTTGTGCAATGTGAGGGTGGCTGTGGGACATTTCTATATGCAAGTACTGTATGCTGAGCAGCCAATTAGCTTAGTTGTGTCCATCCCTGTCCAAAGGTACTCACCAGCAGCTCTAAAAGCTCTAAAGCTCAGGCAACACAGGCTCTACTTTCTAGTAAACTCATGGTGCCATGTTTACCTCCACAATTAAATAAGTGGTCTTGTTTCTGACTCTTAGGTGTTTGAATGGTGATGCAGAATTTTTATGTGATGTTTAAAATGCGTTTTTCTTTTTTGCGATAATTCAATTTTCTGGCAATATTAAAAGCAGTAAACAATGACTACTACTTCAAACTGTTTTGGTGAAAGAGGAGAATAGTTTAATACAATTGTCCTTACAAGCCTGGCATGTGGCGACTGGCAGGTCCTGCCTCTCTATACTGGACAGCAAGTACCTCACTTTAACTACTATCCTAAGTAATTACAGAGATTCTTTCTTCTCTATGAAGCAAGCCCATTAGCTTCCAGGCCTGGCAATATTACAGAAGGAGCATACACTGCCCACTGAGCTAAACACAACTGTGTCTTCAGGCTATTTCATTTCATAAATCCTCTCCCTATCTTCTCAGTTTTGATCTCTCTTTACATGTCCATTCTTTGGTCTGTTTCCCATTTGTACTTCTCTTTTCCTCTCTCTTCAGCATGCCCCCCCCAATCCCCTTCTCTCTCACGCGGCTCTCCAAGCAGATGCAAATTTCTACCAAATAAAACATGAATTATTCATTTCCCAAAAGAGATGTGAGCCACTTAATTATACTTTCTAAATATTTATTTTTGTCCACTCTTCTGGCTCCTTCTCGCTATCCTTGCATTGCATGGTCAAAGGGTATGGGTCATATAATAAGGCTAACTGGAATCTTAAACATTTGTACTCGCAAATAGTGAAGAAGAATGAAAACTTTGTACCTTGTGTGTGTGGGTGTGCTGGAGGATGGCTTTATCTTGTGTGAAATGGTCACAACACCATTTAATTCTGGCCTGAGAGCAGCATCCACTTTATGTACTGTAAGTAGTAGTTATAGGTAAGTGGTAATTATTGAGACAGGTGGTTTCATAATAATTCTGCTACCCACGGGTAAGTGCTACTACTGTAATTACATACCCTCATTTGTGTGGAGCTGCATCAAGGTTTCTAGTCATGCTAGAGGACAATGTTAGTCACCCATTTAGTCCAGATTGAAATGTCTCAACAACTCTTGGGTGGATTGTTTGGAAACTCTATATTCATAGTGTCCAGAGGCAGAAGCCTGGTGACTTTTTAATAACATTTTTGGGTTTTGTTGTCAGTGTCTTGACAACTACAGCAACCGATTGCTATGTTATAGCTATAAAGGGGCTATACTGTATAAGTACCTTCCACCTAACATGGGCTACGTTCACACTGCAAGCTTTAATGCTCAATTTGGATTTTTTGCCGATTTTTTGTTTGGCTGTTCACATTACCATCTAAAATGTGGTCTACATCAGATTCCAGTGTGAACGGTTTGCGGTTCTGAATTGACCCGCATGCGTAAAAGAACAATAACAATGACGCCAGGCGCAGCACACTGTTGTACAGGAAACAAAGAGTGAATCAGTATTTTTACTATTATTTCTAAATGTCTGTGAAATGGAAGATGGAAAGTGTCTAAGCAGCTGCTACTGTAAGTAGGAAAAGAATGAAGAAAAAGAGCCAAACTCTGTATTTAGTTTCAGTTAGGCTACAATTACTTTAGTTTCCTACGAATAAACCTCCTAAAGTGTCTTTAGGCAGCGTTCGGTTTAAGAAACGTCAACAAGGTTATTACAACCCACACCACGTGTCTTTTTTTATTCATAATCTCCTCTCTTTCAGCGCTCACATTCTCACTAAAGCTGTTTTGTTGTCGGTAAACACACGCCGCTGCGCATCAAATTATCAGACCTTTTCTCGAGCCATTTTTGTATTGCTGTGTGTGTGTGTGTGCCGTGTGTATGTGGTCCTGCCGCCGTTTCTTAAAACAAAACCTAGAGTAAACATTTTGAAGTGATGTAAAAGTCGCATGAAATCTGCCCAAATCTGGCAGTGTTTAGCTCAGTTAGCCATGTGTTGAGGCTACAGTCCTCGTTGCAGGCGGCCCCGGTTCGAATCCCGCATTCGCCAGCCTGCCGTTACTCACTGACATTAGATGCAGCGAATATAAATTTTGCAGTGGCACAGTTTATTGACAGTGGCTGCACTTGCAATTTGGTTTTGGTTGTGCACTCAGAAAGTGAGCATTTTATAGAGTACCTCTGGGGCATGTCAACAGTCCTTGACTCAGCAGGAAAAGTTGTGCGGCAGGCGGAGAAGAGAGGGGAATATAACAGGGTTTAGATTAATGCCATCAGTCAGGTTCCGACTAATGACAACAGCTCTTACTGTAAGGCAGACTCTGACTTATAAGCTCCTCCAACATGTTGACAACTGTGTCCTTGAGTTGACTCAGCTGCATGGGGGAAATCATGACTTACGCTGCAGGGAATGCCAAGTTTCTGCTATTGTTGGATGGAAACTGTTAGGGTGAAAACTGTCTTAACACTGAATATTTACCTTTAACTGAAGTTTGATATTGTGCCGTACTGATTAACAAATAAAACCATCTTACTGACTGATGAGATAAAGCTGAACCTGTGTCTCTACACTGGAGATTGCCAAACTGCACACAGTTACCTCATCAGAACTAACACTGAACATATATTCTCCACTTTGACATTACTAATCAACACTGAATATATCTCACTAATGATTGTTTTAGTAGATTGAGCACTTACACATTTTACCCATTTAAACAAGTTAATCCTGAGTGGTGTGAAACTTTTGTCTTAATATAAGTTGTTCTGAATTGTATTTGATCTGTTGTGTTGAGTCAAGCATTAACCCCATGGTACGAAGGGATAACACATGGAGAGAGAGGAGCCAGGACATATAGAAAGATTTACAGTGTATATACATGTTTATGCTTCCACTTTAGGTACTGTAGTAGCAGTGTTAATTTCGTCAGACGAGACGAGACGAAAAATATTCGTCAACGATGGTTTTTTTCATGACGAAAACGAGACGAAGACGAGACGAAATCAATGCCCTTAAACACTGACTGTGACGAAATTTACACGCATTTTTGTTGACGAAAAAAGACGAGACGAAATCTACTTAATCAAATAAAAACTTAATAAAATGTCTCTTTCTTTTTTCGTCACAGACTTTTAAATTAGCTACAATCCAAAAAGTGCCTTCACTGGATGCATGTCATGTTTTTATCCTCCTGCGCTGCTGCCAGGAGTGTGTGTGTGTGTGTGTGTGCCTGAGTGAGGAACACACACACACACACACACACACTATGTGCTATGTGCGGCGAGTAGGCTACAAACTGGTTATGGGGGGCGGGGGGGGGCGCATGGCCATTGCAGGGGGGGTGCGGGCGCTGTAAACCGGCAGCGGAATCGCGCTGCGAAGCTCCGAGCAACGGAGATCATGTGCGAGCCGGAGCCCTCCCGTTCACATCATTACATTTGTCAATCGCCGTGTTTTATTTTGAAAATTAACCGGATTCTCTCGCTGTTTCTTTGTGCGACTTCCTGCCAGACTTGACAGGATCGCCGCGGCGCTGGTGTGAACGACACAATCGTTAACATCAAAGGGCTCCGCTTCGCGGCTACTCGCGGCGCTTCTGCGGCCGGTGTGTCCCTGGCGTAGACGCGTCTCCGCGCTGGTCGGTCGCTTCTGCGCTGTGTGTGTGTGTGTGTGTGTGTGTGTGTGTGTGTGTGTGTGTGTGTGTGTGTGTGTGTGTGTGTGTGTGTGTGTGTGTGTGTGTGTGTGTATCTCTGTTTAGATACTGACAAATAGCCTACATAAACGCACACACAGGCTGGAAAGTTGGCTCATCTGACAGCTGCCTGTCAATATTGGTTTGAGTAGATTAGTTGTGATTAACATTACTGTCAATCTGCTTTCAAAGACTAAAAAAAGACTATTGACTAAAACTAGACTAAAATACTTTGGATTTTCTTTGACTAAAACTAGACTAAAATGCCAAGACTTTTCGTCGACTAAATGTGACTAAACAAAAAAGAATACAAGCTGACTAAATATGACTAAAACTTATAAGGGCATTTGACACAAGACTAAGACTAAAACTAAATTGAAAAATAGCTGACAAAATTAACACTGTGTAGTAGTAAAGTTTAGTCTCATGTTTTAACTAACCTATTGTGTCTTATATTTTTAACTAACCCATTGAGTTTAAAGACACTGAAACCTGTAAGCAAACCATATAGATTTGTGTTGAGCTTAATTCATAATGCAATGAATACCAGTAACCTGTTTGTTCATTCAGAGGCAAGTTGAGAGCACAAAGAGCCACAGTGAAAGCAAAACATCTCCAAGGCCGAAGGGAGGAGAGGATGAGAGGCCTGTGAGCCCTGCTGAATGAAGCATTGTGAGGAAGAGTTTTATGATCTGTATTATCTGCCTTGGACCCTCACCTGGGATGGAAAATTCATGTCAGTGTAGGGAGGGTTTGTTGTGTTTTCAGGTCCAGAGGTTCGTGTGCTGGGACGATGGGACCAACCTGTGCCAGCCTGAGCGCACCAACGAAGGGGGGGCTAAGTCTAAACCACAGCCACTCCCCACCTGTTTTTGACCAATAAGAATGAATTACACACACATAGTGCGAAGTATTAAAAATTAATGTAACGCTTTTGTCTTGGGCAGATGACAGAGAATTCTCACTCTCTTGGGATGGTGATTGCAGATAACTGCTTGCAGACTGCGATTTCTTGAACGGGAGAGTTTTTTGTATCTGATTCGTTTGATGATCCAATTGAATAGTTAACCTAAAAAGGAGAAAGTGGTGTTCTCCGGGATTTAGCTGGGTTATTAGAGCGGCAAGGTGTATGGTGGGTGTCCCCGTTAAAAGACAGGATACAGATGTCCAGGTTATGGTGGATTTATTTGATGTGGTTCTTCTGGCATTAACACACATAAACCCAGGATGTACAGGTGAAGGTTGGGTAAGTACAGGTAAAAGGAAATTACGAGCTATCCACGGCTGCATCAGGAAAAAGAGGAGAGTAAACTTTGCAGCTACGGCATCTCCCACAGGTGTGGTGCGTTTACGAGCGTCGGAATTACCGCGATGCATTCATGAGCGTTGGAATTACGTAAACTAACATAAAAACACACTGTAACTGAATGGTATTTGGTTCACTGAACATATTAACATCACAAAACAACATGGGCTTTCTAACATAACCGGAACATCGTTGTTTATCCTCTCTTGGAATAAACGGACATGCATGTAAGTTTTTCTGTTTTTTCAACCTGACAAAACTTACATCATTTACATCGTGTTTTTAAAGCCTTGAAAAGCAAGGAGATGACCTCATAAACATTTAGCCTAAATAAGGGAAACACTCAAGTGGCATGTTTTGCTCCTTCCCCAACAGCATTAACCAATTTCCACCCCTCTCTGAGAGGAAGGAACCACTCTATCGAGTTCAATCCCATTTATCCTTCTGATGGATATTTACTGTTTTTCCAGAGGTCTTGATTGCAGGATTGAAGTGGGGGAACAAAAGATCTCTAGAGCCTCTTCACCCTCAAATAATCAGCTTTGGGCCCCTTATTAACTATTCCCCAAAGAGCCATGGTTAATTAACAAGTGTTAATTAGAGATTTAAACGGGAGGGGCTGCAGAACCCTATTGCCATTTTCTTCTCCAGCCATTAGGGACTGGCATGCCACAACATGCTACTCATATACAGGTCCCTTTTGGACACTTTGGGACTACTAACAACAGCAGAACATCACTTGGTTATCCAACTCTGAATAATATTAACAGCATACTGGAAAAACATGAGAGGAGAAACACGCTCCAAAGGATCAGCCTGTTTCTATAAAATAAGACAAAACGGATCACAAGTCACCTGGCTGAGATTATCTCTTTTGTTTGGCATCCCCATCCCCGTCTCTGTGTACTGTATACATTTCCACGGTAGAGGGCCATGGTGACAGATAAGCTGTGGCTTACAGAGAGCTGGAGTGGCAGGCATACCCTGTATGCACAGTCACATGTGCAGCCATCTTGTGCCCCCAATCTGGAGAGCTGTAATTCTCTTTGTGTGATAATGGTTCTTAACATGCCCGAGACAAGAGGGGTGATCCTTAGGGGAATCTGACAGATGCTTAACCCATTCCAGCTCACAGTGTTTAGATGGTGGAGTAGTGCAGCTTCTCACTGGGTAATAAAGGGGTTCAATGCGGGGATGAGACTCAAACAGATTAGGGAATACAACCATTATTGCAGTATTATAATACTAAAAAGAGTTGATAATACAGTCACGTACTAAGTCCTACAATACCGCACTATTTTTAATTCTACAGGAGCAACATGCAGCTCCTGTTTCAATTCATCAACTCAAGGTTGTTACATTATGTAGCACAATGTTTTTGCTAGATTAGTTTTATGTTATAATTTAAAGAATTTGACATCTAATTCTAACAAATTCACATGAAGCTAAATTGCTTGCATTTGCTTGAGGTGCATCAATATCTCTGTTTAGGATCATTAGATGAAGTACTTCCATGAGCATATAGGAGCAGCAGTTAGCAGTTCATTCAAAGCTCATTTATGACCCAACCACGGTGATGCTGGATGTGTTGTATGGGCAAACAGACTTGAGATGTTCAAACAAAAAGAGCAGCTAGACTCTGCTTTTCATCTTGGTGTCAATTTACTCTTAGAATAAAGCTACAATCTCTTAAATACAGCACTAATTAATTTTTGATCTAGCATATGGGAGTCATGGAGGAGCAGAATATGTAGCACTAAGCTAAAGCTACCATCAGAGCTCCATCTCCAATCTGTTTCTTGTTTCAGATCTGATATGGACCCAACCTAATCCATGCAGTCAGATACACCTGCAACACACTGAGTTGCTGGCAGGTAGAAAATGCGAAATGCTTTATTGTTCCGCATACACATGATTTGTTTACACACAGCAAAAGACTGGCAACAAGATTTTAGCAGGGAAAAAATAAATCTAATAAAGCTATTAATCTCAGTGGGGCCACGTTTTAACCCCTCAAATTTGGTCTGATTGCTGGGTGTAGTTAACAGGGCTGCCTGATTCCTATTTAAGAGCTAATTTAAGTCAGCCTGCTAGCTTCTGACAGCTCAGGCATTTATCACATGGTGCCACATTGTGATAGAATTCTATTCAGAAAAGATTATGCCAGGGCGTTCTGATGATAATTTCACCATCTTTGAGAGCAGAGCTTCCCCCCACCCCTCTTTTCCTCTTTCCTGTTCGTACACCTATGACATTCCTTCACAGACTGCTTTTCTTATAGTCCCAGAGAAAGGTTCCACTTATTTGTTCAATGTCTAAATTTAACTGTTACCTGGATATCACCTCTGCAGACAAGCTGAACAGGTGGCCCCTCATTTTGGCCCCACAGCAATGTGTATCAGGGCTTCACACTCTAGGCTACTTCCTATAGTTAATTTATAGAGGTTGAATACAAAGCTACATCAAAACAGCATGAGGCAGCTAAATGGGACATTAATGCTGCTTGGCACACCATATATCTATTTTTTCACTTCTTTATAAAACTAAACAGTGGTCCAAGACCACCCTGTGTCACACTGTGAACAGTGGTTGGTCATTTGTGTTAGGGTTATTGACCTGACGAAGCGCTCAAGACTCAAAACTTTGTCATTGTCTCGTTTTTATGTAGTCCTCTAATAAAAATTCTGTATACTTTGGGAGCATAGGCTACTGTAGGGGAGACCGGGGATGGTTGAAACAAAGGGATAGTTGTAACACTCTCAGTTTGACCACTCAGAAATGAGCTGTGGTGATGTCATCAATACAGTCCATGCCCACTTACAAATGGAGCTCACAGGTAAAGCCTCATAGCCTAGAAATCTAGTCACACCCTAGCGGCAGCAAAAATATTTGCTCCGTAGGTGGGTCTAGAAACGAGCCATAGGAACTTTTTGAGTCTCGAACACCGATTGTGTTCACCAATCACAGCGTTCTATCTGTTTAGAGAGTCGTTGGGCGGGCTTAACGCGATGGCGACATACATTTTAATTGGCTTGTCAGGCTAACATCATCCTGCTCTTTGCTCTGATTGGTCGTAGCGCTACCCTATTGCGTGCAGAGGCAGTTTGAAAGACAGCCTTCATCCCGCCCCCTGGATTGAGCCGAGGTTTACCGGTCGTTTCCAGACTATACATTTTAATGATATAGTCTGGCTTGTCAGGCTAAAAGCCTCATGTCTCTGAGTTGAAAACTGTCTGTTCTGGAGCCAAAAAACGATTTTTCAGGTAAGAAAGTAAATATTTCCATCACAGCTATTTTTTGCGTAGTGTCCATTGTGTTGTAGATAGCCTACAGTTGTTTCACTTAAGCTCAAGTAGTAGTTTCTCTAGTTTAATTTGATATGCTGCATTAGTGCTAGCTTTGAAGCTAAATGCTAAAAATTGTTACGGTAGCTTTTTAAGGCTGCCTGGCATGGGGAGGGTTGTAACTGTTCCCCTTATGTTGACATTTTGTATGTACAGGGGTGTCCCTGCAGAAGTTCTCCAGAAGGCAGCAGCTGAAGTCATCCAGGAACATCTGTGAGACGACACTCACAAACCAGTTTATACTTTATTATTCTTTATTTTATTTAATATATATTTATTTATTTTATTGTATGTATTTTTATTGTATTTAAAGCAGAAGTAAGCGATATTTTTGTGTTAATATAAGTCTTAAATAGTTATATCTTCCGACAGCAATCACTTACATAGAGTGTTTGGACCGAAACACGGGTCTGTCTGTCACTCTGCTCTGCTCTGAGCCGAGGAGAAAACTTTTCTCGTATCCTACAAGTTTTATCCAATGAGGAGAGAGAACGGCACGCAGGGCTGTGTGTGCAGCCAAGGGATGCCGTGAATGTGGTGACGTAGGGACGAGGACTGTTATGGTGCGTTCAAGGCAGCCCGTAACTTGTGTTTTTCCGACCTGTGAAGTCGTACCAGTTCGATCTGGAGCTCAGAGCTTCTAGTGGTGGTAACAGGAATGGGGCCGGATAGAACACACCTCCTTCCTAGGCTTTCCACAGTGGAAACAACAGCCTCAAGGTTGAGGTGCAGCAGTGTGGATTGCCTGGCCATGACGTCATTAGTGCCAGAGTGGACAATTACAGTGTGGACAGAGGGATGGATATCAAGAAGTGCTGGGATGAGTTCAATGAAGTCGGTGGTTTTACCTCCAGATAAACAGTAGGTAATGGCGCCAGGGAGGGAAACGAACCTGATAATAGAATCACCCAGTATATCTGGGCGTTCATTTCCTGGGTTACAGTTGTAGATCGACAGCCTAGGATTGAGGGAGACTGACGAGCTGAATGTGATTGGATGAGAACATGTGTTGATTTGGCTAGAATCTCGGATGGGCGGGGCGGGGGAAGCTGAGTTTGTAGGTGCAACAACAGCAGCAGGTGGCTCCGAGGAGGAAGAAAGTGTATGTCATTTACAGCAGACAAATATGGGTACCACATGTCAAAATTTGAGATCTCTAGCACCAACAACCACTGAGTTACACTTGCTCAAACAAAGTGTTACTATCATCCCCGGTCTCCCCTACAGTGTGGCGAGTCCCCTTCTTCTTTTTGTCATTTGTGTTACCACACATTACGTATTTACCTACTTGCTGCCTCAGGTCAAATGTCATACAACACAACTGTAATTGAGATTATACAAAAACTCCATGCTACATAATGTTCATCCATTTCAATTTATACTGCCATCCACATTGGAAATTTCAAAATTATTGTATGATAGGGAAAATGTTCAGAACACATCAGTGATTTATGGAGCTACGCAAGTAAACCACATCCCATGCTACTTCACAGACGGCTGCACTATGCAAATAATGCAGTTTAGTAGTCTTGCTGACAGTATCTTGGAATATAAACATGAGCATATTTGGCTTCTTGAACACAAAAACTCAAAATTGCAAACCACATAGCTCCATTTCAGCTTGCCAACAAGCAACAGAGAAAAAGAGCTGTGGCATTTACAGCTTTCACTAATTAGTCAAAAATGTATAATTCCTCATGTTTCACGGCGTGTAAAATGCAACATCAGCTATGCAAGTGTTGAGTCAGATTTGCCAAATTAAGTATTAAAAGAGTGCCTGTGAACACTGTTGCTGTTACGAAACTAACCAGAGCTGTGAGTGAAAAACTGTGGCTGAGTTGTGGGTAAACACATTTATGAGAGCTGAAACACACACCCACCCTCAAACATCTTGGAGATCACAAGCTTTTTTATGAAGCTGTGAAATATTTTTTTGTATTAAAAGCAGCAGATTTTGTGATCAATATTTCAAGAAAAATCCAACCCAGCTATCAAAACTGCAGTGTTAACAGAAGCAGTAAACAATTTGTTAGACCACAAGTCTCTGTAAGCACACAAGTAGCCTAAAATAAGATTTTCATTCGAATTCTGTCCATTTCAGGAAAACAAATTTGATAACCCTTATAATTATTGAGACTCTTGTGTATTGTAATATAGCTCATATTTATGTAATTTTCTATGGGGACTAAAATAAGGACAACAGTATGTAGCTATCATCTATAGAATTAAACATAAAGTTATTACAAGGAAGAAAAGATAAATATGGGCCTACTTTTATTTGGAATTATCAGAGTTCATGTTATCCAACAAATATCTAACCAAATAGGTTGCTCACTTTAAGTGAGTCACTTATGTATGATGTATATACAGATGCAATGAGTCACATGACACACTAAAAACACAGCCAAACAGCCACTGTATGTGATCCTGTTTCACACACTGTTACAAATATACACTATTTTTGATGAGAATTAAGTCTTTACAGTGTCCTTGTACTTTGAGTACCCACACTGAGACTGAGTTTGTACGTTCAATAACACTCATAATAGGCAGACAGGAGAGCACAGATTAACATGAATGCATATATCATTATTTATCCACCCTGAAATATGCAAAGAGCAAAAGAGAGAAAGTATCTACGATTAAAAAATAAATTGTTCCTCATCAAAGCTGCAGATAGTGTATGATTTTCCCTTTTTTATGCAGAACCCAACATGACTAGTGCAACATACCTGTTTGGGGATAATTACATTACATACAGTATTAGCATCACTGTTTGAAAGAAATGGTAAGTGCGCTGCTGTATGAAACTCATTTCAAGAGACACTATGGGTCATATCAGAGGGTTAAAAAAACAGCCAATGTGGTTGTGTTAGGACTTGTTGGATTGAAACGATCAGGTATTTTCTATTTAACTTATTTCACATCATATTACCATCCTCATACTGTGCACAGTTTATTGAATGACTGAACATTAATCCTTCTGGCATTATACAAACAGCCCTTTGACCTGGCTGCTAAAAGAGATATGACACTTAAAGATGCTGCATGTAACCACCACACCATTCTCTAACTAAGACAGCATAATATCACTCATCCTAACAGACAGGTAATATGATAAGTTGGCAGGTTGAAGGCTGCTGTGTCGGTGGTGTCTCCGTTAGCAGTTTTTTTCTCCAGACTGGATCCCTGCAGACATGAACAGCTGTCCCTGTCATGGCTCTCTGAAAACAGCCACCTGTCTCCTCAAAACTCCAGAGGCTGACCCACGGATTGTCCACTTCTTGAGTGTGTGGATTATAGTATTAGTCTAGCATGGAAAAGCAGAGTGAAATCTCTAGGAAGCCCATCCCATTGTCACACAACTGATGCAAAGGCCAATGACAGCAAGGTTTATGTCTTTGAGGGGAACTAGGAGAAGGGAGGAGTGGGCGTAGTACAGTGTAGTAGAAACGAACACTATCTGGCTCTCACAGCCAAATGAGCACGCAGTAACACTGGTTGCACCCAGAGAGTTTCTTACCACTGAGGCATGTGGAAAGATAAATGAGAGAATCCGCACTCTTAAAAATTAATTGCAGTCTGCAGTAATAACCTTTCTGTAGGCATGCACCATGGGAAGCCGTGGGAGCACAGGGGAGCCTTTTTAGCTGGCTGGGGGATTCTTAAGGCGCCTGAGGGGGTGATTCCAGAAACGGCAGCAAATGGCTTTGGTAGCACATGCTGACTGGTGCTGAGACAGGCCAGCTGTTCAGTCTACTTGGCAGCCAGGCATCTCTAAAGCAGATCAGCAGACAAATGGAGAGCGTTGAGCCAGAAGTTGGTTCACTCGCATTCTAATAAGCAGCTACTCAGATCAGTCGCTTTAGTCATGCACCTGCCTCCAGTTTTACTTTTTGGATTTTTTTTATCATCATAGCTGTTGAAATTTGGTGAAAAACTAGTCTCTGTGTTACTCACCCCTTGATTTGTCAGGTGTTAATTTATCCAGTGGCCTTTTTCTCCTTTTGAAGATGTGTAACCCTCAGCCATTACATCAGCTAATCTGCACCCTCTGCTTGTCTGCCTGCTTCTTTTCCCCTGGCCTCTTAACTCCCACTCTCCCTCTTTCATTCGGGTGGGGTCTCACGAGCCTCTGCCTCTATTCCCTGGAGGTCATCCTCTCCTGTCTCCTCTTCGCTACAGATGGCGGGCAGTGTGGCAGCCTTTGCAGCTCAGCTCATCATCGCCCACGCTGGGCCCGCAGAGGGCATGGCACAGAGGAACACGTCTCAGCCTTCGGGGCCATTTGTCAGGGCTTTCCTTTCCCTAAAATGGGGATGCTGGAGTTCCTGTTTGTGTGCGTATGATTTCATTTCAAATGCAGGCAAAGTTAGAAAATGTGGACCCCTATGCTATAATATTTAGTAGTTATACTTTCAGTGGTCTTTGTCATACTAACGAACCTGCCCTAACCAAACCATACCCAATGACAAGTTCTTGAAAATTCACAGCTTTCACTGGAAATTGTTATGGCAGTCAGACCAGTGTTAATTTTGTCAGCTATTTTTCAATTTAGTTTTAGTCTTAGTCTTGTGTCAAATGCCCTTATAAGTTTTAGTCATATTTAGTCAGCTTGTATTCTTTTTTGTTTAGTCACATTTAGTCGACGAAAAGTCTTGGCATTTTAGTCTAGTTTTAGTCAAAGAAAATCCAAAGTATTTTAGTCTAGTTTTAGTCAATAGTCTTTTTTTAGTCTTTGAAAGCAGATTGACAGTAATGTTAATCACAACTAATCTACTCAAACCAATATTGACAGGCAGCTGTCAGATGAGCCAACTTTCCAGCCTGTGTGTGCGTTTATGTAGGCTATTTGTCAGTATCTAAACAGAGATACACACACACACACACACACACACACACACACACACACACACACACACACACACACACACACACACACACACACACACACACAGCGCAGAAGCGACCGACCAGCGCGGAGACGCGTCTACGCCAGGGACACACCGGCCGCAGAAGCGCCGCGAGTAGCCGCGAAGCGGAGCCCTTTGATGTTAACGATTGTGTCGTTCACACCAGCGCCGCGGCGATCCTGTCAAGTCTGGCAGGAAGTCGCACAAAGAAACAGCGAGAGAATCCGGTTAATTTTCAAAATAAAACACGGCGATTGACAAATGTAATGATGTGAACGGGAGGGCTCCGGCTCGCACATGATCTCCGTTGCTCGGAGCTTCGCAGCGCGATTCCGCTGCCGGTTTACAGCGCCCGCACCCCCCCTGCAATGGCCATGCGCCCCCCCCCGCCCCCCATAACCAGTTTGTAGCCTACTCGCCGCACATAGCACATAGTGTGTGTGTGTGTGTGTGTGTGTTCCTCACTCAGGCACACACACACACACACACACTCCTGGCAGCAGCGCAGGAGGATAAAAACATGACATGCATCCAGTGAAGGCACTTTTTGGATTGTAGCTAATTTAAAAGTCTGTGACGAAAAAAGAAAGAGACATTTTATTAAGTTTTTATTTGATTAAGTAGATTTCGTCTCGTCTTTTTTCGTCAACAAAAATGCGTGTAAATTTCGTCACAGTCAGTGTTTAAGGGCATTGATTTCGTCTCGTCTTCGTCTCGTTTTCGTCATGAAAAAAACCATCGTTGACGAATATTTTTCGTCTCGTCTCGTCTGACGAAATTAACACTGAGTCAGACCTCCTCCACTTACTGGACAGACAAAGACAGACAATATAACCCAGTTATGTTGTCTGTCTCTTTATGGGTACAATGCAAATTGCTAAGTGCTAAGAGCTAATATGGCATCATTTTTAATGGGGCACATTTGGGCTACATTTGAGCATATACAGCCTAAAAGGAAACACAAGACTTAAGGTAGCCGATCTTCTATCTTGTCAAAACAACATTTCTCTTTACATGACCAAAGCATTAAGGGAAACGTAGCTCAAAACTTAGAGTATGATTATCCCCCACATAAAAAAACAAACAAAACAAAACATTTAAGTGCAAAACTAAAATAATGTGGTCCTATCATAAAGCATTCTTTCCAGTAGTTCTGTAATTAACAGGGATTGCTAGGGAGGCACAGCAGTCCCAGTTTAGTCTTAGAGCATGGGGGGGGGGGGGGGGGGGGGGGGGGGGGGGGGGGGGGGGCACAGTGTGAGATTGTGACTGACGGTGTTCGTTTTCCCTTTTTGGGAAAGTTATGATGGAGCTGCAGTACCTACAAGTCGGAGAGTGTTCTGTGGCTGAAAATAATAAAAAAAAATTTATTTTTAAAATAATTTTAAATTAATTTTTTGTGTTAAACGCCACATTAGACTACAAAACAAATCCAAGCTTCAGGTTGAGGACAAGAAAGCGTCATCTCCAATAAATCCAGACAACACATCAGCACCACATCATCTTGACTCACCTTCTCCTGGTACTGCCGTCGAGATGAGTCCAGGGATTGGATTAGCGCAGTGGCGTGGCCCACAAACATGGCGTAGCAGGTAGCGCCCACAATCATGCTGAGGATGGTCAGCCACACGTCTGTCATGCCCACCGGGGGGTACATGCCATAGCCGATACACAGCATGTGGCTCATAGCTTTGAAAAGTGCGTAGGAGTACTGCTGTCCCCATGTGTCATTCTGGATGAAACAGAGGAGATGGGGTTAGTCAGGGTGAGGACATTGGAACACTTTATCTCTCCATCTTGCACACTCTCCCTCTCATAATGGTGTTGACGGCACATTAAAGGTCAATAAGCACTCTGACAGCTCACCCACAAACATGCACACATCCGACTACTCAAGGCACAACTAATAGCAGGTGCCCACTTCAGACTGTCTTTCAATGTGGAGCAGCTGGTGGGGTAAAACATGCTTCTCAGTATGCAAATATTTGGAGCAAAGCAGACATTTGGTCAGGAGCCTAAAACAGAGTCCTGAGAATGGGCGGATAGAGCATGAGACACTAGAGGCTTGCATGACGGAAAGTAGGTCAGCTATTTAGAAAAATGTGATTTCTCCGTGAGTTGTCTCATTTGTAGATAAATTGCCCTTTTTTTCCTTTAGATCCTGATGGTAGTTCATAGTAAATCAATATCAACTCTCTCCTGGGGGTGACATGTCTAAATTGCTTTCAAACTCATTTCCACAGCGGAAAAGCCACGAGAGAGATAGCAATTTTATTAGTGCCCTCCTGAAAAGGTAAGGAGCGATGACCTAGCGAGATAATAAGACAGCTACTGTAAAAGAAGACAAAAAATGTCCCCTAATAATTCTAATCAGGGTCAGGCCATCTGCGACTGAGTGTATCAATACTAACCAACTCTTTGTCTAGCAGTTAATGTGAGCAAAACATGAGGAGCTTTCCATCAGAGAGGTGCCTGCCCCTGAGGCTTGAATTAATTCAGAAAGATAGATTTGTTATTCTGTCACATTGAGAACCGTTCTTCAATGTAATGCAATTAATTACACAGTGTTTACTGTGTGAGACAAAACAAACTCCATTTTGATGTAAATGAAAGGCTACATCCCTCACACGGGATTTCAAACTAAGTACATTATAAGGGTTCCCCCTCAACATCTGAGGGCCTCTCTGCGGCCCGACATGCAGAGAGTTGTTTTATGGCAGCTGGAGTCTGTGGAAACAGTGAGAGCAGTGAGATGAAGCACAACTCTGAGCTGTAACAACACAAGAAGAAAATGCCTAAATATAATCTAGTCAGAACTGCATGAAATCGTCTTGTGAGAAGGCATCTGGCATGTGAGCACACACTCCAGAGTTTCTGAGATGCATGTATTAGAATATTTAATACCAGACTAATGGTAGAAGTAAAGGTAAAAGTGGAGCTTGTTATTAACAACAGAAGAAATTGTGAACATACCACTGGGATTTTTTTTTTCTCTAAAAAGCAGCACAGCATGGCAAATATCTAGTATTGCTCTGTGGGACTACTTAAATCTGCCTTTCTTTGTTGCACCCTTATGTTTCAGACAATGTTTATTTCTCATTGTATTCAGGGTTCAAATATGTTTTTCAAGAATAAATCAAAGAGATTAGTAAAGCAATCATATTCTTGTTTTCACTGATGCAAAAAAAAGACATCAAATCCAATCTTAATCCATGCATACTGTACTGCTCCTTAATGATGAGCTGCAGTTTACATTATGTTGCCTGACAGCTCTGCCTTATGTAAGTTAAGATAATCCCCTTACAACTTGGCTCTCTGCATATTGAACTAGTAGTAAAATGCATCTTTCATGGTGCCAAAGGGAATAGAAACATAAAACTGGAAGCGGACGAGGTTTGCATTTAAGCATATGCAACTTGGCAGCCTTAATATATAACTCAATTTTGTGTCTTCATCCATATAAATAAAAGACAGAGAGGTAGGGATAAACTGGCAGGACCACCTCACCTGAGTGTGCTTGTACATCTCTGCACAGACAAGTTATGGAAAACAAGCTAAAATTAACCTAAGAGTGAAACATCTCAAGGGACAGTGGTTTGCACACATCTGTTGTTTCTTAAATGTAAGAGGAGCAGATTCTGTGAAACATGTGAGCATGTCAGAGAGGCAGCGAGGCATGGTGAACCAAATACATCATACCTTGAGCAATGTAACTACTCGTGTGACATCCGTTCTTCCACAGAAACGAGCATAGAGCTGACTAGAAGCTGGTTTACAGTATGTCAACTCGGAGTTGGCTTCTCTACTTGTTGTTTTGTGGTCACAGTTTAAGAATAAATTTACTCTGGCCTGTTAATAAAATAATACATTTATCATTCTGCCTAGTTGAAATTAAAACATGAATTAAGTCTCTACTGTAAGCTTCAAATTCTAATTTAGCTGTGATCACACAGGAAACCCTGCTTGATCAAAACTTTACCAATAAAGCTTTTTTTCATTTGTATTGGTGAATCAAGAAAAACACAGACATCACAGACTACAGTGGGGTTAACATCATACTGAATTGAACACAGACTATGATCAACTGAGGACAGGAAGGAAAAAACAAAAGGCCGGGGCCGGGCAAATGCATTTAGCACATTATCATTAACAGAGGTCATTCAATGTGCTTAACAGAAATAAAAGAAGCATAAAAATGTGTGATTAAAAAATGGACTGCGGAAAAAAACAAACGAAGAAAAAGCTTGTTGGATGCAGAGATTGTTAATGAGTCTAAGGCAGAAAGAAGGTGAAGTGACTGGGGAGACTGAGGTTGTTTTGTTTTGTTTTTAATACATTTGTAGCGGCTAATGGATGAATAAATACCTAAATACTGTACATTCCACAGGGATGCCTTTATAATAGTCATACACAGCACAGGCAAGGCAAGGCAAGGCAATGTTATTTGTATAGCCCGTTTTTACAAACAGTTTGTCTCAAAGGGCTTTACATGGCACAGGCACATACACAACTAAAAAATACAGATCAAATAATGGCAGATGAAAAATAAATATGAAGACTTAACATATGAAACAAATGAAAATGTTAATGTGAGTTGTCAAATGTCTGATGAAGTGGATATGTTATCGTTATGTAATAATAATAGTAACTGGAACAGTTTTGTATAGCATGACTGTGTGGTAGACATAGAAAGAGGAAAAGAAAGAGAAGAACAGAGAAAGAGGAGGAAAAACAATGTGATTGTCGATTGTGTGTGTTTGCTAATGCCAATAAATCTATTCAATCTAGGGAGCTTTTATTCCATTGTATGGACGTCTTTCAATTTCTCACTGTTGACCCCACCAAAGTTCAAACACTGCCCTATTGACACTCACATGGCTGTGTACCGTATATTGATAAGCCATCAGTTAGAGAGCCGTCCCTCAGGGCTTTAAAATATGTTGATTTACTGTTAGGCTGAGAAGAGACGACTCCCCGCCACTAAACCTGACGATAGCTCAGATTCCTGTGGGGCTTATACTCTTTTGTCACACATTAAGTTAACATCAGCTGCGGGTGATTCGGAGTCACACATCAGGTGTGACACAGTCCGCTTCCGTAAGCAAATAAAAGAGAACACTATTATGAGTCAGGCTTTTACAGAGGCTTCACTCAGGCAGCTGTTAACAATGAAGGGAAATTAAAGCACAGCATGAACGTTTACTGGAAACTGTCAATATACAGCCAATATTGGATAAGAGCCGTCTGTCCTATTCAGGAAATCAATGTTCCATGCTCAGCCTCACCGTCTCTCTCCTTTCACAGCAGGGACAGATGTCAAGAGCTCCAAATAAATAAAAACAACCAGCAAATTGAATAAAAGTGGGCAAATGTAGCAGATAAATACATTTGATGTATGGTTTTAAATGACAGATATAGAAGGCAACCCTTTCCCAGGATGCTGAGGGGTTTTAGTACAGTAATTACTGAAGCTGACGGTTGAGATAAGACAGGGCATAATCTGATTCAAACAGGAGGGAGGACTCGTCGCAGAGGCAGCACTTACCACCATCTTATTTTTGGACACCCAGCAATCGGCGGGGAAGTCCTGCAGCATAGGTACGAGGAACTGCAGGCAGCCGTCCCAGTGACACAGCAGCAGCATCATGCCGATCAGGTTGACTATCCTCACCATGGCGCTGGCCAGGTCATAGGTCATGTGGAAGATCTGAGAGGTGGAAGTGGAGAGAGGAAGCAGGAAACAGGGTTAGGGCAGGATGACTCAACATGCTGATCTCTCTACAATGAAAACACACACACACACACACACACACACACACACACACACACACACACACACACACACACACACACACACACACACACACACACACACACACACACACACACACACACACACACACACACACAATCAAGTGGGCTTTTCCTCCTCCACAAGTAGTTCATCTTTAATCACATCATGCACAGCGTTTGTGGTTTAGAAATTAGGTGACAATGTACTGTCTGCCTGTGGAAACCACAGCTTATTATTACACTGCAAGTAGATGAGCTGCTGGATGCAGATGTTGCTGTTCTGAGAACAATTCCCTTGGGGATGGTCGGCAAACTGGGAGCAGAGCTTTACCTTCCCTGCTGCTGAATCGCTCTTATCATCAGCCACTCAGCCAAACACAATAATGGTACAAGGGTAGAGGTTGCTGAGCTCCTGGGGTGAGAGTGTTCACAGGCTGGGTTTGTTAATCCTAATGATAAATATACTCATAAGGCGCTCCAGGACTTCTGGGCTGGTGTAGATTTTAATGGCCTCAACCATTCAAAGCCTCTTAATCCCAACGAAGACCACGGTGTACACTGCTAATCGCTCCACTCCTTATTAAAATCCACTCAGTGCATTTTAAGAGGCACATTCCATCTTCAATTTGTTGTTCAGCAGTGGGTGATGATGAGGATAAAGATAAAGTCATTATTTGTCACACAAACTTTAGTCGCAGTCCTTGTTCTGGAGGTTGTTTATTTTTTCAGTTTTAATCTCAACACACATAAATTGTGAGTGTTTTATTTTTTCAGTGTGCGTGTTAAGAGAGAAGCTGGCAGCGACCAGTGTTTGTCTGGGACAGTGTGGGTGCTGCTGCTGCACCATCAAATCACATCAATTTAGCTCCGTCAACAGGCTGACATGAAGCCAGAGGTATGCTGAGGAAAATGTGCCCAGGCGAGGAGCGGAGCCAGGCTGTCTCAGAGTGGATGGAGACATCCCCCGCTCACGCACTCTCTGTCTGTCTGTCTGTCTCTCTGTCTGTCTGTCCACACACAGGAAATATCAACCTGCCCCTTCGCCTACTCCACCCCTCTCCCTCTTCCTTTTGTTCTGTTGTTCAAAATGTTTAGCCTTGGGCACTTCTACATCACCTAAGCCAAATCATTCGCCCAGCTGCACCTTTTTTTTTTATTTGCTCAACCCATCGGATGCTGTTGCTTTCCACACCTCCCCTCACAGCTGCACTTCAAGTGTGAGCTATTGTTTGTTGTCTTGTTTTCTTAAACGGAGCCAGGCTTTCCTTTAAACACTGATAAATAAGTTGTGTTGTCTAGTATGCATGCAGTGTTGTTGTGTGATGTCACATTTCTTGTTGGAGCCGTAATGAAGTTACAGTGCATGTAAGTAATATGCAACTGTTAAATTCACTTTGTGGCAAACAAATGAATCATGAGGTATCTCTTTCCATCTCCCACATAGAGCAGAATATATTTTACTTTTGTGAAATTGTATTTCTGGATAGGAGAGGGGAGTTTTTTTTTTTTTACTGAGCCTGCTTTTTTATACCTTTGCCAAACAATCAATGAATTTCAATACAACAGTTCTTGGGACATTAAGGGCTGACAGAGATATAATGCATACAAACACAGTGTATTTTTAAAATTAGTTGTCAGAGATTCTGACTTAATTGCCATTGCAATATTGCATTCCCCCGTCAGGCTGTCTGCAAAACGAAGCTGCACATTTTGTCGAAGGGCTGTTGCTTTCTCTACTGCAATGGAACGGCAGATACTTAGTTTCAAAGGAAAGGAGATATGAGATGATAAACGTGAAATGATTTCTTTCCTCAGTTTTTTTCCCCAAAGATAGTACAAAGGGCTTATTCAATAATTTTCATTTACATCATAATATTATATTGTACACTGTAACACGACAAGCCACAAGACATTGCTCTAACTTTTGGACAGTGCAGTTGATAATATTGTGATTATAATAATATTTTAATTAGCCTACTCCTATAGCATTATTTTAATTGATATTATATAAATGGATTTGACAAGGTGGAAAGAGTGATTTGTGATTTGTGAGTTGACTGATCAAGCAGTTGGGCATATTTGGGATTTAATAATTTAGAAATTAAGATGAAGGTAGAGTATTTTCTCCCAGAGACTGACCACACTCCATCACAACCGAATAAAGTCGGCTGGCAATCAAAGCATCAGCCAAATCGAGTGGGCGAGGACCAAAACATAGTCTGTTTACACGATCGTGTTTCGACTTCTGCTGTTTCATCTGACCACGGATCCATGTGCTCAACCAACTTCAAACAAACTCCTGCTACCAACAGGGTGTCTAAAAGAAGTCCAAACACAATCAGAAGTGACATCCTGGAACATAAAGGTGAATCACCAAATATTGGCTGATTTTTGGTCATGGTATTATTTCTTATGAAACTCGCACTGTCTCTTTGCATTGTGTGAGCTGTCCTTCACCATGTCAACTCACTGAAAACCAACAAACTTTCTCCACTCTCGGTACATTTCATTTCTGAAGCAGAATAAATCCTTTTCAGCCTCTTGTAGTGCAGCCTGAATGACTCATTACAGTTCAACAATAACCGCTCCTACATCCCTACTGTAGAAGTGCCCTCAAAAGACCTCCGGCACTTAACCGCTGTGTAGAGAATAAAGCCTATGAGAACTGTCACGGGTAATGCCATGCAAATCTTCAGTTTGTAACCCAAACTGTACTGTCACTGGAGGAAGGTGAATCCCCTATCTCGCTTCACAGCTGTAATCAATTCAAATACACCGATGCCAAGCAGGAACAGACTTTCCAGTTACCAAAATGTGCTCCCAAGATTGGTTCTGTTAAAAGGTTGTTAAAGGATCATTATTCTGATGCAAAGGAAGGATGTCTCTGTGTCTCTTCTCCCTCTTCTCTTTTTATTTGTGTCCTCTATTTGAGGACAGCGTCTGACAGCGGGACAATTATGCTTGTAAACACGGTTAATGCACACACATACAGCATTTAAAAACAGACATGCACGTGTTATTTGCACACACAGCAATTCACAACCTGCCGTGTTAAATGGAGGATGATGGATTGCTGACCACTTTCTTTTAATTGATAGGGGCACAGAGTAGGGCTGGCAGTATTAGCATCAGAATAAACAAGAGAGCTTTGATTGATGAGGGCACAGGAACGCAACACAACCGTTTCTTAAGGGGTCTCGTTGTTACTCACACTGCCCTCTCCACATAGACCGATATCTGCTTCCCTTTTTTTTTTTTTTAAATCAAAGTCATGGGTCAGGTCACATTAGCTCAGGTAAGTCAACATAAATGTATTGGTTTCACAAGTACAACTAATGAAACACTAATGAAAGCACTTTGAGGTAGGAGCTGTAACTGTGTGCGTTAAGTAATTAAATACTTAATTAAACTGGTTCTTTCACTAAACTGCTGCTAGAAATACTGATCTCTTTATCTATACTATACTGCTTCAAGTCCTGTTACTTAAACACCAGTAAGCCCTGATGTTCCTCAGACAGTGGGGGACCTATTGCTTTTATTTTAATATGTTAATAATAATTATTAGTGTAATATTAAACTTTATAGTGTATCGTTATCTTTAAAGCAGAAGTGAGTGATATATTTGTGTTAATATAAGTCTTAAATAGTTATATCTTCCGACAGCAATCACTTACATAGAGTGTTTGGACTGAAACACGGGTCTCTCAGTCCCTCTGCTCTGCTCTGAGCCGAAGAGAAAACATTTATCGTATCCTACAGTTTTTATCCAATGAGGAGAGAGAACGGCATGCAGGGCTGTGTGTGCAGCCAAGGGACGCCGTGAATGTGGTGACGTAGCGACGAGGACTGTTATGGTGCGTTCAAGGAAACTCGTATTTTTCCGACCGTGAAGTGGTACCAGTTCGATCTGGTATGAGTTCACCGGTCGGAAGTTACGAGTGGCCGTTATAGTGACTTTCACCGGTAAAACAGGTCGGAAAAACACGAGTGGGTTGCCTGGAACGCTACAAAGTCGTAAGTTGTGACTTGAAGCTGTAATTTACGATTTCAAAAGCCTGCCTGGAACGCAGCATTAGCGAAAACGACCGGACCACTCACTTCTGCTTTAAGTAGTATATTTGAAATCATTTTTATAACATTATTGAAATTTACACTATTTTATATAAGTATATATATTTCATTAAAATTATATCAAAGAAATTATAATTTTGTATAAATATTATTCTTGCTACAATTATATAACACACACACACACACACATTACAGACTAACCATACACATAAAATGCTTTATATTTCTATTACTGCTCTTGTTTCACTGTCTTCTACAGGTCTGCCTATTATGTATTATGTACAACATTGTCACCAATAAAGGAAAAAATAAAAAGATCAATGTGCATAACAGAGATCAAGTCACACAATCACGGTATCATTCTCAGGCCCAGACAGACAGAGGGTGGATGTAAGCAACTGCCGAGTCAGAGAATGATCCAGGTGAGAGAACAGATGTGCAGTGCTGATGGTAGCAGCCCAAACACAGTCAACGTCACACAATACAGAGGCATCAGGCGTTCGCTGCTAATGATGATGAATGTCTTGGCATAACAGTGTCACGACGACACATAGGAGAAAACAAGATTTTTCACTCACATTGTTTTTTCCTGACTGATCCTCAACACGTATCCTCCTGTCCATCACAGATCTTAACCTCCCATTGATGTTTGACTTTCACTGATATGCTGCTAAGGGAAATGCCTTATTAAGAAAATTAAGATTCATTTACTTTAATTAGTTTTTTTTTTGCATAATTCATGTTATGATTAACTTTGAATGTTAAAGCTACATTTCTATAGCAGTTATTTCACTATCAACATGGTGGACATTCCATGCTATCGCATATTTTTTGGTTGTATCACTTATTGTATACCGATATATTTTTAAATTTCTTTTTTATTTCTGATTTTAGGGAGTCCACACTAGTGCAGTTGTAGTTAGTGTGTTTAACTTTCATCCAGCTCATCATGTAAGAATTTTAAATATGCCAGGTTTTAAATATAGACAGGAAATCACAGGACTTCTTTGATTCATCAGTTTGGAATATATGAGAAACAAAAACTATAAGATTTAGCTCCTATTGAAAATGTACATTTTAAATCAAAATATGTATTGAACTATAGATGGGGTGTTTAACACGTAGCTTACTAAGTAGTGGATGTAAACGTTCAGTACATTAAATTGCCACGTGGCACGTGCTGCATTTTCCTTTGCTGGGGCGAGACAAGATTTCCTGTGATAAGTAATGAAGTTCATCAACGAAATCATTACATGCATGTTATTTTTAATCATCAAACATGATGGCAGATTCTAGGAGCAGACTGTGGGCAGGAGTTAGATTTCTCACTATAAATGCCTCGACCAAAATGTCATGCTCATGCATGCTGTCATGGTGGACGAAAGCACATGTGGAGAATGAGAAATAGCCCTGGGAGTGGACCACAGGGAACACCCTTCCATCATCTGTCTAAACAGGCCTGGAGGGCTCGGATCACAAAAAACACTCTCACTCAGCTCCCCACCAAGATGCGCCATTGGGTTTGTGCAGGATTACACATTTTTGTGTAGTAGTTTTTTTAAGCAAATCCACTGTGGGTATTCGTATCGCACACAGGCTCATTCAGTGTTGAGGACCTGTCACTGTTGCTGGCAAGCCTCATTGTGCACTCAATAATAGCCCATTAAACCTATTCTTCCTGCTTTTCTTATCTCTGAAAGACCAGTCATTGGCCAAGGTAATGGGTCAGTGAGTGGGTGGCTGATTAGTTGATTTAACTTATTTAAATATTTTTTGTATAGATTTTCTGGGTGGAAATGAAACACACCTCACTCTCATTTTCTTGGTCGACACGGCATCAACATGGCTGACGTTTAACAAAACACTGGACATTTAACTGACATGTCATTTTGTTTCTCCATTTCTACAGTTCACAGCCACTTAGGTGGGCTGAGCCATGAATCTTAACAAACCAAGATGCAAATATTAACAGTAGGGATGCAGGATATGCTAAAAAAAATGGTTGAATTGTCATTTTTACTTTAAAAAAAAATAAATTTCTCTTGAAAAATATAAAATTGATGATGTGACTCTTGTTGAGTCTTGTACCAAACAAACATGTCCCTTTACATCATGAGAATTTGATTTTCTGGCCAGGGTGTCTCTTTAGCAACACAACACTTTCAGTAAAAAAAACGAGTCAGAATGACGGAGCTCCAGCAGGCTCTCACAGACGTGAGAGCCTGCTGGAGCTCCGTCATTCTGACTCGTTTTTTACTACTTTTAAACTAATCCTTGTGGTTTCTTAAATGCCTCCTTGCCTAAAACACATCTCATAAACAGTGCTCTCCAGTTTGGGCTGGTCATTTTATTAATCGGACGGACCGATTGTTCGCTTTTAACCTATTTTTGTCACCAGTGCCACTGACCCGAGCCTCCATTGGGACTGCCGGATTTTAGCATTGTCACTCTCTTTTTTTTGCTTTTATCCGCACCAATCGGGCTGGGCTGCCCACCCATTCCTGAATGAACCCCCCATGGTTTTTTCGGCTCTTGTCAGACCACTCCAGCACTAATAGGGACCCTGAGTGAATTGCTTTTAACCTAGATGCTACAGCAGCGATCGGCAGGAAACCACTGACACCAATCCAACTCATCAGACGCTGAACCCCGAAGCTGGCCCAGTCTCTGGGCCTTGCCTGTAAGTTTCCTGACCTGTCTAATCCAACACCTATACTACTGAGTGATCTGGCTTCTGCACGCAGTGGGCTCCCGGTGTGGAGCCCTGCCGTGTATGTTTTTGCTCTGTGCTGCGGCACCCCGATAATAGATATAACAATAACAGTAATTCACCACATTCCTCCAGACACTTTTACTGGCCTCAGCCGTATTCTTTCCCCAGCTTCCCATCATCGATAAGAAGGCAAGAAGGAGTTATGACGATGGTCTCCCCCTCGGTTGTCTCTGAGATAAGGGGTGAACTATCCTCCATCGAGCAGCTCATCTCACTCCTTCTCCAGCGCCAGGCTGACCTCGGCTCCCGGTTATCCTCGCTGGAGTGTCCCGTGTCCACCAGTCTACCTGCCGGATCAATACTCCATGAAGACCCGTCTCCTGGCTATTCCACCTGGGCCACGGTGGCCAAAAGCAAAAATAGACGCTCTCTCCCCCTCTATGTTTCCCGGGATGACTCCACTGATCTGGAGCTATCAAACTTCTTCGCTCCTCTGGCTGCACTACCAACATCGCCCGCGCCGCTGCTGAGTGGCGGTTATGCTGAGGGAAATCTCAGGGCTGGTGGTGCTTCCAAAAGGCTGAGATCATCGGGCAGTGACACTAGCACCGGCGCCGTCTCGTCATCTGTCATGTCCTCGAGTTTGTACATCATCACCGGAAGGCAGTGATGAAGCTCCTGCTCCGTCCTCCAGAGCTGCGGGCCTGCGGCCACTACGGCAGGTATCAGATCCCAACCTGGCCTTGGTCCACCCAAGCAGGTACCCGCACCGCTGAGTCTGCCGAGCACGACCTGCACCGACGCTAAGCCGGCTAGCAGTCAGCTTCCGCCGTAACTAGCCGTCTACGGGGCGGTAGGCAGCAACCCGGAGATCTTGATTGTAGGTGATTCTATCGTTAGGTATGTGACTCTTTCTTGTGCTATTACCTACTGTCTCTCAGGTGCCAAAGTAGTCGATTTAATTGAACTCATTCCCACGCTCATTGACCTACATCCCACTGTCAATATTGTTTTAGCGCACGTGGGAACGAATGACGTCATGGCTAGAAACTCCAGTAAACTACATACAGACCTAGAGTCCTTGTGCTACACTATCGAGAGTCTGGGAAAATGCTGCCTGTTGTCTGGCCCCATTCCAACTCTCTCCAAGAACTCTGAGCAATTTAGTCGCCTTTTCAGCCTCCACCACTGGTTAAAAAACTTTTGCTCCGCTGCAGGTTATAATTTCAGCTCAAACTTTGACTACTTTTGGACAAACCAAAGCCTGTACAGGGCAGATGGTGTGCATCTCAACAGAAAAGGCACAAATCAGATGACCACTAATTTCATTCAATTTATAGCATTCTCGCTCTGATATGCACCACGGCAAGACTCGTTCCAGATCTCCGCCTTCCCAAATAACACAGCGAGTCTTAACAGCATGCCACAGGGTGCTCTGTCCCTCAAAGACTGTCAGTAAATAACTTAAACTATCTTAGGCAAGAATCTTCTATAACTGACACTTTCACTACAACCATTCCAGTAATTATTAGCTATAGGCCCCGTTTGAGAGCTATCCAAGCATCGACTGTTAACAATAATAACTTAGTCAGACCTACCATTCACCGTCAATTAGCCTCTCACTTCCCACCCACTTCTTCCTTTGTTAAAATGTGTCTCCTAAATGTCAGGTCATTATCAAACAAGACCTTCATCTGTCATGATCTCATCTTATCAAGCAACACTGATTTCTTTATGTTGACAGAGACTTGGCTTAGACCAGGTGACAATGTTCCTCTCAACGAAACCTGCCCCTCAAATTTCTCTTATTTCAACCTACCAAGACCAGTGAAGAGGGGTGGGGGCCTGGCTGTATTTTATAAAAATATGTATAAATGTTCTCCCATCTCCTTTGGAAATTTTGCTACCTTTGAAATCCTTTGTTTTTTAATTAACAGTAAGGACCCAGTTCTCTGTGCTTTAATCTATAGACCCCCAAACCTGAACTGTGGTTTCATTACTGAATTCTCTGAACTCCTGTCCCTCATCACTCAGCGCTTTGATAATATCATTCTTCTTGGAGATTTTAACATCCACATTTGTTGTCCCTCTCACCCTCTGGCTGCTGAGTTTATTAGTCTTTGTGAGTCGTTTGATCTTGTTCAGTCTGTAAATGACATCACTCACAATAAGGGTCATATTCTGGACCTAGTGCTTTCACTTGGCCGGGCAACCTAGAACTCATAGATGTCTGTGTATCCGACCACAAAGCTGTAGTTTTTAATGCTCCTCTTCCTTGTCCCTCTCCTATCTCCCCTGTCCCCTTCCGATCTCGTGTCTTTAACTCTGCATCTGCTAGTACTTTTTGTAAGGCTTTCTCAGCCTCCCTTCACCCTCCAGAGCAACACTGTTCTGTAGATGATATGACCGACGATTTTAACAGTAAATGTTTGTCCATCCTGGACTCCATTGCTCCCTTTAAAACTAGAATCCCTAAACAAAATCCTCAACCGTGGCTTAATGAACATACCAGATCCATCAAGAGAGAGTGCAGAAGAGCAGAACGCAAGTGGAAGACAAACAATTCTACCACTGCTCTTACCTGTCTAAAACAACTCATGACTCTCTACCAGCAGGCAGTTAAGAATGCTAAAGTTTCATATTTCGCCAACATCATCACCAATAACAGTAGTAACCCCAGGACTCTGTTTAAAGTGATAAATTCTGTTATTTCCCCTCCTCCAGCTCCCCCTATAGATCCATCCCCTGAAAAATGTGAGGAATTTCTCAAATTTTTTCTGGACAAAGTTAGTAACATCAGACTTCAGATCACACCTTCTACCCGCACTGTCTCAGTCTAACCCACAATCTCAGTTTCTCTCAATCAATGATTAAAGACATTTTTGAAACGATTGGTCCCAGCGTCCTTTCCATTCTAAATAACTCCATAGTCTGTGGTGTTTTTCCCTCCTCTTTTAAGCATGCCTTAGTTCATCCTCTGCTAAAGAAACCAGGTCTTGACCCTCTTCTTCTCGGAAATTATAGACCCATCTCAAAACTACCTTTTGTATCAAAGATTCTAGAGAAAATGATCTCTTCTCAGCTCCTTGCACATTTGAATGAAAACAGTCTTTTTGAAAAGTTTCAATCTGGTTTCAGAACCTACCACAGTACTGAGACTGCCTTAGTTAAAGTTACAAATGATCTGCTTCTTACGCTTGATGCCGGTGACTCTTCAATTCTGGTCCTCTTAGATTTAAGTGCGGCCTTTGACACGGTGGACCACGGGTTGCTTCTTAGCCGGCTAGAGTCCTGGGTAGGCCTTGGTGGCTCCGCCCTTAATTTGCTCCGCTCCTATCTCTGAGAGAACCTTCTCAGTGGTTTTCGGAAATACCTCATCATCATCCGCCCGTCTCTCTTGTGGTGTCCCTCAAGGGTCCATCCTTGGCCCGTTATTATTCTCCATTTACATGCTCCCTCTAGGTCAAATCATCCAGAAACACAACATCCGTTTTCACTGCTACGCTGACGACACTCAGCTCTATGTCCCTTTAACTTCCTCAGACCCCACCTCACTAGCTTCCCTCATGGCCTGCTTTGCTGACATCCAACGTTAATAATAATAATAATAATCATTCATTTAATTTATATAGCGCTTTTCAATAACCCAAAGACGCTTACAAGGACACAAAAGAAACAGGGTAGAGACATACAGGGGGAGACGAGGGAGAGACAGTACACAGTGACACATTAATGAGCGAGGTGATGGAGAGACCGGCTATGTTGGATGTCTCACAACTTTCTTCAACTAAACGCAGATAAATCAGAAGTTCTTTTGTTCGGCCCTCTCAGCTACAATTCCCATATTCTTAACAGTCTTGGCTCTTTGGCAGCGAGCGTTAAACCTGTTGCAAGAAACATGGGTGTTTTATTCGATTCTCATCTTTGTTTTGAGGCTCATATCAAGAAAACTGTACAATCCTGTTTCATGCACCTAAGAAATATATCTAGAATCAGACCGTTTTTATCCATCAACGACCTCAACAAAGTGGTAAATGCCCTTGTTTCCTCTCGTTTAGATTACTGTAACGCCTTGTACACAGGTCTCAGCCAAAGTTGTCTCCACCGCCTGCAGTTGCTGCAGAATGCTGCGGCCAGACTTATTACTGGAACTAGAAGATTTGAGCATATAACACCAGTTCTAGCTTCTCTTCACTGGCTGCCTGTCAAACTAAGAATTGATTTTAAAATGTTATTGCTAACTTTTAAAGCTCTTCATGGCCTTGCTCCTAGCTACATCACTGAGCTTTTAATTTTATACAAACCAGCTGGTAACCTCAGGTCCTCAAACTTGTCTCTTTTGGTTGTACCCAGGTCTAGGCTGGTGACCAAAGGTGACAGAGCTTTTGCCATCTATGCCCCTAAACTATGGAACGACCTCCCTGAGGACATCAAATCTGCCAGCTCACTAATGAATTTTAAATCTCTTTTAAAAACCTACTTTTATAAAAAAGCTTTTTAAATCCCAGAAGGCAGCAGTATGATCTATCTATGCTCTTATTTCTCTCTTGTATTTATCGACTCATTTTTGTTGTTGTTTGTTAATGTTTAATGTTGTCCTTTTGCTGTTGTTCTATTGTTACTGTATTTTATGCCTGTCTATGCACTTTGTAACTTTGTTAAGAAAGGTGCAACACAAATAAAGTTTATTATTATTATTATTATTATTATTATTATTATAACACTCATGGCACTCACAATGCAGAGTTTGCAACACATACAACAATTTGGCCATATTGCAGTTTTGATTATATTGTGATTAATTGTGCAGTAGTAAGGGTTGATGTCCTGTCACTTGTAATAAATAAACACAGGTGAGTTATTTGTACTTAAACTTATTTGACTGCACACCTCACTATGTATATATTTTTTAATTCCCTGCTCTCTTAGTAAAAGCCTCAGCTCTTCTCAAAAACTCATCTCCATCCGCGCTAATGGGAGCGTCTACAGGGTCGGCCAGTTGAGACGGTTATGTTGTAGGCATCAGGCATGATGAGAGGAAGCCCTCAGAGCTTAGTCATTAGTGCACTGCCTTGAATCTGATTTAACAGGATGACTAATCTCATCCAAGTCACTGGTTCGTCAACAGGAGACAACTCCAATGAGGAGAATATCCGGTCACAGTCTTATTTTTATCCTGATGAAAAGTGACAAGAGGAAGCTGACAAGAGGGAGACAGGGAAGGCACCACAACAGTGATCTGCTGTGTGCACGTGTGTGTGCATGGGTGTGTGCACGCACGCAAGTGCAGACGATGTTGAACATCATTATGCATGACAGTGTTATCACTGGCATATAGCCACCACTGCCAAAACCTCCTTGTTTGTTAACAACATTCTGTCAACATGGCGGTTGTAAAAACGCCCTTAAATCTCAAGTGTTTGTATGGAAAATGGAGGCAATCAGAGCTAATTTAGGATATCTGCAATAAAAAGGACATACAGGGGTTCAGCTTTACTTTGCAAAAGGATACTGATGGTGATGTTTGGACTGGAGTCTTTGAGGAGGTTAAGAATGCAGATACAGATGTCATTTTAGTTGCTGAGACCATTTTGTGCTTTGTTTTTTACAAAATATTCCATATTTTTCAAGGGGATAATGTAACTACTATTAGTATACAATATTATGACATGAACATCATGTTAGATATAATTTTCACTAGATATATGCAACTCAGGAATAAAAGAACCATTGTTTTCTACATAATATAGCAGCCATTCTGTGTGTTGAATTTCAACACAGAAAGACCACTGAACAATTAGGTGATTGCTTGAATCAGATCTGGCTTTCGAGTATAAAAATTGTAATCCCTAATTTCAAACATGGAAAACAATGCTAGTAGTGCCTCAAAAGTAGGTCGAAACAAAAGGACTGACCATGCCAAATCAGCTGAAAAGAGAAGTGAGGAGAAGACAGCTTCTCTAGCATTACAGGCAGAGGGATACACTGGACGTCTGGTTGCTTCCATCCTTGAAATTTCAAAGACGGTGGTTCATAACAACAAGGTCAAGCAGCAGACATTGCGGGCCAAAAAGCTACAGACTGGCAGTGGGTGAAAACACCTCTCCACTGACCGAGATGACCACAATATCATTTGAATGTCACTCAACAGCCATAGCATCAAGTGACCAACAAAAAGAGTGGCAAATGGCAGCTGGGTGAAGTGCACAGCAAGGACGGTTTGAAACCCATCATCCGTCAGTGAGAAGCAAAAAAGAGTCAGGATTTGTTCCGGAAAAAAACAATAAGGACTAGACTTTAAAGGATTATAATCATTATAATTATTCGTAATATTATTACAGATTATATTAGTGTTTTGGGAGAAATTGTTTTAGTGGTTTATACAATAAAACAAAAATATTCATTCAACAAAGCCAGTAAAAATCTATCACAGCCATATGATCTATTTTATACTGTCTGAAAAATGCTGTAAATACAAAGGAATTAAATTTACCCCTTGGTTTGTACAGTAAAACCTCCTCATACAGTGATTCTATAGGAGAATCATGGAAACAACTTGCCATTTATGGGAAGAATCACGCTCAAGGACACATTGTGGTTATGTGCCCACATGTCTGAGCTCCAGGGCTATGAGCACAGTATGCTCTTCTAAGGACATGCTATCACAGTCCATGTCAACAAGCCAGTAAAAGCATGCATACTCAGGAAAACACACAGCTGACACACATATGGGCTCCCGCAATGAATATACATATATGATAATTGCAATGCTCAGGATTAATGATCTACTCCCTTGGCCTGTTACATCATTTCCATAATAAAATATGATTTTATTCATGCATTAATTGACAGACTTAGATATGTTGTTATTTTGCAAGGTATTGCCACTATAATTGAGAATGATGCTACTGTTGCTGCAGGAGCGCAAGTCAGCTCAGTGCAACTCCTCTTGAGTGAGAGTGTGAAACAACAAACAATTTGCTTAGTCACCTTTGGAAAAAATGGTTTCTGTACAAAATGTGTCCAGAAGTCATCTGTTTAGTATGCCACTATGATTTTGTGAATCTATTTGCTTCAGGCACTTCACCTGTAATACTTTTGAGCTTCGTTTTGTCTCTGCTTTTCCTATGAATAGCATCTCTGTTTCTTTGCTACATCTGATATTGTTTTATTCCTTTGTCTTGCCCTGAATTCCTAAAAAGCTTCACTCACTGCAGCAAGTACATGAGAAAAATACTCGTATTCAAAAATTTGTTCCCAAAAGTATCACTCTACGAGGCATTAAACCAGGCGCTTCAGTTCACTGAGCTGTATTCAACACCTCCCGGAGGAAGTGTCCTTTCTGTGACTTCTAACTGAGGAGGAGATGAAACTCAAACAATAACAAACCAAATGAATTTGTGCAGGACTATTTATGGATTGCAGATACTTGTGATATATGAGTAAAATAAATCGGCTTTGCCTTTTTGGAGGACATTGGGACATCATAGGTCGGCAGCTTCCGCCATGAGTGCATCTCATTGCGGCGCCATATTTAGAGAAGCAAGCAAAGCAGAATGGCATTCAGTAATGTTACAGGGGGATAAAAATTGCCCAGTGTCACGGATCACGAGGATCCTCACTCATTTCTTCGAGGCAGTTTTGTTTGCTTGGACAGTATATGGGTTTTTGTGACCAAATATTTTTATTTGAACAAGAACACAAGTTACAACCAATAGAGACAGTGCAGGAATTGACAGTAACAGAACTACATAATAACCCTGCAGCTTGGACAGAGAGTATAAACAAATACAGGTGTTACCAAGGATACTAATTAACGCTCCATTCCATTTAGTGTACCAGAGCGTTTTCTAATGAGCCACACCTGTCTTTGTTTATACTCTCTGAAAAGGTCTATAGGTATAAAACTGTGGCCACATAATAACTACTTCCGGTTTAACTCCAAAACTCAAAGTACAGGTGAATATATCAACATAAGGTCAGCCTGAAGTGTTGCCAAAATATTCAAATGACTGTGAGACACTCACATGTCGTCTGGAGTGTAGGCTGTCAAAAGTAAAAGTCAAAAAGTCAGTCAGGTGGTGAGATCTGGGTGACAAGTTATTCTGCAGTGACAGATGACATTTCTCTGAGGTTACATCTGGAGTACTCTGGCGCTGTGGCGAAGCTGGCCTTTCACTCTGTCCGCCTAACTAGCATTCATCAGCAAAGCCTTACAAACACACACGCACACTACCAGCATAGGCATAAAACGCATAAATGGCAGCTGGCTCAGTGAGTGTAATGGGTCGTCTCTTTGTTGTACTGTTAATTTTTTTTTTTTTTAATTTATGGAGTCACCACTGTCCTGCCATGTCCATCCAGTTTTTAGATAGATAGATAGATAGATTTACTTTATTAATCCCGATTCAGGTATGGTCAACTGCTCACAGAAGAATCAGTCACACACAAATACGATAAAAACAGATTATAAATATCTAAAAATAAATAATAACAATAACTAAAAACTGGAGGTTAAACTGGCTTGAGGACAAAGACAAAACCACACACAACAGCAGTTTTTGTAGGAAAATAAGTATGAATCTGTGTGTGGTTTTCATTTTGTTTTCCTCAGTATGTTTCTTTATTTCTAAGGTGGTCAATTACAATAAAACAACAGCCCACGGCTATAAACTACTTCAGCAGGCACTTCTGTTTCTTTCTTTCTTTTCTCTCCTTCTTTTTTTCCCGCCTCCACTGCTGCCTCCTCTCTCCTCTCCTTTGTAGCCTTATTGCACACTCAACATGTGACAGCTCGCTGTCAGTGTGTCCACTCTATTCAAATGAAGGTTGGCCTGAACTACATGTTTCCCTGCCTACATTTTGGGCTCAAAGGTGCAGCAGCAGGCATGCATGGCGACACAGGGATTCTCCCCCAGTGATTCATTTGAACTTTTACTCTCTTTGAAATGGCATCACAGAGGCCCTGCATGATTAATGTCACCACACTTATATACACTGTTCTACCCAGAGTGCCAGCTGAATATCTGAAAACCAGGAACTTTTCTAAATGCCCGTGGGCAGGTCTGGGGGCCACTGTGGTTTGATTGGCAATCAGCTTGCTATTCAACCTTTTCCACTTACACATGTAATGTCATCAGCTCAGGTGAGCACACCCACCAACTAACGAAGCTGTGCTGCATTTTGATAACATTGTGTAAACAGGCTAATTAATCACAATGTAGTGTATACAGTATGTATTCTCTTGTCTCTAATTCAATTCAATGTGGAAATGAGAAAAAAAAACTCCACAGTAAAGAAAACGTGTTTTACACTACAGTACAATGACCATTGACAATCCAATGAATATGACAATTTTCAAAGTTGAGATCCTAATATAAAATATGAAAACAATAAAATTAATGTTCCCAAGAAGTCACAAAAAAAATCACCAATATGAAAGCAACAGTATCTATACTGATTTGTTTCTGTGCTATATGATGAAAAAGTATTTTTTGTGATATGTAAAACTGAACTAAACTAAAATAATCTAATAAAGACACCAGAAAATTCAATAATGTATTTGTACTATGCTGTAATACAGTATTTCAATGTGCCATGATAGGTATGAACCACTTACATTAAGTGAAAGAGTCATCTGTTAAATTATTTCTGGTTCTGGAGGTACACAATCTGACTAGTAAAGAAAACATGGGTTTAATCCCTGACACTAATAACAGCATGTACTGCAGCGATGCAGTGCTGCTGCTATAACATCTGTATTATGACCATGCACACTGATTCTGCCAAAGTACTCTTCATCGAGACACTAAACCCCGAACTAAAGCCTCAACCCTGCACCACCACTGCCTCGGAGAAATAAGCATGTAGGGGGCTTTGGTTATTTTTAGGAAGGATATGTGGAATGACAAACAGCAGTTTATTATGAGACTCTGAGCTCCAAGAAGCACTCCTCCTCCTCATAGGTTTCATTTATTAAATTATCCAGTGTTTTCCCTTATTTTGTGACTGGACAACATAAATAACAAAACTCTAGTCTGTCTATCTGCCCCCCTCAGCCTGAAAACATTACCTCATATAACCTCACAGAATAGACCAGTGCACCTCTGACTGTCCCGGATTATTCTCTAGTGAGTGTCCTCCTGGTGACTCCACACTGAGGCTCTGATTCTTCACTTTGCACCTTTTACCTCTGAGACTAAACAACAAGATCCATCCAGTGAGAGCAACGGGAACTTTTCTAATTATTACCACAATTATAATCATGCTTGTATTGCAGCGAAGCCTCTCTGGGCTCTGTGGTCCCACTGCTAGCTGGATGGGCGCACAGAGAGAAAACGGTAATAACATGGCAGCTTCATCAACTCATTGGTGGCTGGGGTACAGCAAAAGAGCCTCTTCTATTTCAAGGGTGGATGTAATCAGAAGCTGCATCTATCCATGTTTCCTTTTCAGAGGAAAGGGGAAAATACAGAGCTCTGCAAACAGTCTTGCTGTTGCTCCCCAGCATGGGAATACTATTTGGACTATAATTGGATTTAGGAAGTGCAACCGTACGTGGTTGACTGGCATAATCAAACGGTATCCTGTCAATCATTGTGATTTCCTTGGTATTTTCCCTGTCTCTGCATCTTGCTGACATCCAGGGAATCAAATTTGCCTTGGCCAAGTCAATGCAGCACAACAAGTGAAACATTCAACACAACTTGCAGTTGTAAGCTTTAAGCTACATACAATGTACGCTGTGAGGTGCACTTTCCTACCTCTTCCCACTGGTGGATGTAGCGAATGAGTCTGGACAGGCGCAGGAGTCGCAGCAGGCTGAGAATCTTGGTGAAGCGGACAATCCGCAAGGCGCGCGCCGTCTTATAGAAATCTGAATCTATGCGTGTTTCCACAATGAGGAAGATGTAGTCCACAGGTATGGAGGAGATGAAGTCCACCACAAACCAGCTCCGCAAGTACTTAATCTTGATCTGTTGCGGATCCAAAATGATCTCTGTGTTGTCCTCCTTGACGATGCCCGTCCTGAAGTTAAGGACCAGGTCCATGAGAAAGAAAGTGTCGGAGACCACGTTGAACACGATCCAGGGGGGCGTGTGCTCATCTTTAAAGAACGTGATGCCCACAGGGATGATGATGAGGTTGCCCACCATCAACAGCAGCATGGTCAAGTCCCAGTAAAACCTTGTTGGAGAGAAATGGAGAAAGGAATGAGAAACTAGATTACCAAAACAGAGAATATTCAAAGTCAAAGGATGGGTAAAAATCATGGTAAACTACCCAACAGCTGGTGATGTTACTTACTAATAACTCATCAGACAAAAAAAGAATAAAGGAATTCACTTGTTAATATTAGGAGAGCAATGTGTTATGGTGGTAACACCTCCGATTTAACACAGCAGTTCCCCTTTGTGCACATCTGCTTGTTAATTGCATTCCTTAACATTTGGGTTAATTTGTGACATACAAATTAATTTTTTCGTGACTTTAAAAAAGAAATTATATTCAAGCATCAATAAATTACACAGATACAGATATGGCAAAGTATCTGATGCAGTATCTATGTTGACACATTTGTTTTTATTTGACCATACATTAGAACATAATACATATTTGACACAAACTGAACTCAAATCACCTGCATCACATCCTTTATATTGTTTGTATGTTAAATGTCCTTGTCACTTAACACACACACACTTTAGCACGTTCCAACTAGATTCAGGCCAATGAGGGAGAATAATTTGTTTATCCATTCAATCTATGTGACAGATATGTAATTCAATCCTATCTGTGTCATATCACTTGCCTATTTTACCCTTAGGTGCCTTTAAGTGTTATGCAGTGTGGTGGAAGTAACCATGTGCACACTCACACAGTGAAATTATGGCATAATGACCTAAACATATGTAACCTCCCCACCACACCAGCAGACAGCTTGACATGCAAGCTATTTGTGTTTGACCCATAAATCACAACTCAAAGGTCAATGAGGGTTAACTGTTAATTACAGACTGTACTGTGACCTCGTCCATCTTCCAGCCTTGAGAGTTTGGATATAAATTGCACTCTCTGTGCACTCTTGCTTGGTAATTGAATCCAGATTGGGTCTTTTGTGGTAAGGGTGATGTATCCTGGATACTCCATATATTGCATCATGAGGGCGTTCTGCATGGTGCGCTGGCCCACTGAGTTTGAGATGATTTACCCACTCACCTCTAACTGGGCCATAAAGATCTGTCTTATGTGCAAAACCAATTTCACGAACACGGCCATAAGAAATAAAGGAGAAAGGATGCTACATACATAAGCAGAGAAGACAACGCATTTTTACCGGAAGTTCGCTAGATCCTACAATGAGTAACTTCCTTGTTGGTTTCATAGTATATTCACGATGTGTGGAAGTAAATAACTTTTGGGCTGACAATGAACTGCTGCTCTATTGGATCAGACAGCCTCATCAAAAAAGACATACTGTAGTTCAGGTGAAATCAGGCTGAGTAAAACTTCAGTCCTTTTTTTCTTCTTTTCACTAATACTTACAGGCACATACTGTCAACCTCACAGGGTAAAAGCACAGTTAGAAATAACCTGGCACAACTGAGTGTGTCTTCTTTTCTATTTTCTATTGATACCTTTATGGGAACCTTGTATTTCCTTTTTATTCCCCGTGTTTCCTTTGTTGGATGATGAGTAGTTGGATCTTAATGCCTTTTCTTTCTAATGTCCTCTGATTAAGTGCTTGAGTTTTAAAGCAGAAGTGAGTGATATATTTGTGTTAATATAAGTCTTAAATAGTTATATCTTCCGACAGCAATCACTTACATAGAGTGTTTGGACTGAAACACGGGTCTCTCAGTCCCTCTGCTCTGCTCTGAGCCGAAGAGAAAACATTTATCGTATCCTACAGTTTTTATCCAATGAGGAGAGAGAACGGCATGCAGGGCTGTGTGTGCAGCCAAGGAACGCCGTGAATGTGGTGACGTAGCGACGAGGACTGTTATGGTGCGTTCAAGGAAACTCGTATTTTTCCGACCGTGAAGTGGTACCAGTTCGATCTGGTACGAGTTCACCGGTCGGAAGTTACGAGTGGCCGTTATAGTGACTTTCACCGGTAAAACAGGTCGGAAAAACCCGAGTGGGTTGCCTGGAACGCTAGAAAGTCGTAAGTTGTGACTTGAAGCTGTAATTTACGATTTCAAAAGCCTGCCTGGAACGCAGCATTAGCGAAAACGACCGGATCACTCACTTCTGCTTTAAGTACTTTCCCATTACATCTTGATATTAAATAGATGCTGCTCCAAACCACTAATGTCCACACTACCATTAAAGAAATGTTACCATTTTAAGGGGTGAAGACTTGGTCACAACTAATAATACACATTTGTTTTCAGCTAGCAGTGTGTATTTTTATTTTCTGAGCATGACAACATAAAAGTCACGGATGGCCTTCTTTTCTTCTTGTTGGTCATTTGCCTCAGGGGATGAGAAGTCTCAACGCCTCTAAAAAATGGATCTACTGTATGGACAAATGCTATGGAACAGATGCTTGTTTTTTAATGTGTTTGGATTACAGTTTGGAAGAATAACTCACATTTACACATACATGCGTAACTATACAGTATGTACCAACACACATCTCATGTCTATTGCACACACACACACACACACACACACACACACACACACACACACACACACACACACACACACACACACACACACACACACACACCAAGGAAACAGTGACAGTAATTGGAATTCTTCAAAGTAAAAGGGTATCTACTGTTCCAGCTTGTTGTCAAGTGGAGTTATATTTAGACAGACCTTGCCACCACTGTGTTTGCTCATGTTACGACTGAAAGCCCAAGAGGACAAGAAAAACTTCAAAGGACAAAATGCAAACACAGGTAATGACATTTGTTCTAAGTTATATTGCCATGTCCTCCAATACAACAAATGCTAGATTGCCTGTGTATGTGTCTGAGCTACGCAGCTTATTAATAGGATGCAAGTGTGCTCACAGCACTTGACAGAGTCTACCAGCAATGAACTAACTTAATCTGTTTCTTTCGGTATCTGTAATAGTTGTGAGTCCTTGCACATGTTTCTATGTACGTATGTATCAGTTGTGATGACTCACTTTTCACTTGTTAAGGGCTGTGTTGGTTTGCATTACAGCAGCTTTTAAATGCCAAATTACAAAATACAAACGCACATGTAACCTCAAGATGTAAAAGCAGAGATACTATTGTTCTTTCCATTAAATGGAAATCATTGGTTATTGACATGACTTTATACAAATAGGCAAAACTATGTAAAATCACATTGTTCTTTGTAGACAGTATTCAAATAGGAGAGAGCTATCAACACAATGCATAAGCTAATTTCAATGACATAATGATGAGACTGACAGTCTTCAGACAGGCTTGCAGTGCTGTGAGGCTGCACAGTGAAGCACTTGCAATCACCATGTTAACATGCTTTACAATTTCACATGTTACTGTAAGCAGGTATAACGCTCATCACATTTTCCTTCTACATTTGGCATGTAACCATTATAACATTTGCACATTAATAAATTAAGACGATTATGATGGAGTTTTGACAGATATATTGTTGGGGTTACTTTCGTAGGTTTGAGAAGGGGGGCTGCCATATTGTGTAATGTTTTGATTGGTTGCCTGGTTACCTGGCCGCTTAAGTCTGACGTGAGCGCAAGGAGCAAGGGAGTCTGGGAAAAAGCCAAAGAGAGAGTCTCGTGGACTGAGGAGGCTGCCGCCCCGAGGAGAAGTCAAGGGAGTTGACAATAGGAAGGACCCCCTCCACCTCAAGAGTTAATTATCGTTTTAGTTATTGTCTCGTCTAAACAAAAATGAACTAACAAAGCCGCGACCGCGTGATGACGGATGGAGGCCGACACACGCAGGACGCTGGAGCAGGTGGCCGGCCCGGTGCCGCTGAAGCAGGACGCCGGTCTGCCAGGAAAGCCTCGCGGACCAGCTACAGGTGGTGAGCGGAAGCAGCCGGTAAGTCGAACATTGAGCAATATGGCAGCGAATCCCACCAGACTCCAGGTTTTCAGCAATAGAAATATGTGCACCTGTGTCATCCCTGTAGCCTAGACTCGTTAGAGCCCTAACCGTAAAACTTTACTTACCAGGGTGGCGTATGGTTGCGACAATATATTGTTTTTATTTTGCACAAGGTGTGTTCTGATTGATGCATTTCCCTTTACCATGTGACTCATCATGTGACCCTCAGGGGACGGTTTAAAAATGGGGCGTCTGATTTGTATGAGTTAGTCTGAAAAAGAGCAGTGCGCTCGAAACGTTACTACTTGTTGATGTGCTAATAAATCTGCACATAAGGGAGCTGAAGTGTGCGGTCTCCTTTTTTGCCTTCTCTGTCCACATTTGTATTTGAGGCCAGCACCTTTTAAACTGGATGTGCGCGAACTTGTCTACTCTTTGTACACATTAATAAATTAATAATAATTATAAACACAAAGTATAGCCATGGTTGATGGGATTGTTAATGGTTTGGTGTCCTTTATAGAAACTTTGACAATACTGTACAGGCATCGCCCAGTGCGGTCAAATTAATGCAGAATCAGAATTCAGCAACTGGGTGTTTTTCAGCATCAGAAAAACAAGACAAGCCATTAAAGGTGGGACCTGACAAGGATGTTTGGTTCATAGAACAGAATAACAAACCTTCAGCCAGAAGTTAGATGATGCCATGTGAATGACAGAATGAAGAAACAGTGTGAAAGAAATAGAAAAATGGTGCCAGAGGAGAGCTCCTCAGCATCTTTTCAGACAGAATAACAACACAGAATGGTGTTTAAGACCCCTGAACACCCCCCCTGGCATAACAGCCACTACTGCCACATGTTTCAGCAAGCCTCACTTATATTTTTATCGACTTCAGGAATAGATTATAGGCCTAACACGTTCTTCCAAACAACCAGCTGTTATAGTTTCACAGAAGTAAAAAAAAGTGAACCATAGGTGTAGAAAGAGGACGGCAGTCTATAATATACGCTAAGAAGTTAGCTAGCACGCTAAACTATTATTTTGACGGTTTTACACTTCCGCTTCCGGTCTGTCCGCCGTCATATCATATTCATAAAAAAAAGGAACGAAAAACGACAAAAAAATTTTGCAAAAAATTGCAAAAACCAAATTTCGGCCGTTATTTGGTTTTGGTTTTTTCGTTTTCTCGTTTTTTATGCTGACAGCAAAAACCCAGCAAAAACCGTTTTTCCGTTTTTGTTTTAAAATGAAAAAAGGAAAAAGGGGGGCTGTTTCCGTTTTTGTTTTAAAACGAAAAAACGGATTATACTTTTATACCCGGACCCATAACAAGTAGCCTACATTAACTCGGACTAATTCACATGAACTGACAACATCATAACCACAGCTGCATCAACACAAAGAGTTTCAAAACGAACAATGCAGAAATACTCAGTAAAGACTTATTGCACGGCAAAATGTAGCTCATCACTTGACTGAAATGCCATTGAACATGTACCGTGACATGACGTCTAAAAATCACGTGATTCAGGCTATGCAATTACTGACAACCAAGACTACACTCAATAACATAACAGATGTTGTTTGGGGACAAGGAACAAGGAACCTCAGTGTGCAGAATTTCAAAGAGTTACTGTATGTGGGAATGTTTTCATTGTTTACATAGACATGTTTGTGCGTGTGTAAGTGTGTGCGTGCATGCATGTGTACTGCACACACTCGTGAATTCTCCTTTCACTTTTGTGGTTGTCTCCTAATGGAGGTCAGGTCACCTAAACATAGCGAGGATCCATTTACTGTGTTTTATTATGCACTAGGACCCTGACATAGAAGAACATTGTTCTATAAATACAGTTGGGCAAGTGCGGGATGTTAGGCGGACATTTCAAAGGCATTAAAGAATCCCTTATCTCTCTCTGTATGCATCCCAAATCACAGACTCATGCTGTGCGGTGCTGCACCACCTGTCTTGAAATTAAATAAAAGCAAAAAATACAGTGACCTAGCAGTGGCGATATGAAGGTAATACCCTCAGGTGTGGAGGGAGATGTTAGGATATGGTGATCTGAGGATCTAACAACTTTTGTTTTTGCATTTTGAGTCCAAATAAACTTTTGTGCCAAATCTGAAGCCCTTAGGGTATTTTCCTGGGATGTAGCGCTCACATGAATGGGAGAAACTAACTGACAAGCTAAAGATATAATGGCTTTGGCCACAGCTGTTGCCCAGATAGACATAGAACAGAGGGCTACAGAAGCGGAGAAACATTGAGAAACAGAAGCAGGGCATTAGTTCACACCTAACTTGCTTTGGTGTTGAGAGCTCCCTGTACTGATGAACGGAGCCCTGACATTTTGCGGTCTAGAGGGCCAGAGCCACAGCTCACTCTGCTCTCTGGTGGGGTGACTAGAGACAGCAAGAACATGTTGTCACCCTCAGAGTGCATCTGACTACACGATAAGCTTCTCTCATCCTTCTCGCCCTGCCAGCCGGGCTACCTGAAAGGCACCGTGAGCCACCGCAAACACGAAGACACACTTACTGTCCCTTTCAAAGTCGCCCATATTGACATTAGGGGATATATTGTCCATCATATACAGGGGATATGCAGAGGGTATGCTGTATGTTTGTATTTGTGCATGTATGTGTACAAATTTACACTTTCCTTGCAGAGATGTCTGTAGTCTGTTGGCTACCATGCTGAGGGTGATGGCATGCAAGCAGATCATCTGTCAAGTCAGGTACAAGTTGCAGACAGCATTTAACAGCGTCTCCCTTTATTCTGCACCACACTGACTGAACGGGAACAGCAGAAGAACTGTGGGTGCTCCCACACAGCACTTCCATGAGGGCACCAGCCAACATAGCATGCAGTGCAAATGTGATTTGGGCTGATTAAATGATTGAAATGTGTCTGTTTTAGCATAAAAAAACAGTTTCTGTTTTGAATAATTTATTTGCTTTCTCTCTCTCTGTCTGTGTATGTGTGTGTGTGTGCATTCGTCTGCTCCCATTTTCTCTCCGACAATTAGTTATCAGGGGTCCTGCTCAGAAGTACTGACTCACCATATGACAGAGAACTCTGACTCATGTTATAATAAATATCTGCAGCAAAACGCCCTGTTAAATTTTGAATATATCCCACCTCACAGTTCTCATGCCACTTTATTTCTCCCGTACTGCAACATCTGAACGCCAGGTGTCATCTTAGACTGAAATGTTATTAATATGACATTATAGAAACTTAACTTAAATTAATTTTTTGCCAGTGACAGTGAAATGGAACTGAAATCAAAGGTAAATAAAATGATTTAGTCACATTATCTCACATACACGATTGACTGATAGCCACAACTAAAGGTCATGGTGATCTCAGAAAACACAGTTATAAAATGTTTTTCTTTTTATTCAGCTCCAGACCAAAGACACGAGGCTTCAATGTTCGTAATTTACTGTTTGATGCTGTCTATGCTAACTTAAATATTGTACAGCATAAATGTTTTGCCATAATATGGCAGCCATATTCATAAAAACTTATTTTCCCTATTTGTTGATTTGCTTTAATTACTTTTAAAGGTCAGACTGAGATTGATTTATCATTTTACAAAATCTATATAATTTATATTCAAAGCAAAAAAGTGTAAAACAGAAAGTTTAACAGAAGCAAACAGAGCAACAGCCTCATTAACTGCAATCCCAGTTTTGAATGAATGAAATAGACTGAATGAAAAGTTAGTATGAATGGCTGTTATGAGAGAAAAAGAAAAGCACTTATTTTACGCAAGCTATAGCCACAGGGATGGGCGATTCACTAAATCCTGTCAAAATTAACAGGAGATCAACATCTGTAGCAATTTCAGCTTCACCAACAACAACAAAACACGTGTATTGCCAATAAACGAGCATCCCATTGTTTATTGGTATTTGGCAAAAACAGCAAGATTTAGGTGTTTAGGAGAAAAACATTGGGTTAAAAAGGGTTAATCCTATTTTTGTTGCCACCCGCTCCAATGAACTGTTATAATGACGTTGTCTTTACTAAGCACAGCCAGCAGGCACACTGCAAGCACATCACTGACACTGGGGCTGTGCAGTCGCAGGTGGCTATATTTAGGTGAGGCACGCTGGTTTATCAAACCTAGCCGAAGAAGATTTCATCAGTGGTAGAGGCAAATCTCCCCAACCTTAGGCTAAGAGAAAACAGAGGGATTTACTAATACCTGCAAAGGGGAGAGGAGAAGCAAATTCAACTGAAAGTAGTCAACCTCACCCAACGCTGCTAAAAGAGGCCCATAAATAAGATTACAAGAGGTTCTACTGGTAGGACATCAAGGAAAGGGTACAGCGTATGATTTTTCATTCACCTCTAAAGCTCTGTCTAGGACTGTTATTCAACACAGCCAACAGAAAGACAATGCTAGGGCCAGTGTCACATACACTGCAGTGGGACACTTTTTCTAACAGACAGAAGTCTGACTCTTTACAGGTAAACACTGGCAAATGTACTGTAAAAGGAGATGCATAACCAGTAAAAACTCAAATTTCAAAAATTCAAATTGGAATCACGTGAGGGCTGTCAGTGTGATTGACTGACAGGCTCAGATTAACAGCAAAAATCTCATGTAGTATGTGTCATGGGTTATTTAGTGTTCAGTCCACTGTGCGTCTATACTGAATGGTCATGTCAAACATGCACAAAGCACATTACTTTAGTGATGATTATTAATATTTTAAAACAAAAATATTCTGCAATTATTCTGAATTTAACCGTTTCTTCTCATTTCCACAGTGATGGGGACTGAGATTCAGAGATCTGAAACCAGCCTGACCATCTTCAGGAAATTCTCTGAATGCATGACACTCGAAATGACGCCTCAGATCCTCAAGTTGAAATACACACTACTCACAAAAAGTTAAGGATATTCGGGTTTCAGATGAAATTTCAGAATGCACACTATAACCTTTAGAGGTGAACTTAATTTGGCCTGCTCAGTACTTACAGTATAACATGAGATGCTGTTTTCTAACAAGGCGATTAACTACAAAAATCACAACAAGTGTCTGATCCATGAATCGACCACTAAATGTTCTGGTTCAATGACAGTTTGTATTGAAACAGTCCTCTTCATCATGCTGTTCACATTCTGACATCATGAGACCAAGACGACACCTAATGATCCATCAACAGTACCTGGCCATGTCAGGGCTTCAAATGGGATGTTCTCAGAGTGAAGTTGTAACTGAGCTCAGAGTGGACGTCCTTTGACCACATGGAAATGTATTGAAACATTGACATTTTTTGTTGTGGTATCACTGTTGTTAGCTTGTTTCAATAAATTATTTAAGATGAAGAAATTACCATTACATACTACTACTTAAATACCCTACATTACTTTCATGATATGATATCACTGTAGCACAAGCTTTTTACATTTTCCTTAAATTTCACCAGAAAGTCAAATATCCCTAACTTTTTTTAAGTCCACACTAAACTTACTCTGATGTTTGAATAGCTCACGAGTTAAAGAGGAACTAAGCAGGATTTTCCCGTGGCTATGCTATATTTTTACCTTAAAGGTAGAGTCTGGAGTTTTGTTCGTTGCAGTTTGTAAACAAAACAATCAAACTCGTCTCGCGCATCCCGACACAAACGTGCTCCGTAACCAGCAATCTTTTGCTTATGACAGTAAAGACTACACAAATATACATGTCGTAACATCGTATATGTTATAGCTATAACATTATCCACCATTCCATGGATGGATTTTTCACCGGCTTCGTTAAAAACAAATGCACATGGCCAGTGGAGGGTTAGCAAAACAGAGGAAAAGCGACCAGACTTGCATAGTTATTCTTTAAGAGCCCTGACTAAATCATGAAATCACAAGAGCCACTTCACAGACTGACTGATGTGATCAGAGAGTGCACAGAGAAGACTACTCTGTGTCTGTGATGTCCCATTCTCATACCACTGCAATCTTTTCACTTTTTTTAGGCTGGAGAGACTGTCTGGTGCCAAGAGTGGCTACTCAGTCTCCCTGCCCTTGTGTCTGCAGTCCTGCAGAGTCCTTTCCTGAAAGCAACTTGCTATCTGCTGCGAGGAACAAAAACTGTACCTGAGTTCTCTGCGGTCAAAACATAAATATGCCCACTGATGAGAAAAACAGAGTAGAACAGTGAGTGGCAAGGCTACTAGCATTTGCCACTCTGCTTGGCGGACTGTCATCCTGCCACTAATTGCATCTGTATTTTATCATGATGCCTTGTTATCTCCCGCAAGGTCCTCAGGGTCATGTCAAAAGGGTCCCCTGTCAGCCAGCCACAGAGTGTGGCAGAGGGAACACTGGCCAGGGGCTCCCAACTAAAAGCAAAAAAAAATACCCTCCCCCACCAACCCGCCGTCCTGTATGACAGGAGAGAGCAAGGGAGAGAGAAAGAGAGAGATGAAGCAATGTGCTTTCTCTTAACATAGATGAAGTGCTAAGATAATGTACAGTCTGTAATAACAGGCGCTGGTCATGCTTTAGACCATCACCTCATGCCCTTGCTCTGGGCTGCACCAGTGCTGGGCCATTATCTTCACAACTTCAGGTGCCGCAATCAGCAAATGGAACAGTCACAATGAAAGCCTTTTCTATCCATCTCCAAAACGATGATCTGAGGTCAAAGGGTGAGAGGAAGAGAGGGAGTTACAAAAAGAAAAAAAAAGAATAAGTGGAGAAAAAATGTGGAAACAGTAGGAGAAAATGAGACATATTAAGACTGAAGCCAACAGTCAGTGTGAGTGTATGAAGAGAGAGACACGTTAGTATGGTTTCTGGACTTTGGGGTCATCTCTTTTTGTTGTAGTTTTGAAAACAAAACTTTTTTTTTTCCTTTTTTCCACCAGAGGTGATTCAAGGTGATTCAGGAAGCATTGGAAAACAAAAAAGAATGATGTTACTAAACACCAAAATTAATACAGCTTAAAATCTGAACACACTCTGAGCATGAAATCTAATCATATCGAACGGGAGATGCAGTATGTCTGAATTTTGCGGTTTGCTTAATTAAGAAAAAGCAGAGGCTGATCTGATTGTTAAACCAAATGAGAAAGGAAAGAACTCTGCTGCTACATTCCTGTTCAATCAAACACTGGGTAACTTGGGACAACCAATGCGGGTGAGGGTTAAAAAAAAAAAAAAAGGATGTGATTGACTGAGGAGATGGCAAAGATAAACTGGGAGCCCCCAACCACCCACCCACCCATACTGTAGCAGAGGAGTGGGAACAATCTGTCTCTCACCACTGCATGTCTTCTAGACACCCAGCATGTGGCAGGGCCAGGCCTAACACATTGATCCAGGGAAACATTTCCTGTGAATCACACCAGCCACACACAGCGTTTTTTATTCAGCACACTGGACTAGTCCTCTCTTGAGTGGAAACCCCACTGTTTCCAAAGCACTTTAGCTTTCTATACATTCTTACAGAGTAAATCATGTAGAGGTCCTTTGTGAAAATGCCGTCCTCCTGCAATGTTTGTTCTTACACATACAGATGGGTGTAAATGAGATGTGCGGATGCCTCCACACAGGTGCACTGCATGTCGAAAAATATTGAGTAAGTCCAGTTAAGTCTGATTTTGCATCAAGATGGTGAGAGTAAAATATCTAAATGACTTTGAAAGAGGCTCATTGTCAGGGCATGGATGGGATGGCTGCTCAATTGGCTGGGGTTTCATTAGGAACACTGGATAAAGTGGATGGGGGAAACAGAAATGCACCATGATGCTCGTGCATTAGTTATGTGAGGAAAAACAGAAGAGTAATGTGAGTACATGACATGATCAGACTGTGTCAGCAAGAACAGTCTGTCAACAATTACAAAGAGAGAGATATTATAATGGAGTTGCAGTGAGTAAACCCCTCATTGCAAATATAAATGTGCATTTGAGAGTTCAGTAGTGCAAGAACCAGAGACGCTGGTCTATAGTGATGTGGAAAAAAATGATGGTCAGACGAGTTGTCCGTCATCATATTCTCCACAACTGGGCGAGTGCAGCGTGACTTATACAGGCCAAAATGTTTGACCACTATAATGAGGGGATCTGGTATTGTAGGTGGGTCCACTTGTCTTTCCCAGAGAGTGGTCCGCGGATCACTGGTGGTTGTGAGTAACCCCTAGTGGTCAGCGAGATGACATGATAACATATCATGTTTTAAAATTTACAGTGTTTCAAACTGCCTGTGACATAAGGCAGTATTCAATTCAATATTAAGGGTGTTTTCACACATGCTGATGCAAAAATGACACATTATTTGATACATTTGTTTTTCACTGTGGTCCAAACGCCACACCAACAGTTTTCCATGACGACTGGCCCCCGATTGGAAAAGTGAAACTCTGAGATGTAACGCAAAACTTTAACAATGGAGACACATGTACAGTACCACACGTTCCAGAGCTCGACTGCTCTATTCATACTGACCCAAACGCACCGCACTCAAATTTTGACTGGGCTGACCTACACACTGCCTGTGTGAAAACACCCTTACTGTGCATTCACACCAAAAGCGTCATGATCGTTGCGGGTGCTCTGGTCACTGACATCGTGCTGCCTGCCTGCTAAGAAAGAATATTTAAATTAAGAATGACAGTCTTGCTGCTGCGTATCCATCATTACCATGTGACACATGGTCACCTGAGTCACCTACGGTTGGAAAGTATTATTATTTCTGGCATATTCTGCTAATTAGCCCTGGACTTAATTGTCATTGCCTGCGAGGATGACTTTGTACGTACTAGTGAATGTCTTACATTAAATTCTAAGCACTCTTTAATATGGTGTTTCTCATATTTTGTCCACCGCCTGGAGCAACATTTCAGTGCTAGTTTCACATCTTGGCCATTTCCTATCTAGGCTGATAGGAAAAAAGCAATCCAATTTCAGAGAGACAAGAGGGGTGTGAGAATCCACCTGGGACACGGGCAGGGCTGAAAAGGTCAACCGGTATGTACTGTAGCCTACTAGATATAGCAGAATCTGTGTGAGAACGAATGAGCAGGCCTGGTTGGGGCTGAAACGTGCAAGCAGAGGTCAACACATGGAAAGTTGTTTGTTTGTATGGTACTTTCCTCCAGCTAGAGGACAAAACCAAGTCAAAATACATTTAGCAATTAATACTTGAATTTATTAAGGTGCAAAGGCACATGCTTTCATAAATTAGGCCAGTTTGGCGCATCAGATCTGAGCTGCCATATATTGTGAATGTTTGTGCTTTGTACCCTTATGGCTTTGTTCAAATTAGCAGATCCCAGCCATCTGGCTCCTAACCAAGCAGGAACCAAAACAAGAAAAGTTTTCAATGGTATTTCATCCTGAAGTGCATATACGTAGCATGCCTGGACCCTGAATTTAAGAGAGAAGAGACAGAATAAAGACAAAGGAGGTATTTTAACCAAAGCAATTGGAATTGTTTCAGTTGGATTTATTTATTCCAACCACACTTAGATTTCCCATATAATTTGCCATGCTGTGCTTACTTGATTGCTGGCATCCAATTGATTTCTTGTTTTCAAAGTTTTCCTGTTTTGTGTCAAAAAAAAAAACCTTCACTCACAACATGTATGTTAGTAAAAAGCAAAAATACATGAAAGAATCTCCCTCAGTCTGGTTATAAAATAGGTGCAGACAGCTGGATCACTGCAGTGTCAGTAATCAAAGTAAAGAATGCCCTCTTGGGTATCATTGGAAGATTACACCTACATAATCTGTGTTGATGTTGATTGCTTTTCCGTCCAGTGCTGATTACATGTCAAATGTCAAAGTGAAATTAAAACTAAATGCGTAAAATGAGATTTATAACCAGTCACTATATGTGTATGGAAAAGAGTGCCACAGTCAAAAATAAAAAACATAAACAGTAATAAAAGTATTATTTCCACTTTCATCTCCACAGTTACAATCACTTTTCTAGTTGTGAGTTTGCAGCCCATTTTGCAAAATTTATATTTTAAGTGTCACAAGGGTCAAAAGGCCTCATGTAACTTGTCTTCCCCACTTCTCAATGTGTCCCCTGCATGACTGTGTGGACAGGTGAAGTCAGCAAGGGATCTCGACTCTCGGTCCATTGTAGGAAGACAGCACAGTCTTAAAACACACATTTGCACTTTCCTCTTTCCCAAAACAGGAAATGGTGTTACAATTTTGCTGTAAGCAGAATGTACAAAAAGGTCTACAGAGGTCATAGTCACTCTATATGTCATAAACAAGGACCTTCAAATATGGCTTGTCTTTGGGGTGATGCATTGTTAATAATAAATAAATAAAATAAAATTTTCTCCATCCATCAAAAACCCTGAAATGTTGAGATAAGTGAAGGTGACATATTTACCTCTGGTCAGTGGGGCAATAATCACATCTGTCCAGCGGCAAGAGAAATAAATCTGACACTGAAATGTGTTAAAAGAGGGGGAAAAAAACACGTGAATGGGATCTTGGCTGCCTAGTGTTGTGTATCCACCTGGAGAGATTACAAATTGATGTTGCAGTGCAAGGGACGGAGAAGCGGGAAGGACACAACATTACATTTGTCAGGTGACTAAAATGCATCAAGCATACCAGCTGGGTGATGCACCGAGAATGCTTCCAGCAGGTTTTCCCATTTTTAAAATGTCCAATCAATCAATATAATCTCACCTCCAGATTACTTTGCCAAGGTTAAACTCAGCTCTCTGCCAAATAAATAAAGCTGAATTAAGTGCTGTTTCAGAGAGGAGGGGGAGGAATTACAGACATGCAGAAGAAGAAAAAAAAAAGGCCATTCTTTTACAGTTGTGATCCCATGTCCTGATTTCACACTCCCACACAAGTGGGCCTGGCGAGGTCACACGGTACCGTTCAATCATTCTGTCACTATGACAGGCAACCTTCCACCCACTGGCCACGCACATCCTCCCTGGGCTCCCTCCATTAAATAAATTGTGCTGTAATAATCTCTTGGCTCCTAATATTCGTGGTTGAGCACAGCAGCCTATTTTGATTACCCCACTTTCAGGACCAGCCAGAACCATCTGTAATCCCCATGTTTAACCCTCACTAAATTAAAGGAGGAATTATTTAATGGAGCCCGAAAGGAACAGTGTCATTCATCCAATGTAGTCTCACGCATCCTTTCTCCACCTTCCCATACAGATTAGCACTATAAGACAAAAAGGGCACAGCCTACAAAAGCACGGGCTAACGCTCCGCAGTCTGGATTCAGTCTCCTATTTGACATATGGATATTACAATAATCACAGCACTAAAAACTGATAAAAGGTATTTAAATTGGGCTCTAAAATCCAGGCTTAACAGCACCTCATACTGACTTTTTGTGTACCTCTCGCTCAGACTCCTGCCAAAGCCACATGAGGGGAATCACCCTCGCTGCAACCGTTTATGTTTCTCCATCTCATTTTTCAACTGCTACTGACGGCAAGCTGGAGGCCTCACAAGACCCAAACAAATCAATAGTAAAACGTGATCTCAAATCAGCTGTAATCAACCTGACTGAAACAGAGAACACTGTTATTAAATCTGATCCACACACACACACACACACACACACACACACACACACACACACACACACACACACACACACACACACACACACACACACAGGCACACACACACACACAGGCACAGTAGCATACTATATTTTCAGCAGCGAGCCTGTAGCTGTTAGTTGCTGCTAATGCTTGATAAGGACTGCAAAAATAAAAGTTCAAAATTTGTGCAGGATTGATCAAAATCCTGGGGGGGGGCGTGATATCTAGCGTTCAGATTCTAGATTGCAGTGCTTGCCCGCTTGCACTCACTCCCATCAGACAAAGTTATGGTGGCCTCCAAGGACAAAAAAACGTATACCATGACTGGGACGACTGGGAGTATTTCAGGAACATGGAGCGATGAGGTGAAGATCTAAACCATTTTACTATATGTCTGCCGTCTCCTGCTCCTTCTTCTTTGTTGGTTTATTTATGAACGCGAAACTCTCGAAACGTGCTCTCTGGCTGGCTGGATTTTCCGTTCAAACATGACGGGGCAAGATGGCGACACTCTCTAAAGCAGGGGTGGCCGACCTGCGGCTCTTGGCCAATAAGAATGCAGCTCTCCAACTTACAGTAAATTAAAAAAAAGAAAAAAAGATGGCACTCACTTGCTCCAGCCAGTTCTTGAGTTCACCTGCAGCGTCAGAGCCTTTGCCTGTTGTTTGGCTACTTTGTATAAAAAGAGTTCAACATGTGAAAATCTAACCTCCACGTGAGCACCGTCAGCTGAGACAGAGCTCAGTGGATGTGGCTCCGCAGCTTGTGTGTTTTATAACGGCAAGAAAAGAAAAAAACAATCTCCCATAGAGGATCGCGTTGCCACTCGCGTCAGATCTTTTCAGTTAAAGGTTATTAATCAGTAAACGACCTGCACTGTTTTCCCACAGCAAGCTGTGTGTGATTCATTCACAAAAATGGCTAAATGCAAAGCTAAGCGCAAATATGAAGACAAGAACAGGACACTTCTTGAGGACTGGGAGGATGCTTACTTTTTTGTTGACACATCCTTAGCACATTTCAAAGCTTCAAATCTTCAGCTCCATTCAAACATAATAAACATACGGCAATACAAAAAAACAGCAATGAGTTAAAAAAAAAAAAAAAACTTCTCACATATTCTGTTTTCTGAATGCTATTGCAAATGTTAGAAAGGACTTGCAGTGTGATGTGAATCTGGCTGAGCAATATGTGTGCATGTATTGACAATGACTGGCCTGTAGTCTTGGGATGAGTTTAAGCCCATTTCTGACAATATCGTGAGGGGTGTGAAATTTGTGACATGGTAATTGTTAATATTTCATTCTCTGTGTGTATACCTATATAATGGGGTGGGGCGGGGGGCCTATATAATGTGGCTCTTTGCAGTACCACCATAAAAAATTTGGTTCTTAGACCCTGGCTGGTTGGCCACCCCTGCTCTAAAGCAAGACCCTTGCTATATGTATAAAATAATAATTATAAGGCTACGAAAACCAAACAAATTTTATTTTATAGCTATTTTACACTTATACAAATATATTCATGGGTAGGATATTCAGATTTTGCCACACTGGACCTTTAAGTACTGTATGCTGAGGCTTTCATTACCATTTTACTCTTTTGTAGATAGATATGCAGATATGCACAAGAAAACAAAATTGTGAGAAATGGTCCTATTTTGGCTAATAGAGGACATTGAAAATACTATGATTCACATTAGTGAGAGGGAGAAACCATCACATTTAGGAAATGGTCAACATAACAGGTGACATTTGTCTAAAATTTGAGAACACATTGTTCACTTTTATTTGCTCATCACTTTGCTTAAAAGTTAACTTTTCTTTAACTATATCACAGACCTAAATGTACATTGCATTTGCTCTAGTTTTCTTTAATATATTCTCTGCAAAAAATAAATAAATAAATAAAAATAACAGAAGCCAAATTGTAAGGTGTCTTTGCAGAGGATTTATTTTTGCCACTGTCTGGGTAAATGTCCTTTGGGAAACGGAACTGGATGTGCAGGAGGAATAAAAGGCTGTTGAAAAAGTGGACTTTGGAGAGGGGATGGAAGGATTCGCCTGACTGTTGCAAAGGGATTTAACAGATTGACAGAAACTGCAGGACAGCCGACCCCCCCTCTCTGATAGTGTGGGCATCACAGCTCTAAAGGAGAAAGAGGGACTAAAGAGAGCCTTCAGTGTAAAGAAGAGTTCTAATGTGCCATATCTTCTTTTCTATCTCTTCAGGGAAATGTGGAAGTCTTCCCAACAGATGTGTCCTCTGGGCTTTGAATCACAAGATAATTAAAAGGCACTTGACGATCAGAGGGATGCATTCTAATATTGTGCCGCATCATTTTGTCTAGAACTCCACACAATGCTGTTGCGTTGATCGAATGCACTCAAAGGGCTCTATATGAGCAAATCATCACCTGCTTTTCATCATGCAAAGATGCAAAGAGAGGGGCTATCATTTTGTCAATCAAATACCAAAATAGCACTGAAAATCTGTTACCTTTAAAATGGCTCAAGTTATTCCATGACAATCAGTCTCCATTTAGGAGCAAATACATGCAATACCAATAGGTTTCCCTGCACAGCTGATGGTGCAGGAGCTCTTAAATAACAATCATAATGTCATATTTTCACATCTGACACAAGTAAGCAGGGCAGCTATCCGACCGCAGCACCCAGTGAGGAGCAGGTCAGAGGGCACAGTTATCTCAGCACCAATCATATGTATTGCTCAACAATCCTATCAAACCCCCCACAGATATTTTATGGTCACCGCGTGCTTGAGGTCAGTAATAATCATGTGTATTTAATACGCAGTAGACATCAGTCATCATGTAGGAAATGAATGCTTGTCTCCTCTTTTTTGGGGGGCTGATGTCACCCTCTGGTTAACTGACCATATCTGTTCACTGGGAGATGCTTGTTCAGAATCGAAGGAGACTGTTCAGCTTTGGATCTGGAAATGAGGCTGTAGATTGGATTATGATGCCATTTTTAATCCGTCTTTTTCCCTTGCAAGATATTGCTCCACCCCTGCTTCTTAGCGTTATACAATACTTGACAAGAGGAGATTTTGCTGAATTCCGCCACAGTGATGACTATGTGATTCCTTGTGACACTCTAATTTGAGCTTATAGTGCCAAAGCTTTGATGCAGACATGGGAATAAAACTTTTAGTCACAGAAACCCTTCTCTTCTGCGGGTCCATTTAAAAGGTCCCACTCATCTACTTGTGTACTTTAATTACAGTCATCTTGTCCTGTCTCTGATCCTCATTTTGGAGGAAGTAGGCATCCAAGTATCATATTTCTCCTTCAGTTCATTAAAATTAAAGTACTAGTGGAAACTCATCTCAACATGCTGTGTTAACTGACATGAATGCCTTCGGCTCAATACTACGAAAAAAAAAAAGAAAGGTGTCATAGATGTTGCTTTCCTACAGTAATGGGCAGTTATAATTTAACTGACTTGTATATACTGTACAGTAAGTAACTGAAGTAAATGTATCTGCTAGTGTTTCATCTATGCCATTACCCTGTTCCACACAGTGATAGTGAATTGGCACAGTGTCGGTTTTTTACTCTCCAGATTGAATGCCACATCTGTGCTTTTAATTGTAGAGCTGATTGATTATGTAATCATTGTGCTGAGTGCTTGAACTGCAAGCAAACTGCTCTCAGATCACCAAAATGTTTAATTATGGTAATATACAGTATCCACCTTCAGACCCTGGACAAGTGGGTGGCTAACCTCATTTATTTATTTATTTTTAGAACACTTCACTCTCAGTGCATTTTCATTTAGGGTAATTATTTAATTTACGTATCTCTCAGAGCCGCACATGCATCTGTTTCACTGAGTGGGGTGTGAAACAGATTCATTTGTGACTTGCTCAACAACACTTCAAAACTGCTGGCTGGGGCCAAATCTCTGACTTTTCAGTACCAGGACAGACTCCCTGAGTCCAAAATCACCCTTCCATGTGACATTTAACAAAGTGAGTAAGAGCAAGGAGAGGGTCAGAGGAAACACAACCAGCTGGAAGGAGCACAACAAAAATGGCAGACTCTGTTCTTCACAATGTCCTGCCCTGACTGTCTGGAGATAGAAATACCTGAGTGGTATCAGTATAATGCCAGGATGCTAGTATACAGACTTGTACTTTTTGAGTAGAAACATATAAACTACTAAAGGAAAGAGACAGGTAAAAAATACAGAATTAACCGATCAAATTGTAAAAATTGGAAACAACAGAATTGATGAGCCGATAATGTTTCTACCAAATATGCCTATTTGTTAGAATTTTAAGCACAAGAAATCCCTATTGTAGTTGTACAGATCTCACTTCTCCCTCTTTCTGTTTAATTCCAAGTCATACACACAAACAATAAAAAAAATAAAAAACTTTTCACGAGAGCTTAAGACAGTACATCAGTAACAGAAAACATCCTGTGATGTCAGCCACCACTATGTGTCCCTTCTCTCAGGATAAACAGGCAGATAAATGTATCTGTTTTCTATTCTTGGGAGAGTCTTATTTAGCATTTGCCTCCAACACCCTGGGCCCGTGAGCAACTTGCACTACAACTCACATGTCTCTAAAATCGGGACATCTTGTTCTGGAGGGGGGAAACACCTTCCTGTGATAAGTGATAGTTTCTATAACGCATGTCATTAAATCATCATAGTTAATCAAACCCCAGGCAGCCGAGCGACGTTCAATGTCATAGACAAGGAGAAATGTAACAGTACGTGTAATAATAATGATACTGCTCTATATCCCTTTACATCAGCATTAATGTCTCCATATGATTTAAATGATATACGTGGTGGGTGCAATGTGAACTAAATGCCAAGGCTGACACAGCTTGTAATGAAATAGTTTTGCCTGAATAATTTAACTGGAGAAAAATGTGTTCAATTAAAAGAAGCTGAGGTTCTTGCCTATGTACAATACAATCTATAAAGTTGTCAAAATAGATGTCCTTTGTCAAATTACTTAAACCTGATGCAAGCAGAAGGCTTTGAATGCACGGCCCATCCAATAATAACAGCCTCTACAGGACATCTGAGATGCTGAAAAATGTACATGCTCATGTATGCATGTGAGTTAAATTCACCCACTGTTGAAATCTTAAAAGAGAGGACAAAGGACCTCAAATCTAGTTAAGAGCCTCCATGTGGCCATGAATCAGATGCATATGTCCAATAACATACTCAAGGGCACTACGAAGGAATCTGTCCGACAACAGGAGTGCTCATGGACTTTATTCGGTTTTGCTGCTGTATTTTGTCAGCAATGAGTTGATCACCTCCATTGCTGCACAACTATAATTATTAAATCACATTTAACCAAGTGTAAATTATTTTAAACTGCTGCTTTTCAAAAAAAAAAAATACTACATAGAAAAGAAGAGCAGAGTAAGAAAATCAATATGTAAGCCTGTAAAGACAATGTGAAGTGAAGGCCTCATCATTAACCCTAATCAGTGATAAATGAAGTCCCCTCAACACAAGTTTTGTCAAATAAAGGAGAATGAGCCACTAAAGGGATTCAATTATAAATCTATTTGAATAGCATCTGCCCAATTTGGCCAAATTAACAAAGGTCTTGTTTCATAACACAAGGCCTCCTAACTAATGAATTAAATTCTTCTTCGTTTAGAGTAAAGATGCTATTACATGTGTAATATATAATAGGAATACTATTTTATAATAAAAAATGTTCCTTATCCATTCAGTATAGGTGAACTGTAAGGGTTCTGTAAAGCAGTGAAGCACATTAATAACAGTTATGTCTCTGGAAAATGTAATCTCTGAGTATGAAGGAGTAAGAAAGTGATGAAGGTGGAATAAAGCTGGATAAAACGATGACTGGGCTGCTCTCTCAGTAATGAATGCCCTAATAAATGATAAACACACAGAGAAAAACATCTGGGCCTGTGCAAGGCATGTGCCTTCTTTAAAGTGACGCCTCATTCTGAAACATTTGTTGTGAGGGAGAGCACGTGTAAGGTGTCTGAATTTACCTGAAATCACTGTAAGGGTGAATTATCCAAAATCCGGCGGATTTAACCCGCTCTTGTTCCCGTTCCACCGCCTTCTCACTTCCAAACATCCTCAGGGAGAACTTGTTGACCCCTGGTTGGAGCATTGCTCCAAACTGTCTGTGCATGAACCCAGCTTGATATAATCTCTCGTCGTCCGGCAGAATTTGATCAATGCCATCCAACTTTATAAACCCTGCCTGCTGGCCTGGGGACTCGTTTTGGGTACCACCGCCACCGCTGGCCCCTTGCGCGCCTTGATCCGGCGGCCCATCACCGATGGCTCCGGGGGGGCTCTCCTCGCTCGGGGTGACATCCCCCTCGGTGATGAGGCGCCTCTCCTCCGCCGAGTCCGAGTCGTGCACATGCCGACTTGTGATGGACGAGAGGCTGCCTCGAAACCTCCGACAATCTCCGTTTGAGCTGGTCTTCATCGGTCTCCCCATGTCCGTCTCCATGATCACAGACTCCCCACCTTTGGTCTCCCCGATGCCTTTACAGCTTCCCCCAGAGGTCGGCGACGGTAGAGGTTTCATCCTAATACTCTTTCTCCGGGTGTCCTTGTCTGCGTCTTCTCCTTCGCCCATTATAGATGCTTTCTGTCCAATGTGCTGTGGCAAACTGTAGAGCCTTTTACGCATGGAGGAGTGCAACCTGTCCATTATGACATTGAGACACAGTGGAGAAAATTAAATAAATCCTGATTGTTAGGCTGTATTGAAACGACTATTGCCACCAGCCCCGCGCTCCCTATCTGTTTGTGAGAGCGATCAGTCTGGAGCTAATCTGAATCCCTGAAAGCCTGCTACACATGACATGGACCGTCGTGGCTCTACTGAAACAGACGGGAGACACTCTTTTTCATAATTAGACTACCTGACAGTTTGCATATGTCCTCACGCACAGTCTGGGCGGTCCGCTTGGCCACAGCGTCCCCGATGTGCATCTTTGTGCCGCTTCGACATTGTGCGCAAAAGTAGAAAAACTGCTTGAAAGTCACCTTAGCGTGACATGTGAGGGATGTGCCGACGGACGGTGATACGGAGACGAGGGAAAGGTCATGCGCGGCGAAGGATGCTCTTTTCATCAGATGTCTTTCCAGCTGCCGTCAAACAACGCGACACAATCATGAAAAAATACAATGGAGCATTCCAGGGACTGCTGACATCACTGATCCATAGTCAGGGTGCGTTTTGGTGAATTGTGAATATTCATGATGCTGATCTATTGGGTTGCCATAGGAGCGAGATCTGCAAATAAGCTCAGCCCACCTTGTTTAAAGGGGAATGCTCTTCCCATTCTTAAAACGCTCTCCGTTTATCAGGTTAAGGCTACAGGTAGGCGATGCAAGCCCGTTGTTTAGCACCGCGAGGCTGGATGCTCCAAACGGGTAAACCAAGCAGCAGCCTGTTTGTGATCCAGATGATCAGAGCGATCCTCTGCGTAATTTGCGCACACAAACGCCGGTGAGGTAGAACCTCGTAAAACGTGGTTTATAGAACTGTAAGAGCGACTTCTCATTTGGCAGCAAACACAAATAAAAGCATGCACACTTTGACACTAATATCAGTCGGTTCGTTCATGGATTTTACATAACCTTTTAACAGATCATGCCACAAATCATGGGGGGAAAAAGTTTATTTTTGACATTTGAAATATCCTCTTCACGTAGGTTGATGTCAAACAAAAGCGTTACCGCCTTCAGAATGACGCACTGGAATGTTTCGATCTTATGAGTAAACCTTTGTAAATATCCAGGCTATTGTGTAATATTGACAGTATGTATCCTCAGTAATTAAACATCACTGCATGTATGTGGAAGTAGATGTTTCTTACCTTTAATGTCAGCGTTTAAGGTCATTCATTCAAGTCCAAAGTGGGCACTTGGGAGTTTCAGCACACGATGATCTGTTTCTTTCTGTAATAAATTTCAATATGACAAAAGAAATAATTAACAAAAGAAAAAGAAAGAAAAGAAAATCACTCACTACCGTAACAGTCAAGCACAAGCAGACCCAACATTTGGTAAATCCTACATGAACATGGGAATGATTGAGCCCTTCGGTATTAAAAAACATTAAACATCAAATTTGCTGTAGGTATTATAATGACTAATACAATGTACTCATCTTAAGTGATACCATTGTTAGTCATAGAGTTTATATTATTGTGATCAACAAATGAAAGGTTCTACAGTTTTTGTGGATATAGGTCAGAATTTTGCATTTAATTGTGGCGAAGAGACAGACTTTTTGTTCCTGGATTTATAAAACGTTCTTGTCTCTAAAAAAAAAAGTGTTCCTCTCTGGGCGTTTTTGAAATATAATACAAAAACTATACCTCTTCATATTAGAATAAAATGAGATAAGTGTGTATTTGTAAAATGACAGGCTAGATGTGGAAAGAAAGAAAAACAGTGTGGAGATCAGACCAAGTCAAATTACAGATAACATGACAGGTATTGATACATTTGGACCAAAGAATAGTTCTAACAGACATGTCAGCTGATATTGGTTTATTCCAGATGTTTCAAGTGTGGTGTAGGGCAAAAATGTCAAACTAGTTTTGATGTATTCCAGAAACATTGTCCTTTACGCAGCTGGTCTATGGTAGTGAGCACTGGAGTTGACTTTTTATTCTTTTAATAAATTGAGAAATGTCTGACAAATAAAGTAATCTCCATGTTTTAATTTGACACACACACACACATCTACTCTGTATCAAAACATGAGTATAAACCACTAGACAGCACAAAGTAACCAACTCCTGAATTCCTGAAAAACTCTGCAAATTATCAGATGTAACAACTGCTTATTAGAGAAAAGGGCATATGTTGGAAGAGTGCTGAGGAAGCAGCTTGTGAGCTATGTCTGTCAACCCCTGGAGTACTATGAATCTCCAAGTGGCCGATCGGAAGTCCTGCCAACAACTTGACAACACAGAGCTTTTCTTCTCTCCAGAGAGGATGATAGTGGAAGACTGGAGAGGACTCAGCCTCAGAAGAAGATGGCTTCCACTGATCTAGTCAACTTTGTCTTTGGATTGACTGTGATTCCATGACAGTCTGCAGCAAAAGCAAAAGCACAGTCTGCACTTAAGATAAAGGCAAAGATGGAGATGGAGGCAGCTGTGTCAAGTTCTGTGTCTACTGACACACGCTCTGTTTAAATGAAGCACAATCTGCAGTAGAGATGGAAGACGAAGCAGCTGTCTGTATTGGAGGGAAAAAAGTCTGCAGTGAAGATAAAGGCAAAAAAAAAAAAAGATGAGGTAGACCACAGACCTGACCCAGGAACAGAATTGTTTTTGACCAGACAGAACAGATCCTCCTTCATCTACCTGAGATACATTTAATTGGATGAGAATGAGGAGAATATATAGCTACTGGGTATGCTGGACAAAAAGACCTGAGCCTTGATGATGGAGGCAGAGCAGTTGAGATTAGAACTGACAGACATCACAGAGGAGAAGATGGAATGGGAGGCATCCAAACCGGAAGGTATCAAAGACCAACAGTGAAAAGGCAGAAGACTGATACATGCCTAACCAGACAAGTTAAAGCAGAAGTAAGCGATCCGGTTGTTTTGGTTAGCTTCCTGTCAGCCGATGGAGTTAGCAGTCCTCACCCTCGTCCCTACGTCACCACATTCACGCGCATCCCTTGGCTGCACTGGCACATGACGACCTGGACGAGAGAGAGAAAGATCAATTTATAAGTAAAATTGTCAATCCTGAAAATGAGATGGGGGTTCAAATCAAATCAAAGAAAACGTATACATGGAAACAATTTATCCAGCTTTTTAAATTAACTGGGGGTTACCCAACGTTGCTCAGTCACCTCCCAAAGGTATAACATCCATTACTCATGCACTCTCTGTCTCTATCTTCTCTTTTCTTGTTCCTCTCACTCTCTCTTTTTACAGGACCAAGAAGCTAAAACAAAAACTTCATTCCGTGAGTTTGCATCTGTCTGTGTGGGCTTTCTCTGGGGTTTCTCCCATTTTCCAAACACTTAATTTAAATAATTGAAAAAGTATGTGTGGGACAACAAAGTTTCACTAGAAAATTTCCTCTGGGGAAATTTTGATAGGACCACGGGGGGTTACTGCAGTTTTGCAGAAACGTGCAATTTTAAAACAGGGGTCCGTTCTGCTTCTCTCAGAAAATCTTTGTATTAGAGCCAATGAGGAGCAGAGACAGACGTGGCATTTGAGGTTTGACACTTCTTACACACTTTGGACTACCTCAATTTTACAATGAGAATAGAAAAATATATCTGACCTCGATCTTAAAACAAGTAGCCTAACTTAGTTTGTCATTCATTGGGCAAAACATATCAAGATTTAGCCTAGTGAATAACTATCTGCCCTCCCCGAAAGATAATAATAATAATAGGCTAATAATAATAATAAGACTTTATTAAGGACACAATCCAGAAATACATAAGTCTCTTTTAATAATAAAAAGCATATTGGTATTATACTGATATCTACTCTGGCCCTCTGTAACTTATCAGATCAAATCGAGTGTTGAGGTATTAGCCTACCACCCCTGGTACCAACTTGCAGCCTCCTATCCTACTAACTTTTGACCTGGATGATATCATTTCTGAGCGCTGCGCGGCGCGGCTTGTTTACCTTAAAGTTGTTACTGCTAATACTATGGTTCATTTCTGCGTGTTTCTGACTTGTCGGAACAAAATGACCAGCTGGACGAAGTTCAGCTTCCACAGGCTTCCTGTCCCCAACCTGGACTTACTAAAGCTCTGGCTAGTTGCGCTAAAAATGGAGCCGAAGTGGAATCATTATTATCAGAATGAGGCGCTCAGAGATGACATCATCCAGGTCAGAGGTACATCAACCTACAGACCCCGGATGTTGATAACAGGTAAACCCCAGACTCAGAGGGGAATACTGTAGCACTAGTGTATCATAACAAAATATTGATTAAATGAACTAGTGTTATTTAGAGGCCAGATTGTAAAAAACGGCAATTCCCCTTTAAAGCAGAAGTAAGCGATCCGGTCGTTTTGGCTAACTTATTGTCAGCCGATGGAGTTAGCAGTCCCCGCCCTCGTCCCTACATCACCACATTCACGCGCATCCCTTGGCTGCACACACAGAGAGGACCGCCCCTTTATGCCGTTCTCTCTCCTCATTGGATAAAGGTTGTAGGATACAAGGAAAGTTTTCTCCTCGGCTTACAGCAGAGCAGAGTGACCGACAGACCCGTGTTTCAGACCAAACACTCTATAAAACTGATTGCTGTCGGAAGATATAACTATTTAAGACTTATATTAACACAAATATTCCGCTTACTTCTGCTTTAATAATCTTTCTCAGGATATTCTGACGCACCTGTACATTGGAAATAATTGGAGTAGTATATGCAATAATTACTTAGGCTACTGCATAGATCTTGACAGCCCTAATTTACACTGTTGAAATCACACCCGACATGTCCAGTGATTTTCAGCCTTCTGTGATTACATTTGTGCCCCCCCTCCCCCTCAAATAGGTGACCCATTCCCAAATTAAAACGGCAAAAAGCGACTTGTTTGCATCCCTGCATTTTAGCAACTTTTTTAAAACCATAATTTCAAATGAGGAGGCCGCTGTCTCTTGAGCATCCTAGGAACCACAGTTACCATCTTTCACCATCTGACCACTTTCACACTTTTCACACTTCAGGACCATGTGATGTGGCTGAATATGCTTCAGCTGTCAAATGTATACACTGGCTGCATTATGTTGTAGAAACAACATCTGTTCTGTGATGTCAGGATATTGATTAAAGCAGCCTAGCCCTACATTAATTTTGTCTCCTTGAGTGGATCCCGTGATTGTGGAATTAAGTGACAATGAACTTCATTGTTTTAAGTACAATTACCTTTTCATTTCCCATGTCTCCATCGGTGCTACAATAAAAACAACAAAAAATGCACTATCTGTCTGTCTGTCTAGTGTGCTCTCTACTATGTGCTACCAGTGTTGGAAATTAATTTTCAATCCAATTATCATTATGCCGAGCTGTTTTCCAGTAGGACAGTGCCCTCATTGCAGCAATGTACATACTCCATATGTACACCAGTCAGTCACAGTAAAGGTAACAGGAGGACTTGGATGAAGAAAAAATAATCGTTCTGCAGCCAAGGACACCAACAGAAAGGAGAAAGTCGTGCAGTATGTTATAGTGAACAGCAAATCAACCTCGGAAAGGCAAAGTGATCTGTTGCTTAACTTACATGTTGATCTCGCTTGATATGGCTGTTTTCATGTTAGCTTGTAGTTCTGCCGTGATCTCGGGTCTCCAGCTACTCTGGGCTTAGCTCCGCAGCACAGTGAATCAAGAATACGCTCAGTTGGCGAGGGCGACCGCATTTGGTCGGAGCAGAACCGTCTGTAGACATGAGGACCGACTCCATGTTTTTTCCGCTCAGTTCAGTTCAGTTCAGTTCGCATTGACCGCCACTGAAGACGCGCGCTGGCGGCGGACCAGAGCATAGACCAGAGGCCCTCACCTAGCTGCCCCCGCCCCGACAGGTCAGTTGTTTAACTCGGTTGAAAGCTCTCTGATAAACTATACCCGTATTGTCAAGTGCCAGATGCAAATGTGTCACCCTGGTGCGAACATGCAGTCTTTCTTATAACGTTACACTCACCCTGTTTGTTACTTAGCAGGTCGGTGTTTATTCGCTGTGGAAAATATCTCGAACAACTTGTCTCCAGGAGAAATGGCCGCCAACCAGGTATGGCGTTTGAAGCGATACGCCCGTTTCACCCCAGGTCTCAGAGAGAGGGGAGGAAAGCCTTGGACGGTATGACATCTGCTCTAAACTACACTTGTAGCCGTTGAAAAACATTATGCTAGCTAGCCGGTTGAGATTAGCTTTGTTAAGCTAATGCTAGCTCTTGGTAGTAGCAAAGATAGCCTACTGCAGTAGCCTGACATTCAGCTGACAGTGTTGCTGGTTTACGGGCTCAACATCATTGTGTGCACACATGCATTGAAGCTCCCTTCAAATACTGTTGGTTGTAATCAGTGTTTTGTTATTGGGGCTAACAGATAGGTAGTCAAAGGACAGGATGCTAGTGGCTGAGAGGTGTGTGTATGGCAGCTGCACTGATTCTGGACCTCAGCATCACTGTAGGTCATATGGTAAAAGTTGAAAAGAAGGAATTAAGGATCTTCAGTGTCTTTATGCAAGTGCTTTGAGGATCGTTGGGAACTAATATTTGAAGGGAATATGAGGAGTAAAGCTCCCTCTACAAATAAGACCATTAGACCAAATCTTTAAATTGTAAAACTGTTATAATCCAGGCAGAGATCCTTGAAGTGCAATATCTCCTCTTAGTTGAAATAAATAAGTAAAAAAGGTAATTCATTTACACATGATTAACGTTCACAACATAAGAATTGCTTCTAAATGTGTTATGAAATTCTAAGTGGTTGGTAAATTTCCCTTCATTGATAGACGAACAACAAATTATGTTAAAAGTGTGTGAGAGTTTAATAAACACTTAATAAACTAAATTTCTCAATGTCCTGTATGTGTTGGGTTTCAAAAATATTAGTTTTAATGGAGCTTGACAGATGGTTAAGAGATATGGGAATAATACTGTTTGCTTTGCTGTAAAGAAAAAAAAGACTGGCATATAGCCTAAGATTGTGGCTTTGTCTTTCATTGACTGCATCAGACTCTAGATGGCAAGCTGGAGCTGCAGTTTCTGAGTGAAAACAGGAGTTGAGGACTGTGAAACTGAAGTGTACCCTTGTACATTATATTGTATGACAACTCATGAGAGTTTGGATACAGTTGCACACACTGTCATTGGACCTTGTGGGATGTAACACAGTTCAATTTGTGAGCATGGAAATACATGAATCTGGCTGATTTTATTTTATTTTTAATATTGATTTACATAGGATCATGGAACTTTCTAAAAATAAGAAAATTGAAAATGACATAAAATACAGAGCATGTGACCAAGTAGTCCTTCAATGCCCTCAAAATCTTATGTGATAAAACAATGTCTATGACATGCCTCATTTAGTTACATTATGGTTTAACCAAAGACCTAATGCCTGCCAAAATGTGCTGTAGAACCATCATCAGATGATCAAGAAGATTAATCACTCACTGTAAATTTGCCCTGCTTAATATTCTCTTCTTTTTTACCAGGTGTATGAGACAAAAGGCAGTCAACCTGAGATTGTCCTTACATTTTTGGAATCTGGATATTTGCTGGTATCACAGGATCGGGAAAGTTTGGTAAGTAAACAATATGGCGTGATTGTTTTTATTTTTGTTTCCATGGATTGTCTCGTATAATGCTGAATCCGTGTCCACTCTATTGTGTCATCCAGCCTCATGCATGTCCATGTTGTTAGTGAGAAGGCTATTCTTTCAATTAACTTTTTTACAGCTCTCTGATGTGTGCAATAATTTAATACCATTAATTTACTTAATTTATGTTATTGCATATTACAATCCTACCAGTTCACTGCCTTTACTGTCTTTCAAATGAATGGTTTGAAATTCAACCCTTCGGGAAAGGGAATGGAGAAAAGATTGAAGTCAGATTATTTTCCATATGGTATTTACCTTAAAAAGAGTAGTTATTATTGATTAAGTTATGCTGAACTTGAAGTGCCAAATCACATGGACAAAGGCTATTCAAATGATGGTGGAGTAGTTCAGCATAGTAACCAGAGACTTTCAGCTCATACGATCCGATTATTCTGGCTGTAGACACTGGATTAGTAGCAGATGTCAGTGCATAAAACACTGTGTTGCATAGATGCTGCATGTGTACCTTTACTTGAAGCTCTGTTATTCAAAAAATAAATTGTGGCTATAGGGGAATTGCTTGAAATAATTTACGGCTGCAGCTGTGAATGTCATGCTCCGACACTGGCAATTTGTAGTACGTCACAGTTGTTATTATTGGTTGTCCTCCCCCATGTGGAGGGGACACTGAATATGAATTCTATTAATTATTTGTAACGCTATTCCAAAGTGGGATTCCTTGATGAAAAATGACTCTTCATTCAATTGTGTACATGCATCCTTAAATGCTTTGTTATGTTATTACTGTGATGGTGTTTCCTGACCTGGCTCCTCTGTATTCAGCCACACGTTTCTCAGATCTCGTTATTTGTGTGTGTGTGTGTGTGTGTGTGTGTGTGTGTGTGTGTGTGTGTGTGTGTGTGTGTGTGTGTGTGTGTGTGTGTGTGTGTGTGTGTGTGTGTGCGCTTGCATGCATGTGTATGTGCTCGTGCGTGTGTGCATATGTGTGGGCATATGTGCTGGGGTAGGGGTGGGGTTGCTTTTAAACATGTAAAGCACTTTGTGCTACATTTTTAATGTATTAAAAGTACTTTATAAATAAAGTTTAGTATATTATTATTATTATTATTATTATTTACCAAGGATCCCCCTTGAATTTAAAGAAATAAACAATTAGCTTTATGTAAAGAGACTATGTAGTGGCATTTTCAACAGCACATTTTCCAAAGTGGCAAACTAAAAAGGGATGCAAATGAGTAACAGAAATCTGCTTTCCAGATAAAAAGCTTCGATGGAAGCTGTATGAAATATTCTGCTGAGCAGCTTGACATTTCTGCTCAAATCTTATGGGACTTGACTGTGAGTGTTTTGGTTGGATCAAGCCAAATGTCCCTCATAACCTTACGAGTACAGGTTCAAAATCGGTTAAAGAACTTCTATTGCGAAAGATTTGGCTCACAAAAAGCTAAAAACCACCACATCCTTGGTTGAGATTAGGATTTGGGTGCAAGATTTTAATGTGGTTTATTGCAAATGCACTTTACATTGTTATCTTCTCTGTGCACTGTTTTTTCAACCTTGTGAGTTGTGTATATTAACTACTAGACAATTAGGCCGATTGCAGCTGTGGACAGTCATGGCAAAATAACTGAAGTCACCATCAAGAATAATGGTGAAAACTGAGTTGTAACCCCCTTTATCAGGTGTGCTTCACTATAGTAGTCTGGTTCAGCATGTGAAATAGTAAGAGAAAAACATGACTTGGCATTTTTACCAGGCCTAAGTTTGCTTTCTGCTCCTCAGACAAAAACTTAAATTTAAGGGACTTCTCAGTGCCTCATTAATGGTGTTCTGGCAGGGTACACGGCTATCTTGCTGCACCAGGGTGTTGAGCCAGACAGATATTCAGGTCAGACTGCAGAGAGCTTTCACCGAGGATGATAGACTGGTCTATTATAGCTTGGTGCAGTGAATGCTCAGAAACTTTCAATACAGAGAGCTCAGACATCTAGACTACATGATAAGGACAGAAGGAAACTTCTGGGACTGTCTTTGAACAATGCAGAAATGGGCTGTATTAGAGAAAGTCGGGGTGACTGTGGAGCTTTAGTGCTTTCCTTAAAATATAAATACTCCCGACTTAACAGGCATCACTGATCATAATAAAGATGATGATGTTGAATGCTATATCTCTTGAAAATATTCTTGCTGCATGTCAAATAAAGGGAAAAACCCACCGCAAGCCACTAGAACAGCTACAGCGCACCATGGCATTGATTCTTGGAAACCCCTGTTGGGAGATGAATGCCATTCTTCCAATGAATATTCCCTTATTTGGTCCTTTCATGATGTTTGTGAAGAACCTGTCAGTGCTAAATGCCCCAAAGGTGTATGCTTAGGCTTAAATCTGGTGACTGACTGATGAGGCCATAATGTGATTACTTTGAATACAAATAAATACCAAACAGCATGCTGCCATATGATTCAAATCATTTGTATGTCCCTCAGAAAATATTTACTTTTTAACTAATGCATTCAATTTTATTCCGCTGCAAAAGCTTTTCCCCCCTGCAACACAGTTAAGATAATTCCTCTTTGAATAACATAGCATAACAATTTAAATTTAAAAAAAAAAAAAAAAAAAGAAATAACTTCACTGGAAATGCAAAAGTCAAAACAAGTTAATATTTAAATTAAAATATTTAGGCTAGGTCACAATATCAGGCTACCATTTATTATTATATCTGCTTGTTGAATTGTTTCTATCATATGAAACAGCTTGTAAGCCCCAAACTTGAGGTTCAGAGGTTACTGGGTGAATAGAGACCCCTGCAGGCAGGTCCAGGTAATATTATTTTTCCAGTCTTCCTGATAATGTTAGAATACTTACGTGTGTCCTTGACATTTATCCAGTGGTTTGAAGTGAATGAGTGGAAATTGAGATGATTTTATTTGGCACATTTGGTATAGTTTTTACATTAAGTGTTTTTTGTTATGTTATCCAATCACTTAATGCAGCTTGTATGAAAACCGTTTGCTAAAGACTTTCATTCTCTGGTCCCTTCTCAGGATACCGTCCCATTGCTCTGTGGCTCAGACTCTATCAAGGTAGAGCAGAAATCTGATAACCTGATACTTCAATTTAATGTGAAGGTGAGTCGTGAGATGCATTGCAATCCCATGGTGAATAGTGGTTTCTCAGTGTCTGACCTAATACCTTAATTCACTTTGTAAGATGAAGATCCATGTTTACACGTGAGGCTAATAATGTTCAAGATCAATATGATTATTTTTGATACAGTTTATTCTAATGCCATAATGCTGAACAGCTTCACTTATATAATTCAGTTAAAATTTTAGGGTTCAGACATGAGTTGCCTCTGTGTTTACCAAACCTTTTTTTTTTTTTTTTGTCTGTCAGTTTTGGCGCTTTTCCACTACACAGTCACGGAACGGCACGGCTCGGTAAAGGTGTTTTTCCACTACAGCTGAGTTCTCTAGTTCCTCCTCAGTGGGGGCAGGGTAGTCGCAGGGGCGATCGCAGGGCCGCATTGTCCGTCTCTCTTTTTTCGATCCGTTCGTCAGCTCCAAACTCACTCGTCTGCACCTCGATTACGGACCACAGCGTGGTTTTCCACACAGCATCATTTAACTCGGGTGAAGGAATAACAACAGTCTCGATACAGATCAGTGGACGCTGTTGCCGCTCTGTTCTTGAAATTTCCGGGTTGGATTCTCATGTTGGACACAGCGCTCGCACTCGTCCAGTGACGATGCTCTGTCTAGTCAGTGGAAGGCAGTGGGCTGAAATTTAGTATTGCTTCGGCTCGCTTGGAACCAGGGCAGAGGCGGTACTAAAATAGTACCTGGTACCAGGTACTAGGGGCTAGTGGAAAAGCAAAAAAAGCGGGCCGTGACGTGCCGTGCAGTGCTAGTGGAAAAGCGCTATTTGAGATCAAATTTGTGGGTTTCTGCAGGGAGAGAGCCGCATGATAAGGATGCAGTTTGATGGAAGAAGCAGGGCAGAGGCTATAAAGGGGTGTTCAAGTGCTGTGGAAAAACTGATGGAGTACTCCCAGGTCACCACTCAGGATAACACCCCTCCACCCCATAATCAGCCCCCAACTGAGGTCTCTGCACCAGTGATACAGGTTGCCCACTTTACAGTTCACTAAAGGAAATGTCTGTGTTGGAACCAGCATGACACTGACAAAATGCATTTTCTATAGAAGTCCTCAAAAATACTCTTTGTGCGTCTGGTTTGTAGCTGCTGCTTTTTTCTGCCATGTTCCAAGTTTGATGGGAAGGAGCCACTGAGCTCTAAATAAGCATGTGTTCTTATTCTAGTTTCTAAATGTAAAAATACATCAGTGTCATGTAAATTGCCACAGTGGAAGTTACACCCACTGCTTAGTCGACATTATTGTCACAGTGCTGTTACCAGCTTTATGAGCAGTGGCCACATTGTCCTCACTAGATGGTGCTATTTGCAGTACTGTTTTGTTCTAAATGCTGACTCTACAACTGCAGTAGGTGGAGTGAGATAGTCTATATACAGCCCATGTATCATTAGCCAATCACAATGCAACATATGGTGTAGAATGCAGTATGTCCCAACCCAAACACACACACGCAGACAGGAATGTAGAACAATAATATAATTAATTTGTAAATACAACCATCAAAGTGGCATACCCCTTTAAGCCACCGAAGAAAGTAGTTCTTAATATTGCCTTTAACAGTCAAATTGTTGATAAGGAAAACAAACATTTTTGTCCAAAAGCTAAAAAACAACAACAACAACAACAACAACAACAACAAAAGAAGAAGAAAAAAAAAACATGTCATCAAAGCATTTAACCAGCTGAAAAATACACTCTACAAATCACACAGGGATGAGATTGTTGGTGTCTCATGTCAGTACTTGCCTTTTATTTATTTTCAAACTTGAAAACACTCAAGAGGATATGGTTAATTAGAGACTGGATTCTGAGTCAAACTTAGATCCAGCTCCTCTGGGCTTCATAACATTTAACACGAAGGACTGAGAAAGGAATGGACTCTGCCATGGGGTAGAATTTGACCTTTAACAAACAGACTCACTGAAGGAGTTCACAGTGAAGATGAAAGGGCTTTGACTGGTGGATATCTTTCAATTAGTAATGAAGCCATTGATTGGCCTCTTAACCCTGTGGTTTCATGCCGTGTTTGTCAAATCTTTTTTCTTCTTTTGCGTGTCACCCTGTGTCTGCAAACCTGGCAGGGGAAGGCTGTGGGAGCTGAGCCTGAGGTTGTCCAAGGACCATTGTCCATCAAGCGCCTTACACAGGTATTGACTGGGAAAAGTGGGAGGAAGTAAACAGTAAGTTATCCACAGCCGACAGCTGCTAAAAATTGAGATAGCCCCTATGCAACATATTAACTGTAAAATATGTGTTATGTTTAACCATGGAGACAAAGATTTTTACCGGGGTATAGGATGCTTAATCAATTTGTTGCTGTAAATTATCGACCATGTCTTAGTCGATCCTCAAGGGACTGTTTCCTATATTTTGACTCACTGAAATATTTTTTGGACCATCCACAGCACTTCCTGGGAGAGACTGCTGTGACTCTGCCTCAAATATATAGCCACGATTCTTTGGCACAGGGTGACTTGGAGCCAATCCTTCGTGTTTGTTTGCTGGATCCCAGCTTTCCTGCATTTGTGGAGAAGGTGGAGGGGGAGCTGAAGAAATTGCTTCAGGACTGAAGACTCCTAGCAACAACTGAAGGCAGATAGGTCAAGTCAGTGCAATGTTTTTCTTCTTATACAGTTTGTGTAGGCAGTACCTGTGGCGATTTTGTGCTGTTCTGCCAATGTTGTTTGAAATGTTGTTACATATTAGTTGTGATGATACACAGCCCAAAGAGCATGTTTTCAGCTGTATTGAATTTAGGTGTTCAGAGGAAGAATTTCCAAAACAAACCAAAAAAAAAAAAAAAAGATCTGGATTCATTTTTAAACGTTTTATTCAGAAAAAAAGTATTGGTCTCACTCATATGTTTGATCGTGGCTATATACTCTGGTCCCTCTGTTCCCACCTGAATGCAGGTCCATTCCCACCGCAACACACATGGATACATTGTATTGAAAGAGGAGTCATGCAGCTACAGCAGTGAATTTTGCTATGCCAGCTTCCAAGTGATCCCACAATATTAAAGCTTCACTGAGTAAAACAAACTGCCCTCCATATATCTATTTAAGAATACATATTGCATAGGATTATAGCCATGCTATACAGTTAAAGAGAAAAAATAAAAATCAATTCATGAAATTGGGATATATAAAAAAAATATTATTATTACTTTTTTTTTTTTTTTTACAGATTTCCTATCATTTGAACACTCATACTTTAACATATACAAGACACCTAAGTTACTCTGGAAATTAAGTAAAAAATAATACACATTATCATTTTAGTTTAGATAGTTAAACACACAGTAGTCATTTTCTGTTATCACTCTCAATTAAATTTAAATACTGCCAGTCATTGAAGCCCTTGCTTCACAATAAAAGATCTGTTAAAAGTGGACTTTTTGTCACAAACTCAAACAGTTAAATGACAATGATATGCTGTACAAATCTTTAAGAACAAAGTAAAGCAAACTATATATATATATATATATATATATATATATATATATATATATATATATATATATATATATATATATATATATATATATATATATATATATATAATTTTTTATAAGGATGACTCCATAAAAAACATAGGTCATTTTGGATGCAAAAAAGCCACACGAGGGATAACAACAGAAAATGTATATTCTGAGTATCCTATTGCGTAATTATCTTGCATGCATTGTACATGATATGTAATACAAAAGGGATCACCTCATTTGAGGACATGATAAAATTAATTAAGGAGACATCAACAGCACATTAAAAATGTGTACACCTTTGTGGTGGTTTTCATCATTATTCGTCATCCTGAAATCTCCATGTAAGACTGAATAAGGCATGCTTAAGACAGCCATTATGTTCTTTTTGTTGCCAGTGTTATGCTGATATTGTTTCTCATAAAATGAGATAAGATATGCTTTTTTGAAAACTGCCCGGAGCGCTATCCACCGCTGATACCATCTCGTTGTCAAAAATGCAGTTTAGCCATCTCACCTGTGAAGAAAATCAAGACAATATGTAACTATGGCTAATCCTGTCATTGAGTTCTATATTTAGCCCTCGTCCTCTACAACAGTGTCTTACTTGAGTAAATTGCTTATTTTGTATTCCTCTGGCGAATGTTTTTGTCCTTGTGGTTGTTTGTTGAATTTGTTTTCCTACAAAAAGAAGCAGTTTTAATTAAGTGACGATAATAACACAAAATACAGCACTGAGTATATTATATACGTATATATATGTATATATACACACACACACACACACACATATATAGGAAGAGGGATATTCATTTACTTACATTGGCCCAACTGGTTCATCGTCTATGACATGAAGACAGAACAGGACAGAAACAGAACAAAGACAAATATGAGATACAGATAAAATAAAAATACATGTTGTATGTCTCAGTACATTTTCACAGGCAGCTATTAGTTTACAATCATTTCACTATGATATGAAAATTTGTTTGAGATTGAATTTTGAAACCATCCAAAAATGAACAACAATACTGTGTGATAAAGCAGCTGAAAGCCCAGATTTCTTTGTAACATTGTAATACTGATGAAGTCGGAGTCATGCACTGGTGGGAGGCTCTGTCATCAGAGAAATTCGTGTCAGTTGCTGAACAGCTTTACTGTATATGCACAAGTTCTGTATCTGATAAACAGCCTCAGAGAGAAATTACTAAGCAAAAACAAGAGTGTAGATTTAGACACTTAGTTCTTACATTAAGGAAGGTTTCTGGACCACACAAAACTCATTCAGAAAAAAATATATAACTGTGCTTTAAATGGTCAGCGGTGACATATTTTTGTAGAAGGGCTTCTTCTGTGAAAAACTGTGTTATGATCTTGTAAACAACCACAGCTTTATCGCCAAGCATTTCTAATTTAACCTCAGATGCCATCTGAATCTCAAGGGGTTCCAGTTCATTGCAGACTGAGCATATGTGTAGGAGAGCTACAGATGGCTCACTTAAAGCCATCTTTTAATTACACTAAGAAATGTCATAGTGATTCTGGAAATGCCTAGTTCATGGTTGTGTTATTATAACTGAATTGGCATTAAAGAACATGGAGCTAGTCAAAGCTTTCAGAGGATCAGAATATAGAGGTTGTATCAGTTCCCTGCAGTGCACAGTGGTTAATGTCCCTGTTCAGTGCAAATTTCATTCAGATGTTCAACATTTAATAACTTCCTCATTTGTGCAAACATGTGCAAAAGAAGCTTATCCTCTCCATACAGCAGTGCAATAAATAACATACAATAGGCTGTCACAGTCAGAGATACTGCAGGAAGAGGAACTGTATAATGAATAATACTGAATACCGTGGCACTGAGTGACAGGTTAGTTCGAAAACTCACAACCTCAGGGTTGACAAGGTGGTTGGTGTTTAGCATACAGATGACAATATGTCAACAAGTAAGTAACCAGTCACAGTGAGATATTTTCCATGCAGTTACAAATCTGAGATAAGCAGCATTAGCAGCATTCCATGGCATTAATATGGAGCAGGTTATGGCAGTTATATGTTAGACAAAAAAACATGGTTCTGTGATCATTTGGAGGAGAATCCGTTGGCATATCCATCCTTTTCACATTTCATATGCAAACACCGCAAAAGCTACGTTTGCTTTGCAAGCACATAACAAATAACAGATTTTTACTGTGTGAGGTGCATAATAATCATTTGATCTCTGTTATCTTTATTTTTTCAAGTGAATTGAACAGACTTTGAAGTGACATACAGTATACCTTATGTAGGTGCACATTTATTGAATCTTGTGTTGAGCGGTTGTGTAGCAAATCGTCACACAGCAAAATCTGTAATTTTTAGCAACTGGTTTTTGAAACACAGGATAGAAAACGTCAGCCTCTGCCTCAGAGCCTTTGGCTGCGTAGTATAAAAGTGTTCAAACACAGCTAAGCCATCGGGAGACCAGAACTCATAATGCACGCAGACAGGGGCCAAAACCTCTGGGAATATGGGATGCTAAAAGGAGATTTTAGAGAGGCTGTGTGCATCGTGAGCAGGGAGTCCTCATTCCTGATTTGAATGGCATAAACATGACAAATATAATCCACCTTAATCTCTTCATTTTTCCGGTAGATGAAACCAAACTAGAGGCCATGCACAAAGCTTACTTCAGCGGCATAGTTTGTGCATGTATTTTGAGCAAGCAGTCAAGTAGAGCATTTTTCATTTGTTATTTTTTTCTCTAAGTATCAAGTAATTATGCATCTTAGAAAATAAGCAAAGAATATTACTTTTTATCCTTCACATGTTAAGTTAGAAGTTACAAATGCCTTAATAGATTATAGATAAATATGTGACAAATTACCGTGCCAAGCCAAGGAGATCCTCCTACAGAAATCAATTCCATATTAGCATTAATACTATATTAATATAGCTTTAAACCTATCTACAGCACTGGTAAATGTTCACATTAAATGACATATGCAATAAGTTAAGTATCAGTAAGCACTGTTTTTATACCACACTTAATAATTCATTCATTTTGAGTGTGTCACCCTAACCCTGACTGAAGTACAGCTAAAGTGTCTATGAGGAGTAAAGAGGTAGAAAATGACAGGGAGAGGAAGCCTCACATCTAAGGAGAGTTTGAACATTGAAATCTAAGATAGATTCATCTACTTAATATTCCTTCAACCGAGTAAATCTTATTTTGTTTGTGCTGCGTAAATGAAAAGCAGAGTGTATACTGAAGGTTTATTTGTGTAGTCTGCATTAGACTGTGGCGTACAACTATTGCCCAGCTGGCATGATTCATATCAGGAGGGGGAGGGGGTTGTTGTGGTTCTGCATTTTTGCTTGTGTTCATGTTTCAAATGAAAAGTAGGCGGTGCTTCATGAGAAGAGGTCAGACAGAACCTTTGCTGCCTTTGGGCTTTCTGGACAGCTCTCATCGTGTCACATTCCTATCATGTGATTTTTTTTTTGTCTTCCTTCCGAACAAGGGGTTAATTGACCTATGGCTAAGCCATGCCCCCAAACGCGATGAGCCAATCACAGTGCGCATAGCTAGCCCATACACTCAGACATTCTCTGCTTCCACGTCCATTGAAATGCATTGCAGTTAGACAGTTTTCATCCGTTTTTATATGTTTTTTCTTGACATTTTAAGTTTAAAATAGTCAAACGGTGTGCATGGGGTACATGCAACTCCGACACTAGGTATCCCGAGAGGCTGGGTGACGGGGTGTATTTTTTTTAAACTTTTCCCAAGCCACATCTCAACCGAGAGAAGTGTCTGCTCTGGATAAAGTTATGCGGTAGACCACAACACCAACTAAACGTGGATAAAATTAACAAGGATGTCTACATCTGTTCTAAGTTAAGTCAACAACGTATTTGAGGCAGCATATTGTCAGAGATGTTTAGATGTTAGCCAGTATCACAACTTAGCATAAAGTCCACTAGCTTAATGCTAACGTATAATGTAAAACTCCATAGACAGGCTAACAGAAATTAGCCCGTCGTTATCGGCGTTTTGCGGCAACCGACAGCCATAACAGTAAACCTAAGTTAAGTTTTGGTGACTTCGAGATGATATTTAATCTTTCTGTCTCCAAAAATCATCAACTGCCTCCTGTGAAATGTCTCCTACTGTGACAGCTGCCATAGCGCCTGTCACTGAATGTTGACTGTTTGTCTGAGTGAGTGGAGGGGGCGGGGCTTAGCCATGGGTCAATTGTGTCATTGGATGGAACTGAACTTGCATAGAGGGTACAAGAATTTACTAAACGGATGTTGAATTAAAATGAGTATGTACAGTACATGTCTTCAGTGGTTGAAAACAATGAACAAATGAATGAGTCAATTGATCCAGTACTTGTAATTACTTTTGTATTTCTTTGCCCACACTAGATGTGGTTTTTATATTTGTACATAGTGATCAGTACAAAACTGCAGATTCTTCAGTGTACAGTAACCTCAATTAGCCACCAGAGTAGGGACCTTGTTAGTATTTAGTTGCTCTGTACTACAACTGCATTGACCTTAGGAGCAACGCTATTCTTTATTCTGGAGATTAGATTTTAAAAGTAGCACAGACATTTAATCATTCATATGTGGTTGTTCTTGAAAAGCGTCAAGTGCGGTTTAACTCCCTGATGTTGCTTAGCTAGATGGGTCTACCCACCCATCTGTAACATGTTTGCTTGAGTTACTAAGTTCATTTCAGGCGCTGACATGGAGTGCTTAAAACTGTCTTAAGTGAAGTCATTACAATGAGCAAGGAGTACATCAAGCAGTGCTCATAAGAATGTCCTCCCTTGTGCAGGCAGCACAGTAACCTCTTTCATCGCAGTTCCCTGGCCATGATAAAGGGATCATAAAAAGAACAAAAGCCCATCTTGTGTGAGGAAAGTAAAAAAAAAAGTTCCACTGAGTATGTAGCAGCAGACTGAGGTTAGAAATTTTCTCATTAATTTATTGTCTTTACTTTTTACTTTATTAATAATATTTGAAGATGCTAAGATTTAATTTTAAGTTACATATTCACAAGCCGATGAAGCACTGAAATTAAGTTAAATTAAATCAAGGCATGTTGATTTAGATTTTATTGTGACAGTACTGTAATAGTATATTGAATTATTATGTCCAAGCCTAAAGCTTTGACCTCAACTGTTTTGTTTTTGGATCCTCAAACAATTGTTTATTTTATGTCTCACTTAAAGCTGTTCAAAACAATTTATATAGTTGTATTTGATGATGTATGTTTAAAAATGGGTTGAGTAGGTTTTTGAACTCACTGAAAATTATGGCCCTTTAGAAAGCGTAAGCAAATTTAATCCAACATCCATCCAAACATTTAACTACCTGTAGACATGTGACACTTTATGGGTTCAGCCTAATAGAAATGGAAATGAGTGGAGACATTCATTTTATCGTAACTGGTGTGAAAAAAAAGAACTTAGTTCACTGTATTGAGACTCAGCAATATTGAAGCAAAGGTTGTAATGTTTTTGGATGGACTAGGCTCGTTAAAAACATACAAACTGACGGAAAGAAAAATAACGTCTCTGAAACCATGCAGGGTCTCTCACTTACCACCCATATAGATTATGTTGCCATATGGAAAGAAGGGGGGAAGGGAAAAGAATAGTAACCAATTACATTATAAATTAAGTTACCGGTATATATTGGGACTGGTGTTTCCTGACAGTTATCAAAATGCAAACAAATGTGCTGTTTCCATGGTGATTAGTACAGCACAGAAATAGTCAACACTCTTGGAAAAGATGAGGGCCCCCTGTTGTTGACCTGATGTGCATCTTTAGAGATGTGGCATATATATGTCAGTGTCCTTCCTCCCTCTTTCACTACCAGTCAATAGGTCAGGGACATGAGAAGCAAATACATACTGATTTATCATTATTACAGAAAGTGTCAAAGCACTTTTAAAATATTCCAATATTTTCAAGATCAAACATGACACAAAAACACTAAATTCTCTGAGTTGTGATTTGAGCATAAATAATGTAGTTGCCACTTTCATGGTTTATTATTTAGTGTCTAGGGCTTGTAACAGAAAAGGTTTTCTTACCATCAATAATGTCGTCTGGCCTCTTGCGTTTCTCGTACACAACGATGATGACTACTAGGATTATAATCTCTGCAAGCACACCCAGGAAAGGCCAAAGCGGTGCAAGATGGCTGCGCACCCGTAGTATAGTGGTCTGGGCTGTGTTTCCAATCACATTAGTGGCATTGCACTCGTATATTCCAGGATCTGTGGTTATATCCAGGTTTATTATGTTGAGCTCCGTGTAGTTGTCTCTGTTAGTGATGAAGAAGCGTCCAGTGGAGTTGTCAATGTCCTGGAAAACAATTACCATTTCTCAAAGTTAATTACATAGAAAACAGGCTCATAATAATTGATTTGGAGTAAATATATATATAGCATGTCTCTTTTGTGTCTACACATACACACACACAGATATAAACATACTATACAGTACATGTACCGTATTGGATGTTCCGTCGACTTTACGCCATGTCCAGGTGGGATGAGGGTAACCGACAGACTTACAGTACATCATTGCATTTTCCCCCTCGTTTTTATTTTCACTCCTCTTGTGGCCAGTGACATCAGGTTTTGCTGGGAAGGTGAAATAAATATATAAAAAATTATAATTAGCTGAGTTGGCAGAGGTAAAACATTCAAAGGAACGTTTTAACTCCTACCAGATGGCATGAATAAGGGAATAATGATTGGCTGTTCTGGCTACAGTAATAATTTGAGGTATTCAGATGTCCATATGAGAAAGAGAAGTGTAATTAAGAGTCTCTATGGCTGATTGACTATATATTAGGGGTGTAACGGTTCACCAAACCCACGATTTGGTTCGAACTTCGGTTTTTGAAAACATACTGAAAAACCTTTTGGAAAACTTCCAGAAAGGATTGTTGCATTGCAATATCAAGAACATGAACATGACTTAAGTTATATTAACTTAACCAAGTATAACACTTCTCTTTAGACCAGTCCCCTATAAAAAAAAAATAGATCAAAAATAAATTTAAAAAACAATATTCGAGTTAATCTCTTAACTATCCAAGGATACAGAAAAATAAACATTTGTCTTAAGACCAGTCTACATTGTCTGAATAAATAAAATAAAAACTTCTTACACTAGTCCGAGGTATAACAATAAATAAGTAAATAATAATTTCAAAAGAGTAATAGTTGCATGATAATCGATAGGCGCTATTTTCTCTCCGCATCACTGCACACTGCAGCGTATCGACAGCTGTGCACGATTCCATCACCTGTTTCACAGTGTTTACTGCTCGGATAGTTAACGTAAACATGTCTGACTATGACACAAGTGATGAAGACGTTATTAGCACATAGCCAAAGGGAGACCTTTATGAACCTGAATACAGATGCCGAACTTTGTCAGATTGAGTCAGAACGGGCAGAGAGAGAGAGAGCGGAAGAGACCGGGTGATGATCAGTATTGCAGCGCACTGAGTCCGTGATGAAAGATCAGACAGACAAACGTAGGCTACACAGACAACAGCAATTAAGAGGACGATTTGTTTTTCTTGCCGTTATAAAGCGCATAGCGCAGTGACACACCAGCCACATCCACTGAGCTCTGGCTCTGCTGACCGGTGGTTAGTTAGCGGTCAGATTTTCTTGTTAAACTCTTTTTATACAAACAAAGTGCAGCCAAACATCAGGCTGAAAGAGAGAGAGAACTAGCAGAGTCTCCTCTGACGGCTGCAGGTGAGCTGCAGGTGAGCTGGCTGGAGAGCGTAGCGGCACCGTCCTTGCAGGTGATGCACGCTGTCTGTCTGTGTATGTTTGTCGGACTGATCTTCCATCCCAGACTGTGCTGGATTACTACTGATCAGCCGGTCACACTGTCTCTCACAGCTGTGGGTCCAACTTCAGCTTGTCACTTCTCTGTCCCTCCTCTCTCTCTCTGCCCTAATAGGCTTTATGCACAGCTCCACTACATACTGAATTTAAACAAACTCCTTTATTTCCTCTCTTACATTATTGGACAAACTGATTAATCCAGGTGTGTCTGACTCTGACCGCAGTAGTAATCACAATAATGGTCAGACACACCTGGATTAATCAGTTTGTCCAATAATGTAAGACTGTAAATAAAGGAGCTTGTTTAAGTTCAGGAAGTAGTGGAGCTGTGCATAAAGCCTATTAAATTTGGCGTATGAGTGTGGGAGGGGCGGGGATGAACCGATCGGTTTAGGAAGATAGAATGAGTTTCTGAACCGAAGTCCTTTGAACCGAGGTTTTCGGCTTCGGTTCAGAACCATCACACCTCTAATATATATATTTTATAATCATATACTATAAATCACATTGCACCTTTTCCCTTAGGCATGTTATTTTATCACACAGACTAGGTTGCTGAATTTGTGGGTGTTTGTGAGTCTCATATTTCATACATTTGCAGCATTTTCCGTTTGACTCCACTAGACTCACAGGGTTATTTCTTTTTTTGCATTCTTTCTAAAAACGCATTATGAAGGTATTCATCTCGTATGAGGTGAAAGAGCGTCAAACATTTTAACATGTACTATAAATTATTTAGTCGGCTTTTAAAAGCTACAGCTCCCATTAGTCTTTGGCACAGGCGTTGTGAGAACTGTAGTTGTTGAATGAATGCAAAGTAACCTTGTTATGAGAGGAATACCACTCTGGGATAGACAAAAGCATTTCAATACAATTCATAATGAGGTCATGGAAGAGGGGGATCAGTATGATATGAGAGGCTCCAGATGTTCCCATTCAAAATAATTCCACAGTGAATTCCACAGAAGAGATTTTGAGCCAATGGAAAATGTTGTAAACTGGCTCTTGTTAATGAAAGAGCTGATGATACAAATGCAACACAAAGGTTATGGGTTAATTAAATCAATTCAGGCATATGTCATAAAGCACTCAAACAGATGCCAAGTCAAACTAATCCAGCAATAAGGACAGGGAGTAAGCACCCAAAGGTGAGAAACAGATTCTCTATTTAACTATGCACAGCATCAAGAAGATAACAGTTCCTGCTTTTCCGCTAATCCTCAAAATTACAATAATTCCTTCCATGCAATTAAGCAGGATAGGGGAGACGCATAGAGGGAGCATTTTCCAGTAGTGCATGGATAATAGAGAAGGAGGGGTCTGAGCTCTTTGGTGACATCACCCCACTCTAATTATGGTGCACACGTGCTCCCTGAGCAGGGGAGTGGCCAAGCTCATTTGTGCTTTATCCTAACTGTATTATGTCAGTGAGTGACAGCACAGCAACAGCCCTCGGACAGGCACAAACATGGGCACAAACCTCCTTTTCACACTCCTGACTGAGATTACTGCGATTATTAATCTGCATGTGCCAGACAGTGGTAAAGTGACGTATGACTGTGAGGGGGGGAAGTGTGAACAGAGGCAAGGTCATGGCTGTCAGAGAGAGCAGAAACAAACAGAGGGAGATGACACGAAGATGTTAAAGAGACGTGAAATCAAATCCTTCATTAGATACTGTCCACAATTTATGTTTGAGTAGGTACATGTTGTGATTTCTTTTGAGAATTTGTGTAAAATTGTGTAATCTCAGGTAGTCAAATGTATTTCTTTAGGGTACTGTGAAATAAGCAGTATGCATGATCAATCATTTTCACAGAGAATGTTGTGAAAAATTTGGTAAAACTGGTGAAATGCGAGGTACCGAATATGTATCTGTGGTAAGCTTAGTATCACAGACAATAAACTCCACTCCCGCCACAGAGATGGCTGGGACAGGATTCAGAGCCTTAATCCTACAACATCACAGAACCCTCCATCTGTTGCCTCTGAGCTGAGTCCTGCAAGGATGAGTGTGCCAAGGACACTGTAGGCGAGGGATCTCAGTGAACTGCTGCCAGAAGCACGATGCAAAGCTGGCTAGCATAAAAGTGGGCTTGCTACCTGGGTCACAAAAGATGTCAAACACCTTTAGAAAATCACAAGAACACTTAAAAGCTGAAGAGAATGCTTTGTTAAGCTTCAGCATTGGTTCCTACTCTTGACAGTGAAACATTCTGTTATTTTTAATAATTTTACGACATGGGCTCTAGGCCTATTTAAAGGACAAAATCATGCATCATCAGTTTAGTTAAAGCACTGACACTTTTCTCCAGGGGACAGATAGCAAGCCTCAACAATCACAGGCCTGCAGTCTAGTGATGGCTGGGACACTTCATTTTGAATGGCGATGAGTCCCGTCATCTCACAACCCCAGTGAAAGCAGAACACACACGGTCATCACCCATGTTACGCAATCAGGCAGCGCTTGAAGACAGCCACTGAATAAGAGGCAGGACATGCTCAGTATGCACCATAGCCATGCCATGGCAAATTGGCTTAAGCACTACACACAGCCAAGATTCTCTTGAACAGGGTTTCACTTGCCCTTTCTCAGAGAGGATTCCTAATTCAAGTTGATGGCTTCGCTGTCAGCTTGAATGAAACCAACACAGTAGTTTAGCTTTGATTGGGTTTTCCAGCTATTACATACACCGTAGTCGATTTTATTTTAACCACTGTTAGCTCTGTGGGGTTAAGAAAAGAGCAAAAATTCACAGACGTTAAACCATCCGTTTAATTCTATTCTTGAAAGAGTAGGATGCCTCCTTGTGGGCTTAATGTTTGCATGTTTTGGTGAGCATGTGCTGTGCCTGTCCACTTTGCTACAGTGTCCTCTCAGTGAAAGCCAAGAGTGACAACAGCCTCAGGAATGCTCCCTGTCATCCCCACCACTCTGCATGAATTCAAACATCTTTGTCAACAAGAGCTCTCTTTACACAGCTTTAGGTGGTTAACTATTTTCTAGGACACCTTTATCTTTCCATCTCTCAGCAGAAAACCACAGACAACATTACTGTCATCATGCTGCGAGCTAAAATCAAGGTCAGGGTTTCAGAATTCCAGCACGTCACAGAGGTTTTTTTTTTTTTCAAGCAATATTTTTGACATTCATAAATTACAAAGGTTCAGGCTTACCTTTTACTTCAATTGTTGCATTTGCATTTGGTGCCAATTCAAATGTGTAAACACACATGTATTCCCCAGAATCATCTGCCCGTGGTTTATTGATTCTGCAAAAACATACAACACAGCAACTTATCCCATAAACTGAACATACCAGTCACTCTAATAGCAAGTAATCAAGTAAATAAGTCAACTAATTTCACATTAACTCTGGTAATTAGTTGGGACTACAGCAGTGAAAGCTTGAGGGAACTCCAAGGCCATAGGAGACAACATGTTGGCATTATGCTGTTTTATTACGGAGCAGCAGCTCTGGATTCTGCAGGGAAGGGCACTACAGGCATTTTAGCTGTAATCTTCAGAGTATCACTGATGTAATGTGACAAGGAAGTGACCAATTGGTCTTATCTTGTGGCTAGGGAGAGTCTGTGGTAAGTCTACGGGGGCGACAGAAGCTTTGTGCTTCAATGGTTATATTGTGTGACAGCAGGAACTAACAACTAGTTGGTTCTTTAGGCAATGGCAGAGTTTTTCTAGTTAGTGGCATAGGTATAGTTAAACATTTGTCTTAAGGCAGTATATGTTACATAATGTTGAGAGAGTCTGAGGGTGTCACATTTGTCAGGGTTCTTCACAGGCTTGGCTTTTCACTATTCTCCACTATAGTTCAATACATTAATAGAAAAAAAGAACAATGAATCATCATCTGAATTACAATGTACTGATATTTTGTCGCATTTTTCTGGTTAACCAAGCAGCATAATGCAGTGAAATGTGCCATATAACTAAATTTGTCCAATGTGGCACCATGCCATATGTACACTGCCTGTCCAAAAAAAAAAAGTCACACACTCTTAACATTTCGTTGGACCGCCTTTAGCTTTGATTACGGCAAGCATTTGCTGTGGTATCATGTTTTTTTGGACGGGCAGTGTGTATATATATACTGTAGCACATCGTCAGCCACAAGATCAAGCTGCTATAGGTACTGGCAAATAAAACATGTCTTTTCAATTAATAGCAAAACATGTTCCAATTTCAACGTATTGAAGTGTGTGTTACTACTAACTACCAAGGTGCCTGTACAACCAAGCAAGTTTTGAAAAGCTGTCATCTCTCCTGTGTCTGTGAGAAATGCACAAACCACACACACTGACTAGCGAGAGTGTCAACTCTGTGGACTGACCCATTTACAAGAAAGTACCAACAGTTAGTTAGCCAAGCAGAAAAGCAAACTTGAGTTACTCTCATTTTAAACTCAGAGCCAATCGGTGCATTGTCTTGGTCTCAGCAAGCTCCTCTTCTCCAGCATTCCCTGACATGTATCACTCCTGACTTCCACTGTTGGAGACTGAGACATAGCTCTGCAAGATTATCTCATCATTGTTTTTGTTTTTTTGCTTGCACAGCCATTTTAATTTTATATTAAATGTTTTAAAATACATTCTCATTCACTTTCCATTGCTGAGGACATTTAACATTATAAAGTTATGCTAACTGCACAGAGGAAAAGCTTTTTGTCACCTGTATACTGTGGTCCTCCGCTCTGTCCTTGTGTTGCTGATCTCGTGTCCATTCTTCATCCAGAAGCTTTCCTGGTGGGGAGTGTGGGCAGTGGTGAGGTTACACTGCAGGGTAACTGGTTTGCTAGAGGAGTCCGCTGATAGGATGATCTGATCAGAGGCACTGATCTTTGGTTCTGGAAGACAGAGACAGTCAAACCTTATCACAGAACTGGGGCTCATTGCTGGTTTAATGCTTCCTCCCATGCTGTAGTAGCTGTAGGCTGTATGCTGTTTTTATACGATCTGTGTAGGAGGGTGTCTATGAAGTGAAGACAAAAGTGCACACAACAAATAAACAAAAGACATAATAAGGATATGAAACAGCTGGAATGTCTTGTGTTAACCATTTATCTTTTGTTTAAAACTGAAGTAACTGTTATTTTTGCTAAAAGCTGAGCATGCAAATACTAAGTTTGTCTATCGATCTACAGTAATACCATTAATGATACATCAACATTAAATCATAACATCTCCCTAACAACTTAACCGATATTAAAAGATTCATCAAATATTAATTTATATAGCCTACCTATTATACCAATTTTGCACCTATTGCTTGGTCACTGCACTGCATTACTAAATGTCTTCCTGAAATACTGTACGGTCATGCAGACTCCTGGAAGAGATTTCACAGATAGAAGATAAACTGTAGCTGAAGATGGCACTAATTTTTAGATTCCATCATAACACAGGAAAACTGGATGGGCTCTTAAATATGCTCAGCCTAAGCTCATATGTAAATGTCTTCAGAATCTAGTGTAGAGGTAAAATAAGATATGTGATTGGCGATCTAAGGGCTAGGACTAATGTAAAATTGAACAGTCATTTGACATTTTTACACTACTGCTGAATGACTACTCAAATTACTTCAGCTTCTACGCTGCTAAGCACACTGATACTAAACAATACCAGGGTCCATTTCTCAAGGGCGTTGAGGGAAGCAGGAGGTGTCATCTGAGAGCGAGGTGCCCTTTGCTCTGCCTTGAGTAGTGAGCAGGAAGCCTCCTCGGCCCTGCCCCTCCTCCTCCTCCTCCACCTCCTCCTCCAGGGCGGGCCAACCATGGCAACGATGGAGCCCCCGAGGGGAGGAGCAGAGAGGAGAAGCATCATAATCCTACTACTGGCTGCTGTGGCTGCAAAGCTACTAGCAAGGCAAAACGGAGGAGAGGGGAAAGAAGGGCTACTGAGACTGGCAAGTGACTTCTATCAGCATTCATGGCACCTTTTTCCTGCTATTCTGTATACTTAATAGCTAAGGGGATATTACTCCACCCCCCACCCCCCATTACATCTCTCTCTCCCCCACCAAGCAGGACCACATGGACTATTAATAGTATCTTTGAGACATGCGTACACACAGAACATGAGGTACATAAATTAACATTTAGCAAACACGGCACAGTGGTCCACAGGCAGTTTCACCAAAAGGTTGTTTCTAGGACACCTTGTCACAACTTAAAATGCGGGAACTGCTGGATAAAACATCACCGTATCAGAATGTAAAATATAAAATGCCTAAATGAGTCAAGATGTAGTGAAGCACGATTTCCCCCCCTTTCCTCTTGCAGTCACTCTCATACAGAGTTGCATTTTGGTTAATATTTTATCCAATTTACTTACACGTTACATAATGAGGGGTTAATACTTGAATTAAAAAAAATTGCATAATCGGTACAAATGTGTTTTCTTTTTAACGTCATCTGTAACATTTTTGCCAAGATGTATGAAATCAATTACACAAAACAGCTGAGGCATAGAAACCGACTTATCAAGGTCTATATTTAGGGGAACATTATGTCATTGTAAAAAGGCAGTGTACTCCTGACCAAGGTGCCAGTATCTATGCTGGCACAGGGACAACAGTGGGCCTCCTGAGCACGTGGTTGAGCTAAATGGTTTGAACCACTCATCCTTCATAAGGATAGGCAATTTTTTAATACATTCATATGTATGATATAGAACAATGCACATTTGTGGCACTTTGCAGTAGATAACATTAGAGCTTCCCATATTTTAAAAAGCAAAGTCTCACAAATGTGCTTATAATTCAAAATAACAACTTGGCCTTTAAATGTACAGTACTGTATGTCTGTACTCAAAATCTACTGAGATCTGTGCACTTAGTGAAAGCCATACTACATGCATAAAATATGTGTATGTATTTTGGTATGAAACACTCATCTCTAGAAAAGTGGCATGAATACTTGTCATCACCATTGGAATTGGTTGTTACTGGCATAAATTAAAGCTGATGGCAGCTGCTGTTCAAGATTTTTGAAATATGTTTATTCGTTTTCTTGCATGGAGTTAGATTAGAAGATCAATACTAGTCTTATATTTGTAAACATTACGTTTCAGCGATTAGCCTAGCAGCTTAGGTTAGCATAAAGACTGCAAATGTGACATTTTTAGACATTGTTTTTCATATGGATTACCAAGATATGGATGTGCTGCTACACTATCTACCTTTGGACAGAGTTAGGCTACAGTAGCTCCCTGTTTCCAAAAGATATCCTAAACTAAGCTAACAATCTGCTGGCTGTAGCTAAAATTTACCATACCAACTGGTACCATTGTTCTCAAAAAAATAATAAGTGTGTTCTTAACTGTCTTAATCATTCTGTTAACTATAAAACTACATCTTTTTTTGAGAGAGAGTTTCATACTGAAAATACAGATTTATTTTAGTACACATAGAAAACATTTGTTTAATAGAAATATCATCAGTAGATTTTGTCCATGCATCCATGCTTGAGTTTCTTTCTGTTTTTTTTTATTACACAGTAAAACTGCAATTACTGCCAAATAGAATTAGTATATTATAATGAAAGCATTGCAATTGCTATATGTATACTGATTTGGGCAGAAGGATTTAGACCAGTTCATATTCACAAACTAAATTAAGCAAAACTAGGAGGCCAAAACAAGACAATCAAACTTCAGCATGTTTCCCCAGCTACAAACTATACATTCATATCAAGTGGCTATCATGTATAGCCTTTTATATACATGTAATAACATAAATATTACATGTATATATAAAAAAAAAAAAACATTTATTCCTCAGTAATGACAGAATATATGTACATCAGATCTGAATTCATGGTTTGAGGGAACATATATGAAATTACTAAATGGGACAAGTGAACAGCTGCTGTCTATTGCACTTCATAAAGGAGTTGAAATGACACCCAAAAAACCCTGATCCAATAGTGTTCACCAGAAGTCAAAATTTGTCAGTCTAATCAGAAGAGTCAGCAGTGATCAGACTCCTCTGAGCTTCTCAGAGAGCTTCACTATGACTAACAACATTCCACATCTCCCTGTGCTCCAGTGGGCAGAGCACCGAAGCATGCACAGATTAGAAGGGTCCAGTTGAAATTCAGTTTGTTTGAACGTTAGTGTGCATAGAGCAGAGGGTTAAAGGATATAATGTCATTACTGATTCACAGTCACACGCTTAATGGCTGAGAAGGCACAAGGTTACACATTGCACAGGCAAGTCCAGAGAGGCTGTTTCTCAGAGGTGAAATCTCTGTCTCGTAGGCCCGCACATGGCCATATCCTTTATTTGGATTTCCACACGCAAATTAGAAAGCAGAAAATGTTAGCTTTTATCAGGCAAGAGCTGACAGCAGGAATCACTCTTTTACGCCTTATCGGATCCCTCCTTGTGTCTTCTTACAGTCTCATTTACACTACGCCCAGAGTGAGAAAGCCAAATCAAAAGCACCATTACTTCAAAGCACCACTAGGTTTCTGCTGCATTTAGCAGGCAGGGCTTTGAAGTAAATGAAACAATTCACGTAACGCAAAAGACACAACATAATGTTAAGGGAATAGGTATCACAAATAAATCTAGGAATAGGAAATGGTTCAAATTAGGATACAGAGAAAAGAGATAGTGATCAGAATATTATAAAAGGACACATGAGACAGTAAGAACAAAGGTCTGGTGTGGGAGGAAAGAGGGAAATGTTGATAGAGGCTCGGTAAAGTTCCTGGGTTTGTGGTCATTTACAACAAGATGCTCAAGGGATTCAGGGAGAGCCAGGGAGTTTTCTGAGCTCAGTGGAAGAAAACATAAATAATTTCCAAACCAAATAAGAAACTAAATTTAATATGAATGAAAACCAACAGGAAAAGCACCCACTGGCAATGGGGATTTAGATAATTACATTTTTTTTTCATAGTAGTAAAATTACTACTATAACAAGCAACTTAAATTATGAATATGAATAAATAATGTGGTTGGTATTTATTTTAATTCTGCTTGGCCAGTGAGGGCTGTGGTGAGGGTGAGCTCTTGAAAAGATTGTACGGGTTGGAGTGGTTGGGGGCAGGGGATTGGTAGTTCATTCACCATCTAGGTACTACAGGACATATACCACTCACTCTGTAGCACCGAAATGGTGGCCTGGGCACGGATCCAGGTGATGGCTGGGTTTTGTCGGAGGTCATTGCGCCTGGGGTCGTTGCTGGCTCGGCACTCATAGGTCCCAGAGTCCTCCAGTGTGAGGCGCGTGATGCCGAGCACACTAACCCCATTGGCGCCGTAGGCCGTGTTGATAGATACCCGACGCTTGCGAGCTCCGTCCCACAGCTGCTTGAAGGAGTCGGCTCGGTTGATCTCGGCATACCACCACTGGATCTCTGGAGTGGGGTTACCAACCACGTCGCAGTACAGCTCAAAGGTGTCCCCTGTAAGCTTAGTCTCAGACATGGGCGACTTCACAAACCCAGCTGGAGAGGAAAAGTGTGGCAGGGTGGCAGGAAGGAAAGGGTTAGAGCAGTAGAAAGATGTGAAAAGGTTAAGCGGTGGAGAAAGAAATAAATTTAACCCAATGAAAGGATGATTAAAGCCAAAACAAAAACAAGCAAGCTTCAAATCATTGATAGGTGAAAATAAGCAAGACTGATGATTGTCTAAAAACCAGTCCGTTCAATGTCAAGTTCCCTGGCCCGCTGAGACCTGTCAGACATAGTCAAAGCCTCAAGTCTTTACCAGCAAATCATGCTAGTGTCTTGTGTATGTCTGTCTTCTTTTATTTCTCTCTTTCGCACACGTAAGGATCTTTGAAGTTCACCTTTCATTTGGTTGTGCTTGAACAGTACAAACATTACAGTGCATTAAATGTGGTACATGGCTAAATCTTAAAAATGTAACAAAACACTTAAAAAAACAAAGAGCTAGTCTCATTGGGTTTGATCAGTTTAATCAGCCAGTTCCTTAAAGGTTTGTTTATCAAAGAGCCTCACCAAGATGATCGATCACCTCACCCTTTTCTACATTTACTGTGATGCAACAATTAGTGGCACCGTTCTTGACCCCCATTGAAATGAAAAGTCCTCACAAGTGTGCCACATATGTCAATGCTGAAAAAAAACATTAATAACCGTTAACCAATAAGATTACGATTGGCGATCACCGATGGTTATCTTTTTCTTTTCTTTTTTATTGCTGTTATAAAATACACACACATGCACAGCAACAGCTGATCAGCGCCAGATCCACTGTACTTTGGCTCAGATTGAAGTTAGCTCCTTTATGGAGTTGCAGGTGAACCGGCTTTTTATTTATTTTTTAGCAGCACCGTTGTTACAGATCGTGCACCTCTATATCAGTGTGGGCTACATTTATTGTCTGACCTTCCCTCATGGGGACTGCGCTGCATAACTGGCACATACAGTCAGTCCTCCTGTGTAACGTTTTGCTGCGAAATATGACTGAAGGCAGGTGAAAGTCTGCATGTGTCGACACGCCCCAATGAGTTGACGACATAAGGAGCAAATATAAAAAATTAAACAATAGTATTAATCGGTCAAAGGTCTTGTTATCGGTTAATCATGTGCATCCCTACATAGTATTCCTCAAAATCCGCAGCTGTGAAATTTTCCCTTTGAGCTTGAGTCTCATTGACACAACTCTACCAGAGGAATGAATGTCACTTAAAGGTCCCATATTATGAAAAACACGTTTTGTCTGGTCTCTACATATATAAACTGGTCCTCCCTGAGCCTACCAACTCCTAGGATGAGCAAAGCAAACGGGTCCTGAATCGACTCTGCAGTCCACCCTCTGGTAAAACGGCGCTTCTACAGGCTGCTTAGAATCAGCTCCTGTGGTGACGTAACGACGGGAGTGAATTGCATAGGCCGGCCCCCCCGGTTTCTATGGCTGCACAGCAAGAAACTCCTGAGCTAAGTTGATGAAATACTGACCAATTTTGAGTCATAAAGTGGTAATAATCTTTGCCGTGTACAGTAACCATGTTACTTAACAAAATAAAATTTATGGTAGACTGATCGGTTCACTGAAAAACATGTATTTATTTATGTAAATGTGGTGATTTAAGTACATAGCCCAGAGGCAGTCCTGCTCACTTTTCATTCAAACAAACTAATGCTACTGCCACAGTTGTTAGATTTCATCAATGAGACTAACATTAATCTCCTAAAAAAAATTTAACCAGCCAGCGGTAAACCTCTAAATGCGTAAGTCCATTTGTAAAGCAACAAAAAAAAGTTTCCACCGCTTTTACAATGTTTCCTTTCAAATTGGATTAAAAAAAAAACTATACTAATGACTTATCTTATTATTAATGTCCTTCACCTATCTCCTTCAAGTCCATTTTCTACTCCTGCTCAGGGTGCTGGAGTCCATCCCAACACACTTGAGGTTAGAAGTAGGGTACATCCCTGGACATGTGGTCAGTCTGTCACAGGACTAACACATCCAGATGGACAACCACATTCACACTCACTTTGACACCTACGGGCAATTTAGTGTCACCAGTTCATAAAATCTGCATGTCACTGGACTGTGGGTGGAAACTGGAGGAAAGACATAAATTCAAACACATGGCTTTCTAACATCGGTGTCATCTGGCAACTCATTCTAGCATGTTAAACAATCCTATTAAAAATCAGAAAGAAAATTTACAGGTTTAAAAATCTGTATGGTAATTCATTCATCTATTCATATTTTGTATCTGAATATCCATGTACATACCTATTAAAAGCAATTCCCAGAAATCATCACCAACAGATATAACTTCAAGTATATATGTATGGACCTAATCTCTCTTCATCCATATCAGCTCTTACTGGTAACACCATAAATTAGGTCAACCAGCTTTTCATTTTGGATAAGCTGGAATTTAAGAGCAGGTTTTCAAAACTCACATCTGGTCAGAGTGGAACAGGATAGTTCAACCAGCTTCTGTACAAGTATGGGCTCACGCAGTTGATTTGGGCTTCTACTGTAAAGCAAAATTTGCTTTATATAACTCAAACACAGAACCTAAATATGTATCAATAACCATTAATACAGTTCACCACAGGCATTTAATCTTGGGAGACAGATAAACAGTCCCCATTTTCTGTGATGCTGCTGGACTACCTGAAGCAGAAAATACAAAATATATCAAGAACTCAAAGTGAAATGGGGTCCATAAGCATCATCGCCACAACGGTGAGGGCTGTGTCTGTGGCTGATTCATGACGCTGTTCAACATCAGTAGTTTGCCCAACAATACACTGCCAGCCTTAATGAACCTCATCTAATGACAAATCACCTGGACCACAGACACTGTTCTCTGCAGCCCCTGCAGCCTGTCAGCTGTAAACCACATGTGCTTAAATAAATCAGAAAAAATGCACTGCCTTAACTCTGCCCTGGATTGTTGTAGAGGAAATGGGAACAAAGAGCCTGTGGTCTCCTGAGTGTTGTGTCTAACTACAACAGCTTACAGGCCCTCCCAGATCTGTCTGCCCTGCTCAAAGTAATGCATCATAGGCACATGAACAGATAAGCCTGTAGAAGCCAGAGGAAGGAGTGTCAGCAACTGCAGTATTCAGCTCACTCCCACAATGAGCCATGGTACATTTACCTTAAATAAGATTATTGAAAGTTTAATTGCAGTGGAACTAGAGATACTTCTCGCAAGGTTTACGTAATCTATTTTGGGCATTTTCCACACAGTTATTTCTTTTTTTTCGGGGTGGGGGGGTTCGCCTTTTTTGTGCAAAGCTTGAGAATGTTATTGTCATTGCACTATACTTAGACAGGCTGTCAACATATCGTCACAAATATTTCACATACTTGACAATGCAGGACTTGTTAGTGTCATGTTGCCCAGCACCAGTTTGTGACTCACAGCCATATGAAAATTATTTTTTAATAGGAAAGTGAGATTATGACAAAGAATTTGGCAAAAGAAAATGCAGTCTTCCTGTTGGGAGATATGTCTGAGGATATTAGGTGCTTACAACTTGTGTTTCTATGTGCAATGCCTAGAGATATGCTGAGTAATTAGCATTTGTTTCTTTTCTCTGGAAACATCTGGGCCCATCAAGCTCACCACGTAATCCCAGAGGGTGAATCCAAGCCTATCCGCCCACACTTTGAAAGCAATATTTCAATTTGAGAGAACATTCACTATGGCATTCTCTATTATTATTATGGATATGACAGTAAATTGGCTTAGCACGCGGCATAGATAACCACTGTCAGTTATGCATAAGAGCTCATAATCACAGTATAGTATCTGCTTAGAAAAAAAGTAATGAATGTTCTCCAAGGTGATGGCAAATTAAATCAGAAAAAGGAACAGATGACTTCATTTAAATTCAGGCTCAGGGAGGCTCTGAGGAGAAATACGCACAGAACAAACTACAGATGACACTCGGCCAATGAGCGGACCAATTTTCATGTTGTTTAAACAAGGAGCTTACACTGGCAGTGAAAACAAAACACAAAGCAGCCAGCCGGTACTCATTCATTTCAAATGCAAGCTGTGAGACGAGAAGTGACAAAGAGCAGAGCTGTGGACGGTGGAACGATCTCAGCAAGTACAACAACAGTGGAGGAAAGATGAGCAAAGTTCATCTTTATGTAAATGAGCAGGGGGGCGGTTGACTGAAGGGCAGATGTGTTGACTTGAGTTCAGTTTTGTTCTGAGTAAATGCAAACGAAAAAGGAAAAAGAATTGTCTCCTTTTTATTTATAGCACATCAGCACCAGAAACTGGAAAATGTATTAAGGAAAATGACCACAAAAAGAAAGAAAAAACTATAGCTGTCAGGACATGTTATGTAATTCCTAGAAATTCATAGTATGGGCACCAGAGACAAGACACTATTAGTCTTACAGTAGCACACAGTTGATATGCTGATGTGTGTGCAAACAAAAACAGGACATAAAAAAGCTCCCAATGACACAGGTTAACAAAGGACGTGACAAAATATAATCCAAAACACTAAGAATAAATAGATTGGTCTGTTTTAAAACTGACAGAACTCCTGGATTGCTAAAGATGTGTAGACTTCACTTAAGCTTTAGTAAATGAAACTATCACCTTAAAGCCTGTCCACTGTTTACATCTAAAATATATCTTTTAGTATCAAACCCTTGCTGCCTATTGGCTCTAAAGGTAGATCTGAATAATGTGTTGCTTTCTCCTTTTGCAGTCGTAATTACATGGCCAGCGGTGTATTGTCATTTGCTTAGTTTCTAAATGTGGCTAACTGCTATGTTTGCAGAGCTAACATTGGGATGTTGTTTCAGTGGTGCTTCACACTGGCTGCTGGATGTCATGTCATGTACTGTAATGTTACAAGTATAATTTCGAAGTCCAGCATGCTTGTAGAGACATGGATGAACACAGAGTAAATATTAACAATGCGTGACTGTATATTGGAGGATGTTATATTATTAAATGTAGTATTCTTAAGAGAGTAATATGGGATAACTGAAGCAAATAAGAGCCTCACTGCCAGAAGAGACATGCTGTTTCTCTCTGTTTGAGCAAATGTTTATATGAGTGGATGATTTAACAGAAATTATTCAAGACTAATTAATTAAGTCCTTCACAGCGCCATGTCTGGCTTGCACTCTTTACCTCGGTTTACTCCTGGTCCCAGGTGACGTGCAGAATAGTATCACAAAATAACCGGTAGTTTTCTGTGACAAGCTCTGTCTAAGGCTGTATGCAAGTCACAGTCATTAGCCTACCTACTCCAGTGATGTAGGTAGAGAGGAGAGCTCCCCTGAGGACTGACAGCTCGCCACACACACCACCACCATGCAGCCTGAGAGTGAGTCAGCTGCCTGCCTACAACCTGGATCCCTGTCCGCAGTCGCACAACACAGACAGAGAAAGCCGCGAGTAGGAAACCCCCTGGGGCTAATGAACTGGTTATGGCTGTGTGTGTGTGTGTGTGTGTGTGTGTGTAGGTGTGTAGGTGTAGGTGTAGGTTTGTGTGTTTGAAGTTGTGGGTTTGGGTGTGGATGCTTAAAGGTTAGGGTTGGAGATCTTGGAAAAATGGTTCTAGCAGGCCACATTTTGAAAATACACAAGTCAAAAGTCCAAGCCCCTTTCCTCACACTTCTCTCCAAAGCTCAGGAACATGCAACGCTTGTTCAGTTTGGGCTTCACATCAAGGTGAAGCCGCGAGGGTATCACACTCGTGGCATGACCGTTGTAATCCCAATGTGAGCGACGTAACTTTCTGCCATACTGTCATGTGTCACTGCGCAGCAATGCTAACGGTGCGCCAGCTTTTTCTCATGGCTCATTCACGTGAAAGAAAACACTAAAGGAGCGGTATGTAAGAAAGTGGCAAAAATTGTTTCTGCAGTCAAGTTCAAAACACAGCAGCACATTGTTTCCCCTCCCTACCCCCCAGACTCGAGGTTGCCAGACAGCGACGCGCTAACCTCTGCTCTGCTCACTCACAGTCAGCCTCAAAGCAGAGTAAAAAGCTAAATATTCATCAACAACCTCACTGTTTTATTGCTCCGACTCACGCAACTCACGTGATTGGGAGAGAGCGCTAGGTGGCGACACATGCCAAAACATAAATTCAAAACATAAACATGATTTGCGGCCTGCAAAAAAATGTTTTTAATGCGAATATTCTGGCTGTATTGTTGTTGGTGAGTTCAGTATGTTATATCAGGTATATTAGTCTCTGTGACATATTAGGATGATTTTACGGCCAGTTGCTTTACATTTCTTACATATTGTACCTTTAACATCAAAATAAACCACCCACCATTACGTTTAGAGGTAGATTACCACCTACTGGACTTCAGTGTGGTACATTGGGTTACTGTTGTTGTCTTTGCCGCGGTCGTAACTTCACACATGCGATTAGTGAACGAAGAGTGGTACGCGCAGAGGATGGAGGGAGAGAGACGGCACCTTGACACATCACGATCCAATTGACTTTAACGTCGCATTCCCAATTGGATGCTGTTTTGGCAGGATTGTCCCTCCTACAGGCTTTGACTGACTTTTTTCATTTTTGTGAAAAAGCATTTAATTAATTGGTTGCACTCAGAGTGTGAAGAGGATTTCAAACAATTTTATAAAAAAAAGCTGAATTGAACGCAATTTGAACTGACACCGGCGTAGCCGTGAACTGGGTGTCACAGGCAGAGCAGTGAACTGAGACACTGGGAGCTTCCGCTACAAACAAGCTTAAAATATAGGCTTATTTCATTTTTTTTTTGGAACAATTTCTCATGTCGAGCCTTCAATACAAGAGGGACATTACAGACGAGCAGTATGGAGGTATTTGGATGTTTTTTGGTGTGTCTTTTTGGACAAAGAAAAGTGAGCCCCGTTCGCTACTATCATATAGACATGCACTGCTGCACAGAGCCCCCCGTAACTCAGAGAAGGCACAGGTGACTCTGAAACTTCTCCCAACCCTTAGTCGACATGAGGGTGAGTAGAAAATGAGTGAAATTTGAATTTTGGGTGAACTATCCCTTTAAAATTAATTTAAATCTGTTCTAATTATAGTTTAAAAAAATATTATTTATCAGTATTTGATAAAGTCTTCATACAAGAACTTTAAGGAGACTTGGACAGTTTGTATAATGCATCTATACTTGTGTCTGAGAGGCTGTAGTGATGAAGGGCAACTCTGGCCACATTTACAACAAAGGGGATTTTCCCTCTGACTTTTCCTCACTGGCTTAATCAAATCACTTTTCTGCCTTATGTGATGTCACTGTGATGGGACAATGTAACACAATTTTCAAATCTGAAGAAAAAAATGTGAAATTTTGGCTGTCTATTTCCATCTTCCACTGGTAATACTGGAGTAAGTCACTCAGATCACAGAAGGGAGGAAAGAGCTTAATAAGATTTAAAGCCCAATAACCCCTGTTCTGGGGAGAAATGCGCTAATCCCATCCTCTAATCACAACCACCAAACACCTCCTAGTTCTCATTCAGAGGTCAAAACAAGGGAGTTCAAATGATTTGATGTAAAATATGAGAAACACAGAGATAGACGCATCTCAGAATGCTGATTTCCATCGTCAGAATAACAAGATCATTCTAAAATTGGAAAAATCACATCCTCAGATGAGTGTCTTCCTCTACTTGTAGAGTTTGAGTTTTCTTCATGGGTAACGAATGCTTTCCCCCAATATCATGAGAATTATTGAGTTTTATCTGTCAACTTAAATGACCCTGTTCCTGCTGAACAACAGCTGGCATGAGTCTCAAAAACATCTTCGTGTCTGCTACGTCACCCAGGCGGACAGGACAAATCAGGCACAGTTTAAATGAAAATAACCTCTTTGTGCATTATGTCTCTGAGCTGCCCTTGCTCCGGCACAACAGTAGAACAGCGCTGTGGCTAAATTGGGGAATCTCCAGCAGCGACTGTGTGCAACTGTAGCCTAGGCATGTGAAGCAGAGTGGGACTGAAAAAAACAAACAAAAAAAAAAACAGTGTGCATGCTCAGCAAAAAAAACCTTCCCTTGACAAATCACTATTAAAAAAAAAACACTGCTCACCTTGGAGCTGTGCATCAGCATGCGCCTGCAGTGTATTTTACATGCTGCTCCTAATCAGTGCAGTCCATATCAGATTTCACAGTGGGTAAGACTGACTCATTGCAAGAGCTGGTTTGGGTCCCACAGTATATTTTCCAGACTCTTGTATGTAACTTTGTCCACAGCCGCAGCCGGGGCAGTAACGTGATAATGGACAAGCTACTGCATCATATCGGTCTATCGATTGGATGGCTCATAGCTGTAAATGCTGTTCAGCTATAGTGTATATAGCAATGCGTGAAGAGCCTTCTCTACAACATGTCTTCATACTTTGAAGAACTAATCTTTGATGCTGCTGTGTGGTACTAAGTAACTCCAATCAGTTAACTCAAAGGAAACTCAGGATTAGCTCATGATTGTAGATGTTATCTTGACGTGAGCTGCCTGTTGGGGCTCACGAAGACAGTGGTAACACAGCAAAAGAGTTGGCAGCAGAAAAAGCAGGCTGCATGCTTTGTATTGAGAGGTTATATAAGACACAAAGACACTTCTTCAGGTCAGCCACAGCCACCTTCTCAACAGCCTTTATTTTGTTGGCATAAAGATCACATCATCTCTCAGCTTAAATAGTTCACAGCCACCTAAGCGAGTCTTAAGAGGGCCGTGCAGCTGTGCACAAGGAGGACGTCCATTAAGAGTTAATGGATTCACTTTCACAAAAGGACCTTAAAGCCACAGTTCTCCGTGCTGTGGCTCAGTGGTAAAAATAGAAACGAGGCAGAATGGACGATTGCTATTTACAGTCCTCCAAATATCTGTCGCAGAAACTAGCCACCTATAGTAGACCTACTTTTCCCTCAACACGAGGGAAGTGATGGCATGAATTCCCTCTGCTTCCCCGATCGTCTCTTGCACTTATAATTATTATTCTACCCACGTCACTCCCTGAACTCTGTAATATCACAGGAAAATCTAGGATTGCATAAGAAGCCATGAGCCACCGATTAACCTTAATCTGAACTGTGAAGGAGAAATGAAATGGCTTTTGGATACATATGATGTGAGTAAATATCAAAATGTTACCTTCAGTGTTAAACACTTACCATAGCTGAATACATCTATGGAATCTCAATATTAGCTATATTCCTATAATATTCTAATATTCAGATTTAGACACATTTAGTGACTCACACACACAGGGACGGGCAGTGTATACTGTATATGTGAATTAATTAATGTGTATTTGTTTCATAATACTTATAGACGGGTTTCTGTGCATCGTCATCGCAGATGTGCGCGTGCAGCCAGGGGGCAGAAAGCGGGACATTCCTCACTGTTTACAAGCGGAGTCAAGCAGCAAACGAAAAGGACAAGGAGTTGTTGTGCTGTTAACCGCACAAACCGGAAAAAGGATGAATAGAAACTGTATAATATCCCAAGGGGATCTCATCCGTTTGCCAAAAACAGAAGAAGATTATGGCTCCAGACCATTGAAAGGGCGGATTGGGGTCCCGAAGTTCCTAAAGGCAGCGAGAGTCTGTGCAGCACTGGTGTCATAAAACTAAAAATAATATAAATTTAAAAAAAAAAAGAAAAGTTTTGCACATACTGACTTATATGCATGCAAATTGTCCTTTCGGTACACACTGGGCTTCTCTATGAGATAACTGCAAATGATAGCTGGGCACATATCTGAAATCCATTCGTCACTGGGAATATTATAGCTATGGGTCTGGTAAAAACGAAAGTCATCAACCAGCGTTTCCCATTAATAAACAAGTCTGTGTGGCGGCTGCAACTCTCTCGCACGCGCTGGCACACACACGGGCAGATGGGCAGGTCACGTTGTGATGGTAACATGCTAATGCTAGCTAATGTGTTCAAATTGCTACCCGGCCCCGTCAGATCGCCCGACCGGGGGGTGGGGGGCTATCCGAGTAGTGAAATGGCACTCGGATACCGCCCAAGCCGAGCGAGTACTCGAGTACTTGGATATCGGCTGCAGCCGTACAAACAATACGGCATCTACAATAATATCAGTTCACTCCGAAGCAGTCTTTTGCCCCCTGGTTGCGCGCGCATCTAGTATTGTTTGTACACAAGAAACCCATCTATAGATGGCACATGCTTCAATGGCATTGAAGGTTAAGACTTAGTATTGGTAGTTGACATCCATTTGTGATGGTTAGGGTTATCATAAGGACCTAGAGAGTGCATTACGGTATGTCAATAAAGGGTGCATGGCTATAAGTGTGTGTGTGAGTGATTCTGTGGTGTGAACAAGGCCTCAGCAAGTGGGATCTAGCAGCACAGAGACCACAGGAAATGCTTGGAATGCCTTCGTCTGGACTTTATCATACAATAGAGGGCTTATTGGATATTTGATTTTTTCCAGATAGCAAGTTGAAAGTGCGCCTCACTGTGCACAGGCTCTAAGCACCTCAGGGAATTAAATAAGAGGAAAGAAAGGCATTTTGGGGGATAATATTTTGTTATATTAGGGCTGGGTGACATGGCTGAAAAATATCGATAATTATTGATTCTGTTTTTTAGCCTATTCTAAATAAGGACCAGGAGAAAAAAAGGCTGAATTTAAACGTAAGCTTTAACCTTTAAAAAGCGGTCAACAACTATGAAAAACAATACATAAATAAATAAACATACTGGTCAGTGTGCAAATATAGACATTAAATAAATGCTTAATCAAACAAAATGTGCAAAGTATTTTGTAAATAAGAAATTAGTGTACACCTGAGGTAGACCTAACATCTTTGACATGTAACACACAGTATGTCAGTATCAAACCAGCATAAAATTATGAAAATAACTCAAAAACAACTCAACACAGTTTCACTGCAAGGAAATCTGTTTCACTTTCTCAGGCTTTAAGGCCATACTGGTATATGTAATAATATACACAAATATAAAACAATCGCAATGGATATCTTTTTCACATCAAGTAAGCAGATCAATAGGGAGCAATAAATAAACATGTCTAACAAATAATTTTAAAATAAGTGCATAGTGCAATTTTTTTTTTGCAAACATAGAAATCAGAATAAACTTGAGGTTGTATGAACATCTTTGACATGAAAAAAACCTGTTACCCAGTCCAGTCAAATATGAAAATATCAAACCAGCATATGAATAAAATAGCTCAAGCAAGCACTATTCAGCCATGGCTTCACTACAGAATTTGGGAAAGGAAAACCAGCTGGTTCACAATCTCAGGTTTTAAGGCTGCCGTGGTACATTTGACAATATTACCCCCAGCACTAAAAATCCTTTAAGAGGCGGTGCTGGTGGCTGGAATGCACAAGTATTTTTTGGCAAGCTGGGACAATCTTGGAAAGTTGTGCTCATGTAGCTTCTACCACTCTGGGGGGTCAGACTCACTGTCTGCATCAAGACACTTCAGGTAGCTTTCCAGGTCACTTTCAACTTTCAGTGAGAGGTGAGGCATTTGCGTTGTTTCTTCACACCCAGTGGCAGAGGTGGTTCAGTGGCAGCTCCTCCTTCTGCACCCTGGTTTGCTGTTCCCTCTGAAATCTCTGTCTGTGATTGGCCTGGGTCTTCATCCAGTATCTCAGACACTGCTCTTCCTTTAATGGCATCTACCTTCTCCGGACTGATGTACTGTGCCTAAGGAATACTGGCCTCACATAGGAGACTGTCACATATGACTCCCCAGAAAGGGAGTGTGTGAACTCCAGAGGAGGAGTTAAGCCCTCATGCAGTGACTCAAGAACATCAATGTCATTTGATGCTGCTGTACTCCAACGGATGAGAGCGGCTGAGGTGGTAAAATAAATTTGTCGTATTGCCAGACTTGGTAGGGACAACGACCTTGCATAGTTTGCAGACAACATTTGTCTGACTCTTGCTGGACTTAAAATATCCAAAATACTGCCAAACTGGCAGAGCCGGCCCAAGCCTCCATGGGGCCCTAAGCAAAATTTAATTTTGGGCCCCTCTATTTCTAATAATATTGATTGTTGATCGTTCACACACCTACTATAAACTCATTTCGGCTTTGGCAGTCTTGTTTACATTATCCTATTGTCAGTTGTTTATTGCCAATAAAAGGAACAGACAACATTTGCTTCACATAAAAAAGCACATTTAGTACTGACTGATGTTCCTATTATTGTAATGGCAAGAATGGCTGGAGTGTACGAAACTGGTCTCGAGAGCAAAATCAAAACTAATGTTTAAAAAAAAAATTTTGGTCTGGACCAGCCTTTCAAAGGGTTAGGTTGCTTCCTCTGCTTCACCCTGAGCCTCTTTCAGGCCACACTTTCTTCATCCGCCACTTCTGCCCTATTCTCATCTGTATCTTGTTAGCTGTACTTTCAGATATTAATAGGAGGCTTCAACATGCTTGAGTTTTACACTGCTCAATAATCAGAACAGACATGTCCTGAGATTTTTTGTAGCTTTCTATGATTATATTGTCAGCCTATAATAGCCAACCCTTCATTCTACAGCATCTGATCTATCTGATGATACAAGTCAGCCACAACCACATCCTCTTTAAGTAAGTGAAATTGAAACAGTTCTCATCAAAGTGATACGTGACTTATACAGTCCAGGCTATATGAACAATGACATGAAGCCAACCACCAACCGACTAGAATTCACGACACAGCCGTTCTACTGAAATGCAACAGTCTGTAGATCTCTCTAACCCTGTCTATGCGTTAGTGATACATCACAGGATGGCCAACCAATGGTAAGTGTTACCAGATCTCTCTTCAATTTCATATGAAACGTAAGTCATAAAAAAGATTTTTTAGTTGCAGCTATGCATAAGACATAATGTTCAGTATAATACAGTCCAGTACAGAAGCACCTTAAATATGACCCAAATAGGCCATATAAACTAGGGTTGGGAATCTTTGGGTGTCTCACGATTCGATTCATATTTCCCCCAAAAAATGCATATCACATGTTGCAGATTTATTCAGCAGTAATATATTTGAACCATTTTGAACTAAATTGCTACATTTCTCTGATTTTATACTCTTTTCAAAAGGGATGTGAATCTTTGGATGTCTCTATTCGATTCAAAATCAATTCTCGGCCCTGGTTCCAAGCGAGCCGAAGCGATACTATAACGTGACGTCAGCTGACTGCCTTCCGCTGATTGGGCAGAGCGTCAGCGCGAGCGCGACGTCCGACATGAGAATCAAACCCGGAAATTTCAAAAACACAGCGGCAACATCGGCCACTGATCTGTATCGAGACTGTTGTTATTCCTTCACCCGAGGTAAATGTTGCTGTGTGTTAAACCACGCTGTGGTCCATAATCGAGGTGCAGACGAGTGAGTTTGGAGCTGACGAGCGGATCGAAAAAAGAGAGGCGGACAATGCGGCCCCGCGATCACCCCCGTGCCGCCCCCGCCCCCGCTGAGGAGGTACTAAAGAACTCGGCTGTAGTGGAAAAGCACCTTTACCGAGCCGAGCCGTGCCGTGCTGTGAAGTGTAGTGGAAAAGTTAGTTAGTTAGCCATTAGTTCGCTTATGCCTTGGGCCGGCTCTGCAAACTGGTGACGTGACCTTTCCTATTTTATCCACAATTTCCTCTCGCGCTGTTGTACTCATTTTCTTTTTTCACTCCACGTTCTTTTTTTCTTTGTTGCTGTTGTTGACGCCACCAATCTTACTAAGCTGGGCCGTTAGAGGTCAGGAGGCTAAAGCATTTCCTCTGCCTACATCCCCCAGAATGCTTTGCGGTTCTGGATTGGGGTTTTCTTCCTAATTTTTTTCTAACAGAGTTTAGTGAAATTATCGAACATTCCATCAAACGTATTTTTTTTATTGATATTGATCACGTGTCCATCACGATAGATATTGTTATATCGCCCAGCCATATGTTATATAACTGCTTAAGTTTTATTTTTTTGTCTCCTCACAAGCTGAAGACGTAGGCTGAGTTTGTGATTACTTCTAGTAGCATCTGTATTTCAAAACTGTGCTTCTTTCTTTTCTGCATACTCTCTTTAATTAGTGTTACACAGAAATATTGTAGTAATATATCACACTCGTGTTGTCTGGGAAAAAAAATCATTTTCAATGCTTGCAATATTAAGTCCTTTAATTGTAGGACAATGATGGAGTGAGGTCTGTCACAACCTTCTCTTCCTATTGTCAAAATACATGTCTTGGTAAGTCTTGCGCAGTGGGTGTCTGATTATCCCACATAAAAGATGGGGTGAACATTAAGCATTAAATTTATAAGCATGCAGTTTAATTCTCTGCCTTATTTATTTATTTATTTTGAAAGGGGATTAGATCCTGTCAGTGACGTTGATCTGTCAACACAAAACCTTGACAGGAGCTTCTGAAAAGGCAATGATTACTTTGTTAACAGAAACTGAAATAGACTGGTTACATTTGCATACTAAAGCACCGACTTGTCTGGGTTGCCAACGGAAGCTATTGAGGTTCTTTTAAAACATTTGAAAAAATAAAGACCCCACTTTCATTTTGTGAAGTCTGCTGATTTGCGTGCCCCTCTGGGCTGATGTGATTCAACAGAATGTGAGAACAGGACATGCTGTAGCAGAGGAGGACAGCCTGGAACACCCAACAGCATGTTGCTGCTGACATTTGTTTAAACCGCATCAACTTTTTATTATGATTACCGCACAATGAAATTCAACTTACAAATGAGCATCCTGCAGCTCTTCATGTCTGTCAACCAAATGTCTCATGCACTATATCTGGATAGTTTCAAAAACAAGGACATCTGGTGCTCAAACATGGTGGATGAAGATCAGATAAGTGTGTTTAGATTTGCTGTAGTTAGGCAATAAAGGAAGCTCCACATTGCATTAGAGGAACTGTGCCATTATGAGGAAGCGGGTTTCTCAATTAAACAGATGCACAAGTCCAAGTCCAACACCTGTGAAACAGAAGGGCCTGATATTTGCAGTATTTCAAACATGCACTGGACGAGTCATTAGTCTGTTTGTGTGTGTCAACATTACTTTATCAGCATCTAGAGCAGGTTAGTCTTGCTTGACACACTCTGCAACCCAACCCCCTCTTTGACTTAGCAAACTGCTCACTGACAGCCCCAGGCTATACTCATAGGCTCTATGTAAATACTGACAACTAATTCCATGAAGGTACAAGCCTCAGTTTTGCTCCCAGCAACAACAAGCACTGTCAACGTTTTCTATTTGCCCTAAAGTGACAGTTAATGCAGACACAGTAACACAACACACACTGTAGCTGGAATAAATGACAACCTTTCAAAGAAAAAAAGAAAAGAAAAAAAAGATGTCACAACACAGTCAGTTTACTTTCCGTCTTCTAAAGGCTACACTGTGTGGTCAGTAACTGAATCAGATTTGTTGGTGTTTAACTCTGGCCTTCTTGTCGAGATGCGTGAAACTACAGTGTAGTAGAGGCTTAATCGCAGTCATTCTCAAAATCCTATTTGGCAACATTTCGCTCGGCGTCCTCCTCATACAAGTCAAGTCACTTTCCCTCAACGCGATGTTTACAATTATGCCACGGTCAAATCTGCTTTCTTACCGTTTTGAGCCGAGATGAAAGGCAGCATCAAGTTCCCTAAAAGGGCCACCGCCAGCAGCATCACTGCGTTAGGATGCATTGTCGGGGGGCTAGATGAGAGTACCAGGGTCTCGGTCGGACGAATGTGGGAGGAGAGCTCGTGTATAGATCACCAGATCTAGAGAGATGGGCCCAGCATAGCACCGGGTGCTTAAAAAAAGCAGGCAGACGAGGATTATTTAAAGATGTTTGTAGAAATGCCTCCCTGATTCAAAGACCTTAAGAGGACGGCGATGGGTGAAGGGTCCAGGGGGAACGAGGCCAGCGGCTCAGGGATGCCGATGTGCAGCCATAGGCGGTGATGAAGCCTCGTCGGATTGCGGAGGAGAGGTCTTTGGATGTCAGGGAGATTGTCCACAGTGTAGTTCTGAAGATTCAAAGATGCGCAGACCGATGCGCATTTGCGCTCTCACGCTCACGGTTCGGTGATTAAAATGAAAGTGGCGCACAAATGATTCCCGACGGGAAGTGATGTAGCCGAAACATAAGTCTGTTATCAGCACCGGTCTATTTTTAATACCTAAAAAAAAAAGAAAAAAAAGAAAAAGAAAAACAGAGGAACAGATGCTGGTAGGACACCAACGGCAGCAACGACAGGCTGCGCGTGCCCTATGCGCTCATGACCGTGGATAAACACACATGTACACAGAGTCACGCTCTTGCTCTGTCTGTCTCTCTCTCTCACACACACACACACACTCACACACACGGACGTAATGTTGTTTGTAAACTCAGGCAGTAACTAGACTGTGTGATTTCCGAGCTCTCATTTCTACATCAGTGGATAAGATTAATTTATCTTCATTCATTTTCTTTATGAGACGACAGGTGCACATTTTCATCATCTGTAACTTGGAGGAAGGTGTTCCTGCTTATACGCTATTTCCTCACTACAGGAATAACCTTGCCGTATCATTTGATAACCCTGTTCAACAGCTCCTGCAGCAGTAGTACTAATACAACCCAGACATTGCCAGATGGATAATCGCCAACAGAGATCTAAGCAGAGAACGTGACGTGTTTGAAATGCAGTGAGTGGCTGCATTAAAAAAATGCATGGGTAAATATGCAGATGAACTAAAATCAACCCTGCCAGACTTTTCATCAGTCACATACTGTGTCTCCAAGCCTGTTTCACAGTGCCTAAATACTCGCTCTTGTCAGGTTTTAATGTGAGGAGATTATAGTGATGCTCTTGAGCTCACTGAGGTCATTTATAAATTATGTCATCACATCAGTGGCCTGGGTGTTCTCAAGCTGTATGTACCACATCCCCTTCAAAGTTCAACATGGCCTCCTGTAATCCGCTCTATCCCCTTATCTGTGCTGCAGCATGGGCGCCCTCATGTGGTCAGATGAGGTAGACAGACGAGAGTGCATGCATTTCTCTTTTTTCTCTGTTTCAGACAATATTGTAAAAAGAAAAAACAACAAAAAACAAAACAGGAAAATAACCTGAGCTTTTAAAAAAGATAAGCAGGAGGGCAGTTTTATTATGCATCTTTGATGACTTTCCTTTAGGTAAATATCTTTTTAACTAAAACATTTTTGTAATGTTTAAATGTAGTGTAAATTTGGCCCCGTAACTTGATTCTTCAATGTAAAGGCTCACCCTTTGTTACATGCCAACACCTACATTAATGTGTTTTTTAGTTGCACTATTGCAGTGGGCCAGTCTGTGCTAAACTGCAGAACAAACTTCCCTCCACTTTACAGCCCTCCCTCCAGTTTGTCTATGGGAGACCACATTTAAAATGTAACCCCACCTGAAACCTCGCACAGACCAATCAGCCAGAGAAATGTCAGAGCAGACGGCACACCCTCCTTTGTTCAAAACCAATCAGAGTGGAAGTGTGGCATTTTGCCCGAGGGGAAAACTTACCCCTGGATGAGTTAATTACGCATCACTTAGCTGTTGCCAATGTGTTCACAACGGTGGACCCTCTTTTGGGCTTTTTACAACGATTGTCTTCATCTTTCGGTCAATCTAGTATGGAAAGTAGACAACAATGGCTTACCAGGCTGAAAAATGAACTTAGCAACAGTCCTCTGGTATCAAATGTGGCTTTTGGCTTTATCCTCATGGGACTAGAGAAGCTGGTGGAGCTGGAGTTTGAGTGTCCTTGCAACCCTACATGGAACGGAATGTTTTCATCAGCATTCTTCATCATTCCTGCCGTCATGGCCTTCACCTTGATGCTGATCATCCAAGGATGCAGATGTGATACGTGGTGCAGGAAAACTGTTTCCCTCTCCAGTTTTGTTCCTGCTATCGTGTGGCTGATTTTGTTGTTCCTCGATGGCCAATACTTTGCTTGTGCTATGACAGACTGGGACGGTAGATTTGTACTAGTTGACAAGGCACCTCCGCAGAAGTGGTGTGAGCCAATTAGTGAGGGAGATGTCACCCCACAAGAACTAATGCTCCGCTCGCAGCAGCTGTTTGTTTTTTCTCAGGTGAGTTTAATATTTTCTAGTTTACAGAAAATTATGCAGGATGAGAGGAGTTGAAACACCTCCGCCTCAGACTGGGTACTAAAGAGAATAAATCCCAAAATGCCAAGCTATTACCCTTTGTAAAATTTGAGTAATAGCTCTGTTTGTAGACTTTGTTAACAAATACACACCTCCTCTGTTGTTATTTACTAAACAAAGTGTTGCTTCACTCTTCTGTATCCCAGGTTATAGGCATAGTCCTCCTCATTTTCATCTGTGTGGGTCTCGTAGTGTATGTCATCAGAGAAAGCTGCCAACAAGAGGTGGAGATGCAGGATGCAGATGTAGCTGAGCTCACTGTGCTCAGGATGAGCTCTCTACGGACCAGGACATCATGAGAGGATTTACACCGCCCACTACACCTGCCCTGCTGGCATGGACACTTTGTAAATACCCTGAACAGACTTTACTATGACTTTTCATGGCTAAAGACTGGAGAGTGATGGTCAATGATACTGGTAAGAGGCTGCGTAAATACAGCTCTGACTATAAACCCTGATCATGTTATTTTCTCTGTATTATCAGCAAATATGTACACAGAACAGTGACCTGTGCTCGTCTGATGCGTCAGTGGCAACAGGTTTTTAGTTTTGACCTGAAATGGGAAAGACACTCTTTATGAGAGTTACATGGAAAGACTTATTCCACTTTTATGTCCTGTAAATAGGCCCTTGAAGCTACAGCCAACTGCCACTTAGCTTAGCATAAAAAACTTGAAATAGGTGAAGACATTCACCCTGCCTGTTGCCAAAGTTTGGCTACAAAACTTTACAGCACTAGGAACTTTTTCATTTATGATGTCCTGTTTGTTTCATCTCTGCAAAATCCCAAGCATAAAAATTATAATTTTGCATTTTCATAGGGTTTATGTGCTGGATTATTCCTTGACAAGGATCAGTTGCCAGGCAACCAGCAGACACTCCAGAAAGTTACTCCAAGACAAGAAAATAGAGCCTTGTATATCAAGCTTAGAATGATTGTTCTTCTTTTTCCACACTATTCAGAGCTAAACTGACTGGCTGCTGATTGTAGCTTCATATTTTGCTTACCGATTAATAGTGGGATTGATCTTCTCATCAAGCTCCCAGCAAGAATGCCACTATTCTTTTAAAGGAGACATTTTTGTGAGTTTTGGTATTGCTACTTAGTCAGCACTAGCATTAGGAGCTATTTACTTACCAGTCCTCAGACACTGTTTTGCTTTTACAAAATGTTTGAGGTTATAATATGCTCTCTGAGTGGTGCAGTTTCTTTAAAGAAGCCTGAAAGCTACAATCATTTGGTACCAGGAAGTGACAAGAGAGTCTAACTGGGCCAGAGCTAGCTAGATAGCAGGCTAACTTCAATAGAAGAAGAAATTTAAATGGAAGCACCACTAGATGGTTACAATCCATAGATGCAGAACGCTCTTGACAGATAAAGAAATTAATTTTGAAACTGAAATCACAAAATTTCTTCTAGAGTAGATAAGGAAATAGCTGTTAATGCTAACATTGGCTAGGGTTGCAATAACAAAGCTCGCAAATACCACCTTTGAAGTGATATTTCACACACATTTTGTGAATTTTTAGTGGACATGAATCGTCAGTAGTTCTGAGACACTCAGTCAGTAGGCTACTGCTTTCAACTTTTATCCCTTGAAAATAGAATTTCATTGTTTTTAACCACAAAGTTTGTTTTAATGCTTTTTGTTTTAGCTTTATATATTGAGAAGTGGAACCCGCCAGGCAGCTAATATTGATCCAATATTAGTTGACTTGTTGTTTGAGCAGTGTGTGTCAAAATTGTGAAAGTGAAATTTCACTTGAAATGTGTTTATTTTTTTCTTGTTGGTTGCAAATGTCTGCAGACATATATGTAGGGTCGGACCCCCATGATGTCTAATCCTACCTAACAGTATGTAACTGACGATTAAGACAACTGATATTCCTAATGATTTACCTGCGTGACAGCTAGAGATGTAAAACATTATATATGTTTTGTGTAATGGCTGCAACAAGACAAAAATAGGAAGGATGTAGACACAAAATCTATCACATTTGCAGCATGTTTTTTTTTTGTAATAAAAGAATTTATTTATTTAAGTAACAACCCTCAGGGATTTTGTACAGTCATGTCCTAACAGCATGTTCTTTTCCACAATGCTCACAAACCTACAGTCTTGAGAATCTGAGTGAGATTAACTAATTTGTGAAACCAAGTTTTACTGTAACATCTCTCTAGCAAGTGAATTTTACAAATACTGATACACTTTTGGACGAATCATAGGCTAATTTATTTTGATTTTGCTGTTTTGGCATCCATATCAAACTATGGTAACATTGGGAATATCCTTTCTACCTTTAGTGGGCTTAAAGTAAATGCCATAGATTCAACACCTTAACACGGTCCTCTGTCATGCTAATGATATCACAAGACCAAGACTGTCTGTAGTTTTCTCAGGTAAGCAGCACCTTTGTGTCTGAGGACGTCCTCTGTCCACAGTCTCTTGTGGAGATTCTCTCTGGGTCGCTAAAATCCGACACATACAGCGGAAGTTCAGTTCTGACTTGTATTCCATGTTATTTACAACACTGCCCAGTTAAGCCCATTAAGTGTAGAAATTGGGGCAGACCCTGCATGTTCACCCTGAGGGAGGGCTTATTCAAGACTTCCTGTATGGCCCAGAGGATGTTGTTGTCTTTATCCACTCTGTTCCACACTTAAAGACTCAGCAGGCCGTCTTTTTTTCCGTAAACAAATGTGCATTCACAACTGGGACTCAACAGACTCTGAAACTACTTCATTTCATTTAATGAAAAATAAACTTTTCCTTTTCTTATGACCTTGATGGTAAATTGTTCTTGCCCAGGGAAGCTCGTCTGTCAATCCCAAGACATTTGGAGGTAATTTTGCCAATAGGCTATTTAAATCTGACTTTTTTTGCAATGATGAATTTCATGTCCATATATTCAGGGACAACTTTAAGGGTGGGACAAAAAAAAAACTGGTAACAATGGAAACTTTTTTATGACTCTGCTTAGGTGGTTGCTTTTTCATAATATATTAAAAGAACATACTGATAGTATACCCAACGATCCATAGTGGTTATTGTAAAGATCAGCTTGCTCACTGTCGTTTATTATTATGCATGTTTTTGTAAAATCTTACAGTAAATACCCGCCTGTGAACCTGTGCAAAATTCCCCTCTTCTATGCTCCCTTTATCAAATATTTTTCATACATTAAAATAAATATTATATTTGTAGTAAAAAGGCACATAAAGTATGCAATCCCAGATGAAAACATGGAGTAATTAGACAATTTACTACATGAATGAAATTATTAAAATAAAAAATAGAAATAAAAAAAACATAAACAACTTTTGTTGAAAGTAGAATTTAACTATTCATCATCAGTTGGCTTGTGTCTAGAATGCAATCTCCACCTTTCCACAACAGAGATTTTTAAGTATTATGTTAATTGCATTAAAAAGTAAGATTCAGTTTGAAAAGTAGTCCATAGTACAAAATCCTACAGGTAAAAATCATGAGCCAAGGCTTATATAAGTGTACAAAGGTTTCAAGCTGGCCCAAGATAACCTTGGCACGTCACTCCCATCTTGGTGTGAGAAATTGGATGTGTTAAAATCCATGTTAGATTACACTCCAGGTTGGAGGAGATAAGAACATGAGTCCTCAGTATGGTGCACTGCTGAGGAAAGAATATAGTCATAACATAAATACAGTAGTATATTGTACTACAGATTAAGAGTGAATGTAAAATGAATTGCAAAGATGCAAAGCTTGTCCCCACTGTGTCAATTAAAGAGGACAAGCTTGTGAAGAAGCAAGCAGCAAACAAGCAAATAATTTAGAAAAATTAAAAAGGCTTTTATTTCATTCTTGCTACATCAGCAATATACAGTGCATTCTCTTTCCTGCTATGACCAAGGTTAAACATATCACTGTGTGGCGAATGTGGATGTGAACAGAATTTAAAGAAAATATACTGCATGTATGTACATGTAGCCAACACATAAGGTTTGTTCAGCCAGAGTAAAGGATATGTAAAATATTACAGTTCTCAGTCACATAATCAACCTGATACCAATGTATACTTTCTCAAATAAATCATCATATAACGTTCAAGTCTTTGGAATTGCTGTCATTTTATTTTAATTGTATTTTTTTTTCTATTACCAGTAATACAAATAAATCACTGAGCAAACAATTCATGTTTCATTCATTTAAATGACTAAGAATATTTGTGGTCTAAATTCCAGTTTGTTTGCCTCTTTGTTTAAAAAAGAATCACATTCCCGTTTTGTTCTTGGACAGAGTTTACAGCATCTACATGGTGGGGGTGGGTCATCAGGAGCTCTGCTTAGGCATTGTTATCCCACTTTATTCAGCAAATCAAATCAGTGAAGCATTTGTCTTTAATATTCAGTTGGGTGGTACATCAACCACTGAACATAAACAATACACACTTACACACATTAGTCAGATTTCAGTTTTCTTTTCAAACACATTCTGAAGCACGCCCATATTAACCCAACAAAAAATAGGAAAATAAGCAGTGTAACTGTTAGCAAAAATAATACAACATCTACAGAGTGGTAGGAGTACCAGGGCAGTTTGTAGGACTCTGTTCTCAGGTGAGCTGCACCTTTGTGTCTCATGACAAACTCTATCCAGAAGAGGGCAGTGTCTAGTGGTGCCATTGGCTGATCTCTGTGCAGCCTGGAGAGTCTCTGCATGTTCATACTGTAGGAGGGCTCAGTCAGGACTTCCTGAATACCCTGAAAGAAGATTTCCTCATTCATTGTAAAGATGTCAATTATCTTCCCTGCTCCCCTTGCTTCAATTCTAAATAGATTATCACGTTGATCAAAAATCAAAGGAAGTCCTAGTATAGGAACTCCATGGTAGATGGCCTCTTGCACTCCGTTAGTTCCACCATGAGCCACAAATAGTTTAATCTTGGGATGTCCTAGGAGGTCATTCTGTGGCATCCAGTCCACTAGTAAAGTGTTGTTGCCCACAATGGCTGGTCTATCACCTTTATACCTCCAGATGACTTTCTGCGGTAATTTTGAGAAAGCTGCACTGATATCATTGGCTAAATCATGGGGAAGCTCTCCAATCAAAGTCCCCAAAGACATGATGATGACACCATGTTCTCCAGAACTCTGCACAAACTCCTCCAGGTGTTGAGGTAGAGGCTTTGCAGGTTTACACTGGAACCCTCCCATATAGATGACATTGGGCATAGTAGGCCGAGGAAACTCAAACACAAAGTCCACTCTCATCAGCCACAAGTCTGCTGCTTGAAATAGGGAGCAGTAGTCTGCATCTGGTCCTATATATTTTTCAATTACCCCATCAAAATGTGGCATGACATACATAAAAACCTGATATTTCATAAAAGCATAAATGGCGACATTGAGAAGTCTATCGAGAAAACTCATTTTATCTGATAGCTCAGACCCTGTCATTGGAACATAGGAAAGAGGAGAAGGTGCAATTGAAAAATGGCCCTCGTTTTCAGTTGTCCATCTGACATTATACACAAGCGGTAACTTGAAATAATGGGCAAGAATAACACCCACTGGTGTAACAGGGTCTGTGAGGACAAGGTCATACTTGCCTTCTTGTAGTGATTGCATCACATCTTTGTTTTCAAAAATCTCCTTAAGCATTGCACTCATTTTCTCATACATCTCAGAGGATTTTTCTGCTTGTTCCATTTCCAGTTTCATACGTGTCCAGAAAGACTTCCCTTCCCTCTGGATTTCCAACAACTGGGCCACAAACTTAGTTATAAAGTCTTCATCAAATCCAGATCCCATACCAACTGTAATCGAGGTATAGAATGGCGAAGTTTCCTTGATGTACCAGCTGTCTGATGCCCGCACAACAGAAACCTGGTGGCCCCTTGAATGTAGTCCCTCTATGATGACTTTCATGTTCACCCAGTGGCTCCCATCCACTGGAAAAACAAGTACTTTACCACCATAAAGCACAGATGGACAGAGCAGGCAGAGCAGGATCCAGACACAGGGCCAATTCATTTTTATTCTTATAGAAGAAAGCACATGTTAGATTGTATCTCATCAAATGTGCAGGCTGCTGTAGCCTACTCAGTAACTGTTCAATTGTACATGAGAAAATCAATACCATTGGGACATAGCAAAAGCCAGTTAAAAATTAACCTCTGAAAATACAGAATTTCTACATAAATACTATACCAGTATGTTGTATTTGCAAAATATTTAAACATGCAAATATTACCTTTATTGGCCGTGTATTTATTTAGGTCTATCTTCTTTGTTAGACAGCAGTGCACATGCCTTCCGAGGTCCAGAATGACTAGGACTTTGGTACTGCAATTTCATGTTTATATATGCACAGGTGATAAGGAAGTACAAAGTTGAGTAACAGACTTGCAAGGCGTTAACAATTTTACCTGCAATGCAAATTCCCTTGACAAAACCAAATGACTGGGAGACAGTACTCAAAAATGTAGCATTAATTCCCACTTATAAAGTTCTCAAATTGAAGGCATTTGGATTTCTTTTCAGTTCTGTTTTTACCTCCTATTGTTTCATTTCATAAGAGGTTTAGGGTTGCAACCACAATACAGTTTTCTATAATGCATTTACATAATTCATTCTCCCTAAAGCTGCCACTTTTGATGGTCTGAGGAGCTAGTTTTGTCATATGTCCTATAATAATCATGTTTGCTCTGTTGTCTTCTGACAAGTCTTTTTTGTAAGAAGCTCACATTTTAGACATTTTTCCTTATGACTATAAACTAATGAACAGCATAACCTGGTGGCTGCTAAATGGATCAGCAGACTTTCATCTAGATCAACTTCTAGTGCAGGGACTATAATAAACCTAGAAATGTACATGGTTTTTCTTCAGTCAAGAATGTTTCAATATTATACTGAAAACTCGTGGTCTTTGCTTTTAATAGAATTAACATTTGTATCTTATCTAATGTCATCAAGTTAGTATACCGACCGTGCAACACCTGTGTTTCCAGACTTTTATTTTGGATAGGGCCAAAATTAAAGCTTAAATGCATGCATTCATTATGAAGCATATGATGTCTGATTACTGACAGACTTCATTCAGTAAAAGAGCAGTCAATACTGGCAACAGTGTTTAATCTTTGGCACATTTTCTCTAGAAGGTTCCAGCAATCAGTTCTGTAGCAGTATAGTGCAAATGTCAGACATGTATCCTTAATATTCAACAAGATTCTAGCTAAACTGGCTGTAATACATCAACCAGGGAAATTACACAATGAACCCTTCATCATTAGTCAGATTTAAGTTTTCTTCTCAAACACAATCTGAAGCACACCCATACTAACCCAACAAAAAACAAAAAAATAACCAGTGCAACTGTTAGCAAAAATAATACAACATCTACAGAGTGGTAGGAGTACCAGGGCAGTTTGTAGGACTCTGTTCTCAGGTGAGCTGCACCTTTGTGTCTCATGACAAACTCCATCCAGAAGAGGGCGCGGTCGAGCGGCTTCATTGGTTGATCTCGATGCAGCCTGGAGAGTCTCTGCATGTTCATCCTGAAGGAGGGATGATTCAGGACCTCCTCTATGGCAGTCTGAAATGTTTTCATATCCAGTGCAGAAATATCCATAACCTTTGCAACTCCTTTTGCTCTGAGTCTAGAGAGGTTGTCAACTTGATCAAACACAAAAGGAATGCCTACCATAGGAACTCCATGATATATAGCTTCATAGATTCCATTTGTTCCTCCGTGACTTACAAACAGTTTAACATTGGGATGTCCTAGGAGGTCATTCTGTGGCATCCAGTCCACTAGTATAGTGTTGTTGCCCGCAGTGGCTGGTCTGTCACCTTTATACCTCCAGATGACTTTCTGAGGTAATTTAGCAAAAGCTGCAGCAATCTCATTGGCTAAGTCATGGGGAAGCTCTCCAATCAAAGTCCCCAAAGACATGATGATGACTCCATGTTCTCCAGAACTCTGCACAAACTCTTCCAGATGTTGAGGCAGAGGTTTTGCAGGTTTACACTGGAACCCTCCCATATAGATGACATTGGGCATGGTAGGCCGAGGAAACTCAAACACAAAGTCCACTCTCATCAGCCACAGGTCTGCGGCTTGAAACAGGGAGAAGTAGTCAACATCTGGACCAATGTAGCGGTTGGACAACATAGAATAATGTGGTCCAGATATCTGTTTGTACAGATGCATCTTCGTGGTGTAAAAATATATGTTTTTGAGCCTCTCAAAGAAAGTCATTTGATCTGTTAATTCTGAAGGCGGAAACGGGATGTAGGAAAGTGGAGAGGGTGCAATTGCAAAATGGGCCTCACCATGCACAGTCCACCGCGCATTAAACACTAATGGCAATCCGAGGTAGTGAGCCAGAATGACCCCTCCTCCATTAGCTGGGTCTGTCAAAACCATATCATACTTGGCATCTTGGAAGGACCTCATTAACTCTTTATTTTCAAGCATGTACACAACCATTTCACACACTCTTTTGTGTAATTCAAAGAACCTGTCCTTTAATTCCCTGGCTGCAGCGAAAAGGGTCCACATGGACCCTTTGCTTCGTTTGATTTGAATAGTTTCTGAGATGAAGGCACGATAAAAATCCTCATCTCCACCTCCAGCAATATTGACTGTGACTGTATTGTAATGTGGAGAAGTTTTGCTGACGTACCAGCTGTCTGCAGCCCGGATAACTGTCACAGCATGACCCCTGGAATGCAGCTCCTCAACGAGTACCTTCATGTTTACCCAGTGGCTGCCATCATGTGGAAACACCAGAACTTTCCCACCTCTGGCAGCTGGAATAACGACAGCCAAAAGAGAGATGATGCGAGCCAGAGATAAAATCATCTTCATATATTCTCAAAAGGAGCAGGTCTGTAATGTAAATAGGAAAACAACAGCACAAAAAACTGATGTTATTAAACTAATCCAGAAATTGTGTGTGCAACAAAGACAGGCATGCCCATATCTACAGTAGGAATGATATTCATTTTTACTATGTCTCTGCATGGTAAAAAAAAAAAAAAAAAAAAATCCTTCCAACTCCCCTCACGTGGACATAACACATGGAGCCTCTCTCAGGAAGTAAGAGTGCAGTTCAGTGCCAAGAGCACTGGATGTGTTCTGAGTTAAACCCTAATCTCCCTGAGCATGCTTGTATTCATTACCATGGCGTTTAGTCTGTGTGAAGGAAATAACCACGAGCTTCACTCTAAGAAATGCATGATTGATGCATGTATAATAACTCTCATGCATAGATTTTCTTTCTGATCGCATGTCTAATCCTTCAACAATGGACATGAGTCAATAACATCTTCATCCACGAAAACAGCAGCTGTCAAAAGCTAGAAACAAATGTCAACAAGGATAACTTACCCTTGGTGCACAACCAAGAAGAAAGTAGCAAAGTAAGTCACACTGAAAAGTTTAAACTATTCTGAAACTTGTGTTAACAAACTCTGGACCCACTAAAAATAAAGTCAGTGAAGATTTGAGGTCTAAGTTGTGCAACCCTGACACACTTCCTTGTTTCTTTTGTCCCACCCTCATGACAGTTACATGAGAAGCTTGTCTCTTTACCAAGGTACCAAGTCCTAAAAGTGCAATGAGCCAGAACTGCTGTGTTAAAAGGGAAAGAGTAATGTAGACACAGTGCAGCTTATTCTGGGAATATTGCTGTGTGATGGTATAAGTAGTTTTATGTCTTTGGAATGACCTTAGATCTGCGCACATTTTCATTTCAAAGGGATGACACATGAAGTGTCATGTGTGTGAATGTGCGGTTAGAAAACCGTCTTTTTTTTAAACTTACTTGATGACTGATAACAGTTCTGCTGAATGTACAGCACTGAGCACTTCAATTTTAGGGAAGTTGACTGCAGCGACTCAAAGCTCTGAAGCCATCTACAGAAACAGCATGTCCATGCTTAAACTTACATCACACTTTCTACTTAAACTGAACTTGTCTAAAACATTAACAATGTTATAAGAATGGAACTCACTCAACAGACTCTTTGGTTGGGTGCATGAAGGATGGAAGACTCAAATCAAAACACTTGAGTTGACATGAGGTGACTTGTCTTGCACTTTGAATCTGTAATGAAAGTCAGGCTGTGAACAAGCTGCATGCACACCAAGGAGGCAAATTCCTAAGTAAACATTTACATGCAAATGAGTCATGCTGTAGCAAGTCAAACATGCCATGGCAGATTACAGTCACTATGTAGCCTACTATTGCTCAGAAAAATAACAGGAAGCTGCTGCAGTGAGAATTAGAGATAAAGCTCACCACTTATTGTTCCTTTTCAAATGTTCCACAGGGCAATCCACAATCCAAATATGAAATCAACTGGTGGACCACAACATGGCACACACACATCCAGCGACCCCCACATCACACACAAACACACACACACAGGTCCAACCCCAAACAGCTACTATCAACTCCCCCCTACGTTTCCGCGTCCACGCGCAGCTTCGTCATATGGGCCGTCCCAAAACTCATTGACTACGAATGCGAGTGTATTGTTCAGCACTTAGACAGCGAGTCTTCGACAGTCTGCACCACGGTCGAAAACTCGCTGCAGACTTTGTCAAGTATTATAGATCAAACGCTCACACCGTGCTTAACGAACTAATTGAAATTCTCAAGGGTGTGTGTGTGTGTGTGTGTGTGTGTGTGTGTGTGTGTGCGTGCGTGCGTGCGTGCGTGCGTGTATAAAGAAAAGAGAAAAAAAAGAAGTTATGTCTGAAATCAATTCATTACTTTGTTTATCCTGTAATTAATGTATCTTCTATTCAAGTGTAGGCTATTTTATTTTAATTAACTTTATTTTTTGACTAATTTTAACTCCTATTTGAATATTTATACAGTATATAGATTGCCATATTTATTTATTTATTTTGTAACATTTGATCCTGATGCCTTTTCTGTGTTTACGTTAAGCACTTCGGGGGAAAAAAAACCTTGAATTTCAAATATTCTATATAAATAAAGTTGCTTTTCAGCTATCCCAGGTTTATGGTTCATGGTCCAGGCTCAGTGAATGGGGTGAGGAACTTACACACCACACACACAAAAAAATTGTCCTCCACTGCTGCAAGTGTAACTTGGTATGGAGTGATACTCTGTATAGTTCAAGTTCGTTTGGGAGTGCTTTGGGACTGGCCCATACACCCACACAAAGAAGCAACACCCAAAGCTGATCATATCGGCCTTTTGTCACAGTTATTTATTTCAAAGCAGAATGCTCCACCTAGTGGTTGGATGTGTAGAAATATTACATGCCCACAACAAAAACAGACAACCAACATCAACATTCAATCAAATATTTTACTTCCATTCATGTATTTATAGTATTTGTTTGATGATGAAAAGGTAACAGCGTAACATACTACAAAATGTTGCCTTTAGAAAACAATTCATCTTGATATTGTAAAAACCATTGCAACATGCATCTATCTATTCTTTAAAAATAAAATGTAAAATGCTGTATATCCCTTGACAATCAGTCACGTTTCACTTTAGATTTACACACTGCATTGTATAAACACATCATAAAGATGAAAAGAGTTAAAAACACGAGTAGCACAGCTCCAGCCAGGAACAAAAATACATCTACAGAGTGGTAGGAGTACCAGGGCAGTTTATATGACTCTGTTCTGAGGTGAGCTGCACCTTTGTGTCTTATGACAAACTCTATCCAGAATAGGGCAGAGTCCAGTGGCTGCATTGGCTGATCTCTGTGCAGCCTGGAGAGTCTCTGCATGTTCATCCTGTAGGAGGGCTCATTCAAAACCTCCTGTATGGCATCGAGGAAGTTGTTGTCTTTGTCAACTGTTTTAAGGGTTAGAATTTTACCCCCTCCTCTCTCTTTCAGTCGGAGCAGGTTGTCATACTGGTCAAAAAAAACAGGCAGACCCACAACTGGGACTCCATGATAAATAGCTTCTTGAACTCCGTTTGTTCCCCCATGAGCCACAAATAGTTTAATCTTGGGATGTCCAAGGAGGTCATTCTGTGGCATCCAGTCCACTATCATAGTGTTGTTGCCCACAGTGGTTGGTCTGTCACCTTTATACCTCCAGATGACCTTCTGAGGTAATTCGGCAAAAGCTGCAGCAATCTTATTGGTCATGTCAGCAGGAAGTTCATTGACAAAAGTCCCCAGAGACATGAGGATGACTCCATGTTCTCCAGAACTCTGCACAAACTCCTCCAGGTGTTGAGGCAGAGGTTTTGCAGGTTTACACTGGAACCCTCCAATGTACACAACATTAGGCATGGTGGGCCGAGGAAACTCAAACACAAAGTCCACTCTCATCAGCCAAATATCTGCATTGAGGATTAAGTGGTTAAAGTCATTATTGGGCCCAAGGTATTTGTCACATATTTTCTGATATGTGTGTTTAACCACGTGGTGGTTCTGCATTAGGGTTATCAGATGCAAAACAACGTTTTGAACTCTTTGAAAAAAGCTCATCTTATCAGTATTGCCAGTTCCTGTTATCGGAATATAGGATAGAGGTGAAGGAGCAATAGCAAGATGACCTTCTTGCGGTATCAGCCAGCGAACATTATAAACCAATGGAAGGTTCAGATATTTGGCCAAAATGACCCCACCTCCCCAGCAAGGGTCAGCGAGCACCAAGTCAAACTTGCTGTCATTCAGGTTTCTTATCAATTCTCGGTCATCAAGAATTGCTGTTATAGTTTCACTCACAGCTTCATGAGCGTCAATAAATGTGCTCATCATTCCTACAGTCAAGTGAAGAAAATTAATCAATGGAAGAGCCCCTCTTTCAAATGCAATGCTCTCAGATATGATTTTTGTGATGAACTCCTGATCTAAACTCTTCTCAACTTGGACTGTGATGATGTTGTAATAAGATTTGTCATCCTTGATATACCAGCTTTTGCTGGAGCGTAGAATTGTTATATTGTGTCCTTTTGAGTGCAAAGCTTGAAGCAAAATATCCATGTTTATCCAGTGGCTGCCTTCAGCGGGAAAGACCAAGATGTTCCCAGCCTGACAGGCTCTGGGAATGAGGCAGAGGAGCAGCAAAGCACTGCAGCAGTAGATCAGCCTCATCTGAAATGAGAGTTAACCACAGTGACCAGCATGTCTTCACAGTAAAAATGAACTGTAATCAGTTCAAACAGTGCAGTTAAAAGTTGTGCACGGCTCATCATAATTGTTATTTCTTACTTCAATTATTTTCCATTTTCATTCTGCCATCCTAAGTCCTCCTGGTTTTCAACCAGCTCAGTTTGTCAGAGCTTGCTAGCTCTAAGTTAATATGTCTGATCAAATGATTATCATTACTTTGTTCAAGTACACTTTGCTTACAGTACAACTCAAACGTAGATATAAGCAAACTTTCTTACTGTTGCCTCCTGTGTTTTTCCGTCCAATCGTTGTGCTTTGTGTAGCGTCTGTCCCTGTTCTGACAAGTCTGGCCACCAAATGTTTGTCCAACCCAAAGGGGAGGAGCTGATCAGGATACTTTGTAGTTCAGTTCTGGGCTGCTGGAAGTAATAGCTGGATCCACGTGCAAGCCAAGTCGATAAGGAAGATCAAAGGTCATTGATAAAGTTGTCGGTTGATAAGATCAATGCAACAACACAGTGGCACAGGGATATAATGTGTTAATCATTCATTTGTAAGCCGAAGATGAATTTCAGTGTGCTTAACAGAAACAATCAAAGGCTCTCATTAATTCAGTCATTCTCAAATACAACATGTTGGTTTACTGAACCACAACCCTGACCTTAAAAGACTGAACACAGGGTCTCAAAGAAGATGATCCTGTCTGCTTATACTATCTTTAATTAAAGTCAGTAAATAAAGAATCCCACTACTCAGTGCACGTGAAATGTAGTTTAAACTCAGTTTTTGCAGGTTTTGATCCACTGAACTGATTTGAGAACTATAATTGCCAGTGTACCAGCGTTGGTAGCAGGACAATATGCTCAACTGTGGTGAAGAATATCTTGTTTAGTATTTACAGGTATAAATATGCCTCTGAGATAGTGTGATCCAAAGTCAAATGAAAGTCAAATAACAATATTTTACCACCTGAAAGAATAAAACCAATGATGGAGACTATATTCAAGGCATTTCAGTGCAAAGATAAGTGTGAGCTTTGTCCTGACATTTTATTTTACCTACCTCTTACAGTTTGATTTTTATGTAATTGTTTTATGTGGATATGTGCTTGTAAATTGCTTTTATTATTTTGGTCTTTTTCATATGACCATTGATGTGATGTTGCCCAGGGACTACAGATGAAAATGAGCTTGTAGCTAACTCTGGTACAGCGGAGAGCTGTACACTGTCCCTGTCAAACAATAAATATGTGATATTTTCCGCGTTTTCAATTTCTGTTTAGCTTATAAATTCAAGTTTCAAACCTCCTCTTTGTTTAATCGGTTTTGGATGTACAATTTGGCTCAGATTTTACTTATCATTTGATACTTTCTCTTTTTCCTGAACCCTTAACAAACTGTGAGTAACTGCAAATACAGATTTAGCTTTCTTTGTATTTGCTCACACCAAATTGGATACAATATGGTAGATGTAACCGAACATTATTTTAATACTGTAAAATGAATTTATGTTGAAGCAGAATTCATGTTTTTCTCTGGATCTAATGTAACTCGTACAATCTCTCATTCCTTAAAGGCTTTTTTTTGAATGAATTTAACAGAAATGTCAAGGTCAGATTTTCAAAAATCATATTCAAATCAAATTCAAATAAAAAAAAAAATTAGATAATGCGGCTATACAACTTGATCCTTCAAAGCTGGGTATTGATTCCCCCCACCCCCAACCCCCGCCCCCCATCCCATAGCCCACACCATCTCAATATGCTGTCGCCATGGAAGCAGTCACATTCACATACTGAGAGAGTGTAAGGAATAAGAGGAACAAAAAAACACAGCATCACAGGCAGATGTGGACACCAGGTAATAAACTGGACATAGCAGTGGCAGAGCTGCCCTTGTCGTTTCCTGATGATGCTGTGGAGATACATGGAGAGGAGGCAACTGACCCTGTCTGTGTTGAGTGAATACAAGAATGCTTGGAGAGGGGGAAGGGGGGTGGAGGTGGTGGTTGGGGAAAATGGGGCGGGTTCTCTGAAAAAGGAGGAGGAGGATGTGTTTTCTTTGCACAATTGGAGACAGCAGGGAGAGGAGCAGCTGTATGAGGCGAGAGAAAGACCCTGCATGGAATGGAGGAGCGCTAGAGCAGCTCTGTCGCTGTTGTCTGGGTACCCACCATCATCACCGCTCTGGACTGCGTATTAATGGGAGAGACTCAGTGCAGGTACGTATACAGCATTTGCATGCATTACAATGTCAAATGTGCTTATTACCTTGGAGAGATAAGCAAAGTGAGGGTACAGTGCATGCTTGTGCAGGATTCCCGTTCTGTATATCAAAGGTGTGTGATTGAGGCATTTTGTTGTTTAGAATGTGTTTTCGTTTGTTTGCTTGCTTACTTAACGAAGCCTATGTACTGAAATCCATAACTGTGACTGACTATGGTTTACCAAAGGGAGCAGGGGTGGCTGCCATGGGATTTGCACCCTTAACCCATGGCATTGTTAAAGCCTCACTCTACTAGCTCAGCTCCCTCTCCTGTTTTTAATAACCACTGTTTTTAATATTCATTTTCCAGCTCTGTGATGCCTGAGGGACCAGCACTGTGCATCCAGTGCCACCTCTGATATGATGCTGAGAGCAGGAGGAGCAGCCACCTCTCTCGCACTGCTGCTGCTGTTGCCGTTGCTGTGCTGTTGCCACCTGTGTCACTCACTGCGTAAGTTTCCCAAGGACTGGGAATGCCTCTTAAAATTATCATGGTGGCGACAGATGGCATAGTTGGAGATGAGTTGGAGTCTAGTGGATTTGTAACCAAGAAACCAAGGAGGAGGGTGTAGAAATGTATAAATTGCCAGATGGTTTGTAAAGAGTGATGATATCAAGTTAGTGAAACAAAAAAATATCAATGTGAGAGTGATAGCCTTTAAAAGGCTTTTATAGAAAGTGGGTCAACTGTCAATTGAACAAGCAAAACAATTCTACAAGCTAATCTGTCAAATTAACATCTATGACTTAACTTAATTACAAACATTTACAGGGTGAAGTGTTGGACCTCATCCACATTTCATTTGACTTTGCCTGGTTACACAATTCAAACTAAGTAATGAAGAAAATCAGGAAAACTGTGATACATATAAAAAAAAATATATACTTTTGATCTTGATCTGAATGCTGTCCACAAAGCAAACACCAGGTAATCCTGCTATGAGATGAATGCAGCATGAGGCAGGCAGGTGTGCATACAGTATTATGAATATAAAAGGGTATGAGCTGCTGCAGCCAACTCAGCAGGGTAGAATAAGAGGAAAAGGTAGGGTATATGATACAGGGACATGTTATATATATATATATATATATATATATATATATATATATATATATATATATATATATATATATATATATATATATATATATATATATATATATATATATATATATATAAATACAGGGATAAATTGTATCAACTAGCTTATGTCCACTCTAGCCATAACACTGTGTACAGTGTATACATGTATCTACAGTATGTCATAGGTTTTGCATATTTGGCTTGTTATGGCAATGTATCCTATTTACTTTAGATTAGTGTAATTTTCATCGCCTTTATGGTAGTATACATAAAAAAAGTACTCATTCTATATTATCCCATGTTTTTTTTCATGATCTATTACCGATATGCTTTTTGACATGCTGCCCACTGCACCAGGCAGACAGCTGCAAGCATTGACCCAGGTCTCCTTGAAAGTGCAGGAATTCGTTAACGCGAAACATGAACTTTACTCAGCATGATTTTCCCAGCTATTACAAATGAGCATTCCCTTTTCTTGGTGCACATACTGTATATTAACTCAGTGGTTTATTCTGCCTCTGACTCTATGATTACCCATCATACTCTGAAACAGATTAATGTGGAATTCAGCAGTCACTGCAGCTTGCCGCTCAGCCAAGCGGGACGCTGGTCTAAGTGGGGGAGAAGCTGAAGAGATGATGAATTTGCTGATTACAGGGTCATTGATTGAGGGTGTTGCAGCCTTGTCTGTATTGATCTGCAGACACTGAAAGGGTGACACCATACATTTGTGGTCAGTCTAGAAGTAGCTTTCAAGCCACAATCTCCATTCATAAATTGAGTTTATAACTGCGATGGTGAATGATTTAAAGAGCAGGATGAGAGAAATTGCGTGTAATGCAATCAATAATTTTTACTCTGTAGTGGAGATCAGTTTCAGCAAAACAAAGCTGCAATTTGACTGGAGTTTAGGTAGTTACACTATGCACTACACAGACTTTGTCACCTACTCAGTAAATACATTGTAAGCATGTGAGGACAGAAATACATGTATTTTGTTTATATTCTTTTAAATACATAGGCTCATGTTTGGTTAGAAAGAAATAGTCACATAATGCTGATGTGAGTTGGCACCATCTAGTTTTTCTGGGCGTACTGTCTTTTGTCTGTCAATGTGAACTGTGAATCCTAGTAAGTGTTCATTGTTACTTGAGTACACAAATGTTGTATAACAGATTCTTTCACCACCATCAGTCCAAAGTCCAAGTCATGTTTGGGCCTGTCCTGTTCGCTTATTTATCATCTCAAAAAACCACTGGCAAGCAGTTATGTTTTAATAAAATAAATAATAATAAAAAACCAAAGAAAGTTGAGATGAGTTTGATAACAAACACTGGTACACATGAGTCACAGTGTATCAGTGTATAGGAAGTGGTCCAAGCCTCTTCAATGCTATGTACAGTCAAATGTCATGACTGCTTCATTTGATATTATCCTTTTGTAAAATGATGGCTTTGTGGCCGAAAATACTTCCTAACTTTCACTGCACTGTATATTCACACGTGTTTCAGTCAAAGATCTGATGTCTCTCCTTCTTGAAATCAAACCTATACAGTACCACAGAGGTAATATCTGCAGAAACTTGACACATAGACATGGTGGTAAGATCAGAAAGGTGACTGCTGTGCTGTTTGAGGGCAATGTTGGAAACAGAGTTAGAAATTGAGTCATTATCGACAGTGTAGTTGGAATTGGTGAATAAATCAGAGGTACTGTTTTATCAGCTACATGTTGTAATTTTCCTCTTTAACTGTCTTGTCCTCTCCAACCTTTCAGGGGTCCCAAAGCTCTCATCTTATGCAAAAGCAGAGGACAAGCTATTCAAATACCTCTTTGGAAACTACCAGAAATGGGTTCGTCCAGTGGTATATCAAAACCAGACCATCTGTGTCAAGTTTGGACTGGCCATCTCCCAGCTAGTTGATGTGGTGAGGATAAAAAAGCATATTCTTAATATTGTTTATGGATGTGTGTCACTGAGGTGTTAACAGGGCTGAAAGACTGAATAATATTTCAAATATTGTCCTGCCATTTTCTTTTCAAACTAAGGTTTTAACAGATTGTTGTTTTGCCATTCTAGGATGAGAAAAACCAGCTGATGACAACCAATGTGTGGATGAAACAGGTAAGTGAAACATCGCACCTAACGCTACCAGCTGCGGCAGCATTGCATTTGGCCATCATCTAAACATTCAGGTAACATTATAAGTGAGTGGTTAGGGCTATGGAAATACTTTTACAGCCTCTGGCTTACATGGCATTTTGAGACAACCAGTCACTTTCACCTCGGCCCTCTTTAATCTGATCTGGTGGCATTTCACTGACAGTCCTCATCTATATGAGTCCTTTTCGTACTGTGCCCACGCACCTGCCTCCACAAGTCATTTCCTCCCCACCCAGGCTCCTGTCAGCCTTATTCATGGTCTTGGGGTGTCCTGTCTGTCATGCATCTTATGAATTATCCCCAAAGACCAGGCCGTTCAGGTTAATGGAAGGGCAGAGGACACAGATGCCTTTGGCAAAATGAAAGGAATATCTCTTTCATCTCCTTTTCCTTTTAATTTTTTTCTTTTTCACAAACTGTCTCATCTTCAACATTATTCTATCACAAGTATGACATGTCCAAGAATATGATAGATTTGCTATTAAAAGTACTGGAAGACAGATTTTATTATAGACCCAGACAAGCTGTTTCTCTGGTGTTTGTGAGAAGCTAAGTTAGCTGACTGCTTGTTCACACAAAGGTTGCTCAGGACAGCAAGTAAGTAGTATATCTAACAAAAGGACAAGCTTATCTTTAAAGTCACTATGTATAGATATTTATTTTGTTGAATCTTCATAATTTTATTTTCCTGTGTATAGGAGTGGACTGACATGAAGCTCAGATGGGACCCTGATGAGTATTTGGGCATCACAACTGTCCGAGTCCCCTCTGATAGGCTCTGGCTTCCTGATGTTGTACTGTATGATAAGTATGTGCATTTTACATACATTTCATATTTTCCAAATTCAATATGTTGTCATGGCCATAATGATATGCTATGCATGCAGCACTAGAATTTCAAGAGACCATCTAATAATCAAAATTACGTTATTTGAGTAGAAATTGTGAGAGGACATAGTTGGTGTAGTGCCTATGGATTCAGTGTGACAGGAGTACCAAAAAAAATGAAGTGTATTCTAGAACCCAAACTATAGCTTTGAATGTAAAATACAGCCTGACATGAAATAGAAGTTCTTAAAACAACGATAAATGTTGTTTCTTTCAACAGTTCAGACGGGCGTTTTGAAGGAACTGTCACCAAAGCTGTTGTTAGGTTTGATGGAACTATATCATGGACACCACCAGCCAATTACAAGTCAGCCTGCACCATCGATGTCACCTTCTTCCCATTTGATCTCCAGAACTGCTCCATGAAGTTTGGTTCCTGGACATATGATGGCTCCCAGGTGAGTCTCTCCTCCAAGGTGTGTATAGTCTATTAAGCTCAGTTGTGTCCAGTGATTGACATGACATTGTCCTCATTATTTAACAGGTGGACATCATTCTGGAGGACTTCCACGTGGACAAGCAGGACTATTTTGACAATGGTGAATGGGAGATAGTAAAGGCCACAGGCAGCCGTGGTCTGAGGAAAGATGGAAGCTCTTCCTACCCCACCATCACCTACTCCTTCATCATTCGCAGGTTGCCTCTTTTCTACACCCTCTTTCTCATCATCCCTTGCATTGGCCTGTCCTTCCTCACCATCCTTGTTTTCTACCTGCCCTCCAACGGTGGTGAGAAGATCTCTCTCTGCACCTCGGTGCTGGTGTCGCTCACTGTTTTCCTCCTGGTCATCGAGGAGATTATCCCGTCCTCCTCAAAGGCTATCCCTCTCATTGGGGAGTACCTAGTCTTCACCATGATCTTTGTCACACTTTCCATCATCATCACAGTCTTTGCCATCAACATCCACCATCGGTCCTCTTCTACACACCATGGCATGGCACCTTGGGTGAGGAAGATTTTCCTGCATCGACTGCCTAAGCTGCTGTGCATGCGCAGCCATGTGGATCGTTATGCCACAGCTGGAGTTGCCAGGACGGGAGGAGGACTAGGACTGGGTATGATGAAGGACTCAGCACCTGAACTCACCCCGCTTCTCTACACAAGACGTCACCTGCAAGCAGCTTTGGATTCTATTCGCTACATAACCATGCATGTGGTTAAAGAAAATGAGGTCAGAGAGGTGAGTTTGTTGGAATTTTCCTGTTTATCTTTCTTTAATTTGTTATAAACAATCATTTTTGATCCTACACAGTTTGTCACTAAATACTTAGAAATTTCGTGTCGAGAGAGTAACACGTGTGTCTTTTCTGGCACAGGTGGTACAAGACTGGAAGTTTGTAGCACAGGTTCTGGATCGAATGTTTCTGTGGGCCTTCCTCCTGGTGTCCATCCTTGGCTCTGCTCTTCTCTTCATCCCAGTTATTTACAAATGGGCCAACATCATTGTCCCTAACCATGTTGGAAGTCTCCTCTAAGGACATTATGGAAATTGAGTTAAAGCACATTAACAGTTCACTGAGCAAGTGAAGATTAGCAATGAGAAATGGGCCTGCTCTCCACAGTCCCTCTGTAAACTACTGCTGTGGCAGAGCTCAAGCTGCAGATTTAAGACCTGAGCTTCTCACAGAACCATGTTTTTTATTTTTAATTATTACTATTATTTTATCTCAAAAATTCTGAATTCTGTATTTGATTTGATTTAAACATGAATGAAAATTGGTGTACTACTACATATAAGAAACCTCAGAAATGAAATGATCCATGTCCAGTACAATTTTCTCTGTATTTCAATAAATTCTAGTACATTCATTTCATCGAGTATACACTGGGATCATAGAGTACAGGTGTATCATTGGGCCTAGTAGAAAAACAGCGCGAGCATGTCCTCACGGTATCATATAGGATTACTGTTTTACTAATGGCTTTTATGTTTATGCAGGTTACAGAATAGAGTGATTAATTTAATTCAATTCATTTCAGTAATTTATGGATCCCTGGAAAGCCAATTACAAGGCAGCCCCCCAGATCAGCAACCGAAACATGACAGATAAGAGAAGATGTGTGTGAGAGAGAGGAAACAGAGGGATCTCTCATGCCGGGACTTGAATTTTCCAGGCAGCCCCTGCACCCTTCAGCCTGAGAAAACATCCTGCGTTATCCAGGATGACACATCACAATATTCATTATGGGCCTAACTCTAATGTTTTTAACATACTGATACTGAGATTAAGCACAATGACCTAGCTCCATCACAACTGAAAAATAGCTATTATAACTCCTCAACATCTGTCTTGTTGTTTGATTGATGTTGCATGCAGATGCCTCAGATTATGTAAATTTGGAGACATGTATTAAAGGACCTTAGGGTCACTTTTCCATATCTCTGAGAACCAGGATGACTCTTGTGTTCTGCAGCTTAGCAGCTCTCAGCCTGTGGTTGACCCTGCACTGCCTCTCCATGGCCATGTTAAACCATTACAGTTGAAAAAGAAACATAGGCACCACTAGTATGTACACTGCAGAGCAACTGACTTCAAATAGCTACAAAGGTCTGCTCATTAATAATACTGTAAAGATAGATCACTTACACTCATCAGATTGTATTAAAGCAGATATCAGCTTCACGGCCGTTTTGGCTAATGCTGCGTTCAAGGCAGGCTTTTGAAACCGTAAGTTACAGCTTCAAGTCACAACTACGACTTGGTAGCGTTCCAGGTAACCCGTAGCTCGTGTTTTTACCATCCTGTTGTCTGTGAAAGTTCCCTATAACGGCCACTCGTAACTTCCGACCCGTGAACTCGTACCAGATCGAACTGGTATGACTTCACAGGAAGGAAAAACACAAAGTACGAGTTTCTTTGAACGCACCATGAGTTAGCAGCCCCCGCCCTTGTCAGGCATCAATTGGTCCTCGTGCTACGTCACCACATTCACGCGCATCCCTTGGCTGCACACACAGCCCTTCATGCCGTTCTCTCTCCTCATTGGATAACACTTGTATCCCACAAGGAACATTTTCTCCTCGGGTTACAGCAGAGCAGAGTGACGGAGAGACTCGTGTTTAGGCTGAAATACTTCATGTAAGTGATTGCTGACGGAAAATAGGACTATTTAGGACTTATATTAACAAAAACATTCCACTGATATCTGCTTTAAGTATAGATTTACTGTTGACATATGAACCCTCATTACTGCACATGTTAGTTTTATTTTAGACTTACAGTAAGAGTGACATGATACTTGAAAGTTGTACTGCTCTTAGGGACTTATCAAATATTATATTAAGTTTACTAATTTTTTAAACGTATTAAATTTACATCAAGGTACACTATATTATATATATATACCGGTATATATATACTGTATATACACTTTTGCAATTGTACAGCACTTTGGTCGACTGAGGTTGTTTTAAATGTGCTCTATAAATAGTGACTTGACTTGACTATATGTACAGTATATACTATACTGTTTTTAAGTACATTTAGATCATGGAGTGTTTTTAAAAGGTGTGAGGTATGAGCAGAAAACACCTAGACAGACCACATTATTTGTCTACATGTTAGGCGCTACTGTTGTTGAGGCCTCTCTGGATTATAAAGCAAATACTTCTGTCTTCAGCTTATTGCACTGCAACAGTTACATACGGTAAGCCGGATTCATTTTACACCTTTAGTATGATGTAAGGCAAAGACAGGCTAGTTGTTGCAAGTATGTAACTTGTTATTTTAATAACATACAATATTATCCAGACACCTTAGGTTTGTCCCAGAGGATTTGCATCTTTTAGGTGATTTTGTATGAATGTTTCTGAGTGAGTGCATGCCGCAAACAGTTAAAGAAAAATATCTCCGGCTAAATTCACACAAGGGAAAACAAATAGCTGTTACATGAATCTGCCCACAGCTTCAATAAAGAGGTCACGTTGTTCTTCAAGAAAGGCCCAAAGAAAAGCTTAATGATAATCTTCTTATGAGAGCTTTCCTGAAATTTGCACTATGCATTCTCTGGTAGTTTCACACCAACATCCAAGGAATAAGCGTATGCATGCTCGGGGCTGCCTCATATAAAACAGGTATGTAACAGTTTGATCTTGCATGAAATTATATTCTCCTTTCTCAGAGGGAAACCTGAATGCAAAAAAAGTAAAAAAGACTTGTATGGTAGGTGTCATTCAGAGACACCCCAAATTAAATTTTATATCTGTTCTTCTTTCAGGTTAAAGATGTCGCCAGGTGGAAGGATAAAAACTTTTATTCTCCTTTTATTCTTGGGATTCTTTACATTCAGAATGTGTCATGGGGGAAAGGTTTTGATCGTACCTTTAGAGGGAAGCCACTGGGTCAACATGGATATCATGATCAAAGCACTCCACTCTCGAGGACACTCCGTTGATGTGGTACGAACCAATGAAAGCTGGTACATCAAGGATGACTGTCCACACTACAAGACAATCACAGTTCCTGTCAGTGAGGCTTTTAATCATGACTTTATTAAACCGATCCTGAAAAGGATAATTGAAATAGAAAGGGGAGGGGGCTCTGCTGTGAACTTTGTGAGTTTGCAGGTCGAGATGTTCACTGCAATGTTTGACATTCATAGAATAATGTGCAAAATGGCTACTGTCATGTTTAAAGACAAAGCGTTGATGGATAGTTTAAAGGAGAGAAAATATGACCTAGTCCTTACTGACCCAGCATGGGGTGCAGGTATATTGTTATCTCACGCTCTTAAGCTACCTCTGGTCTATAATGTGCGGTGGATCACTAGTGGAGAGGGACATTTGGCCATTGCACCTTCTCCTTTATCGTATATCCCAATGACTGGCTCAGGGTTGTCAGACAAAATGAGTTTCATACAGAGACTCACAAATCTATTATTTTATGTAATTTGGCAAGCTCAGGATGCATTTCTAATTAGCCCTCAGTATCAAGCTGTTTGTGATGAGTTCTTTGGCCCAGAGGTCAGATACAGTGACTTATTACGAGGAGCAGACCTGTGGCTGATGAGAGTGGACTTTGTGTTTGAGTTCCCTCGGCCCACCATGCCTAATGTTGTGTACATTGGAGGGTTTCAATGTAAACCTTCTGAACCACTTCCTGAACACCTGGAGGAGTTTGTGCAGAGTTCTGGAGAACATGGATTCATCATTATGTCTCTGGGGACGTTTGTGAATGAACTTCCTGCTGACTTGACCAATGAGATCGCTGCAGCTTTTGCTAAATTACCTCAGAAAGTCATCTGGAGGCATAAAGGTGACAGACCAGCCACTGTAGGCAACAACACTATGATAGTGGACTGGATGCCACAGAATGACCTCCTTGGACATTCCAAGATTAAACTATTCGTGGCTCATGGGGGAACAAACGGAGTTCAAGAAGCTATTTATCATGGAGTCCCAGTTGTGGGTCTGCCTGTTTTTTTTGACCAGTATGACAACCTGCTCCGACTAAAGGAAAAAGGAGCAGCTAAGATTCTTACATTAGCTACTGTGGACAAAGACAACACCCTCCTCAATGCCATAGAGGAAGTCCTCAATGAGCCCTCTTACAGGATGAACATGCAGAGACTCTCCAGGCTGCACAGAGATCAGCCAATGCAGCCACTGGACTCCGCCCTCTTCTGGATAGAGTTCGTTATGAGACACAAAGGTGCAGCTCACCTCAGAACAGAGTCCTACAAACTGCCCTGGTACTCCTACCACTCTATCGACATAATTCTGTCTTTTCTGGTAACTACTTCAGTATTTACTTTTCTTCCTCTTGTTTTTTTTAGACTTGGATGTCTTAAGAAATGCAAGAAAACACAAACAAATAAAAAATGAAAACAACCTGCTCTTAGCTTACCTGACTAAAATATTTTTTGTCATTTCATGTAACGCAACCTTGAATTCATGAATTCATTACATTTTCTCAATGTAAAAATACTTTCTTTAACTCAATTTATGGTGCAGTCAAGGGATTCTGATTGCTTATGACTATTCAAGCCTTTAGTAAATAATAGGAATTTCTTTTTTCCCAATAAAGCTTTATTATGTAACAATGAGAATGAGCCACCAGGGAGAGTAGGGTGAAAATGTGACACTATAGATTCAGTGTTAGCAGGCACAGCAGACAGAAATGCTAATTAGCAAACAAAGACAACTGCACTCTGTTCAGAAATGTGTGTTTGATGAAAGCTGCAAGCATTCACTAATTATAAATAACTTTCCACATATTCCATTTTCCAGCTGAATAGGCTACTTGGGATAGTTTTCCCTTAGAGGGAAACAGATGAAAACATGGCAGAAATAAAGAGAAAACTGTTAACATGAACCCCAAGCCTGAAGCCACCATTAAGTTTACAACTTTGGCCTCCTCTAGTGGTAGCAAGAGAAAATACACTGTGACAGACAGCAATCATACTTTTTGGTGACAAAGCAAGCTCTGTTCTTTCCTTCAGGAGAGCAGCAGTAATGAGAGTGGGTAGAAAAACAACACTCACAATCACAAATGCACTGGATGCTCCAGCTGATTGGTGGGTTATCAACCAGAAGCAATCATTCTGTGCTAGAAAGAGAGACCGCCTAATCACGGAAGGTCTTTAGACTCGCAGGTTGAACTTTCGTAATGGTACACTAGGTTAATGGTGAATGCAGCAGGCTACTGATTAGATAGTGTCTAATCATGAATTACATGAGTTCTTAATCATGCAATTACAATTTTTGAAACATGAAACATTCAGATAATTGATCTGAGTCCTAGCTGGACTTGGTTTTGGTGGTGGATTGTAAGATCAACAAAGACGAATTCATTTCATTTTCATTTATTTGTTCATTCCAATCCAGTTCTTGGAAAGTACATTATATGAAGTTAACAAAATAACATACCCTGCTGATACAGACAATAAATATTTTCCTCTGCGTAACAGCTGGTAACATTATATTATTTAACATTTTATTCATTTTCATTTTCTTTCCATGTTGGCTTGTTAGCGAGAAAGGAATCTAAAGACTAATAAACATTTTTAACAACAAGAAGTACTAGAATTACTGCCATGTGGTTGTATGCCTCTACTACTGTCGTAGAAAATATTAACAATTTGTGTGAAATTTTGTTATAATTGCTATGAGGAGTCTTAAAGTGTGGCTAAATATGTTTGTGAAAATACAATTTCCTTGAGTTCATTCAGAAGGAACTATCAAAAGGAGATATCACATTCACAAGGCCAAAGTTGTATTTTGCGAGATAATCTTGACCTTTAACGTTTGAGTGCCAAAATCTAACCTGTTCATCCTTGAAGGACATTTGTGCCAAATTTGAATGGATTCCCCTGATATGTTTTCAAGAGTTTTTGTTTTTTGACAACACTAAGACCTTGACAAAAGAAAATCTTGTTGAAAAAAAAAATCAGTTGATCCTTGAGTCCTAACCACAAAAAATGTTGCCAACTGTACTTGTTTTTTTTGTATGAATATATTGCATTGTGATGATAACCATAAATTGTGTATCAATGAATCAATTAAAAACAAAAAAAAGGTCGGCAGGTGGGTAACATTGGTGTTGCCAGGAGGTCAGTGTTGTTTGTGTTTGTTGTTTGTGATAGCTAACTGGTTAATTAGAGAGCAGAGGTAGGGTTGTTGCGTCGAGTACATGATCTGCAGGAAGTGACATCATAGACAACATGCAAACTTTACTTATCTGTGCCTAAACTTAAACAATGGCTTCACTTACTTTTTGTTCTTTCCCCCCTATTTTACACCTGTACTACATGTCAGTTTTACTAAACTTAACCAGTCGGGGATTCTCGACGATTTTTGGTGAGGCTCTACGTCACTTCCTGCAGATCATGTACTCCATCTAGCCACAACCAGCAGGTAGGCTACTGCTGTCAGACTCATGTTGAGTAGGCTATCGTTAAATGTCTAGTTTGCTAAGATGTGGTGCTACTGATGTGATGTTAGCTGTCTGCAGCAACAGTAGCCAGATATTTTCCATCTTGCTCTGTATCATGTTGTCATAAGATGGAGCTTTGAAACAGCATGAACAAGGCTGTGTTTTTATTTTCAAGAAGTAAATGTTTTTTCCTACAGTGGCAGTGCACTTGAATGCACCTTGAAGAGTGTGAGGTAACAGCTGAAAAAACTAACTTAAGTAGTCCAAATTCTACAAACTTTTAGCTTTAACTTTTAATTGGTGTGTTGTGACATCATCACTACAGAGTTCAAAAGGTTTTATAGCCATGGACACCTAAAAACACACATCTTTCTCAAATTGTGCACTTATTTGCTTGGATGCATACTACAAAACTCCTTGTTAGTCTAACTGCAGGTACACATCCTCCTTTCTTACTGACTCTATTTAGCTATTACTCCACTGTGTTATGGTGCTGTGATTGTGAGCACGTCATTTGTTTTATGAAGTTTCATGAGGTTTGTTATGCTTCATCTTTGAAGCAAAACAAAGAGCATGCACCTCAACACCATGTAAGATGTTCAGGATCCCACCATAATGATGCTGCTATCAATAAGCATTGATTCATTTGGGGTGTGGAGCTTGTGGAGGAGAACTAAAGAGAGGGTTGTACTTGTTTTGCTGTTGAAAGCAGTCCTTCTCCAATACTGCTTACTCCACCTTTAATTAAGTTAATGATCATCCTCTGAGAATTCATTGTGTTCATTTTTTTTTTTTTACGGAATGGAATCTAGTTATGTTTTCTTTCTGTCATCATGAGTAATTAAACATACTGTTATTTCCCCAGAGTCTCTCCTTACAGTAATTTCATTTTCGGCATTTCTCCCTCTTCCTTTGTCAGCCCCTGCCCTGCCCCAGTATCAACATAGGAAAACTCTATGTTTAAATTCACAAGAAAGACATGAAAGTGGTCTCCATCCAGGTGACACTGAATAAAAACGTGGTCTGACTCTTTCTCGGGTAAGACTGGACAAGTTGGCATACACCAAGAATTTCAAGGGTATCAGAGATGGCACATATGACATACATTATCTCTTGTCACTGACAATCAATCACTTACTGAAATGTCTGTTTTGGTCATCCTCCTCTGCTGTGAGGATGACTAACTTTGTACCTGGTAAGGGTGGTTTTTGTTCAGCACCATTGTACAGATTCCAAAGACATCTTTACATACATAAACATAAACCATGGAGTGTTTCTTGAATCCAGATGTGCTGCACATTACCCGAAGGTCACTGCTCTCACTTTCCCTTTTTTACAGGGTGCAGGACTCTCGCAGGAAAAAAATAAATCTGCAAAATTAATTTATTGAAATAGAGACAAACCTTGGAATTATAAATGATACAAGGCAAAAACAATCATCGTCTCCTCATCAATGAAAGCTTACTGTTTGTTTTGTTCACAACCTGCTTTTCAAGGAGTCCTTGAAGAATAAGAAAAATAAATTCACATTCCCTTCAATCTGCGTGCATAATTTCACTCAATTATTAATACAAACAGTAAAATACTCACATACAAGTGTCATGATGTATTCCTGACTCCACAGTCACCTCTCAGATTGTTGTCTGAACAACCTGAGAGCAGAAAGCTGAAATTTCTGCATTTTATTCTGCATGTGCAGAAACTAGTGAACCACTTCCTGTACAGTCTGTGGTGGCTTGTAATATTTGAGAAAACAATCATCAGCAAGAAAGCACATACTTACAGTACCAGATAGCAGTCTGAAAACAGCCTTATGCTCAGTATGACATATTTAGAATTAACACTTCCCCCTCTTTAGGATGTAACCTTCAGAAAATATTAATGGATACTCTTAAGAAGCTCTTTTTGTCGTTATCTGTTTGGGAGATCCCCTGTAGATCAGCCACAAGATCTGAGTGAGCTTTAATTAAATTCATTAGCCAGGGGTTTCTTATCAGATGTGACAGAGGGCTTCTACAGTATCTGTCTGTGCTTCCCTGCCAGCATTCAATTAACATAGGCTGCATTTTCTTTTAATCACATAGCTTGCCATCTGCTCAGATTTTAGAGTCACACAGTGACATACTGAGGAGTAGACCACATACAGGGTGCTAAAACACTTTCAGCACAGTCAGGAATAAAGTTTGACTTAATGTCAAGATTCAGTGTTTTTCCAATGGCACCATATATTCATTTCTAAGACTTGTGGTGGTGTATGTGCACTGGGCTGTTAAGACATGCTGCACATCCTTTGTATTAAGAGTGGAAAATTGTATTTTGGCCAGGAAGCCAATAAGCTCCTTCATCATTTGCTGGTCTATATCGATTGTGATCCAATAAGCTGAGTTGGCTCCACAGGGGCCTGGAGGATGTGAAACAGAGTAATAAACTGCTCCTTAGTGGTCTCTTTGAAATTACATCTTCACCTCACAGCTTTTGTAAATATTTGGTATCACAAGGAAACCACCATCTCTAATTTATTCATCTATGATCTGTCTATATCTGTTCTGATTTATTTACAAATACAAGTAAACAAGGCCTTAATTATTTACATTTACTTAAAATGTCTCTACAATTCAAATACTTTTAGGGATTTTGTAAATACATTATATTCAACAAATGCTAAATTGTACGGCCACCACACTGTCCTGAAGTTATCTGGACAAAATCAAACAGCAGCTCTCTTAATGCATTTGAGCTTTTTAAAGTTTTAGTACCAGTATAACACGTTTTTTTTTTTTTTTTTTTTTTTTTTTACAAATGGGATGACTGTTTGAATCAATAAAGGTTATGACAAAAACAGCCAGGAAACTTTTTTTTAATTTTTTTTTACCACTTGTAGTGTCAAGAATTTTCCAGATGGTGTCACTGTTTGAACACAGTCAACATCCTTGCTTCATCCTCACAAACATGAGATTCATGTTTATGTTAAAGGTTGAACAGTTCAAAAAAAAAAAATCTCTATAAACAGTTTAATTTTGGGCACTCATAATATATATTCCATCTGCGAACATAAGTTGACGTTACATTAAATAGTCACTGTAACAAATCATTACTCATCAAGACAGATGACAAAACAGATATTTGACTCTGCAGATGTTATTTAAATTTATAGTGAGCTGGTATCTCTGTTTATGCCACCAGCACCAAATTTCTGAGTGTTGCCACATACACTGCATTACCATTTACTTCAAATTTTTATTTTTACACAAAAAAATGACATGATTGCCAACTTGTTTGCCATTGCTTGATAACCAGGTCCTTCACATTTGCAATTCCTTAATCTAATCCTCAAATAAACAATAAACTATCTATGAAAATTAAATGGACATCAGCTTTTGGCCGACACAGTGATCTTTTCTCGTGACTTTGGACCCATGCTGTATTTTCTTTCTCTGAGCCATGTTGAAAATCTCACACGAAACAAACTCTGTACAGCTTAACAGTCTGAAATATTAAGTTTTATCAAACAGATTCAAATGTCTTCCCCGAGTAATAGAGGCTGAAGGAAGAGGCCAGCTGTTCCCAGGATACACACAAGGACAAAAACCCATAGGAAGATCCTGTCGATTACCATGGCAACGTACTTCCAGTCATCCTGAACCTATGATAAATCACAGTGAAATCATTTTCAGAGATATGGTGACATTGTTATAGTTTCTTCAAAGATAATTTATTTCCTATAAAAGCTTTAGTTAAATGTTGTGATCACTTGTACTCACCTCTTTTGCTTCATTCTGTAGTCTCATGTTCTCTGCTATGTATCTGACACTTTCAATAGCCTCCCTGACCTCAGGAGAGAGTGGCAACAAAGACATTATACCTCCATCCAGGGACTCAGAGCTGGAGCACTGACTCCCTCCTCCTACACCAGCAGTGCTGCCTCCAGTCAGTGCCCCAAGACACCCCAGTCCTCCGCTGCCGCCCCCAGAGTCTGCAGGCAATTTGCTGGATCTCTGGTGCCAGCAGCAGTTGCAGCGGCCCTCGCAGCACAATAGCCCAGTACCTGCACCCTTGCCGGGGTCAACACTTAAGTTATTGAGGTTGGAAAGCTCGGTGTTGTTGAAAAGCCGTTGGCGATTTGTCAGACTGGATACCACGCTGGAGGCCAGGGCCTGAGGTTTGTGCTGCTTCTGCAAAGTGCCTGATGAATGAATGGCACAGGGTCTCGAATGAACTGCATTAACATTACCGGCCATCTTCTCAGGGTCCCTCTCTGGCCGGGTCATAAACATCACCCGGGGCAACAGTCCCAAGAAGACACTCCTCACCCAGCAGGGCATGGTGTGTGTCTTTGGCGTGCGGTAGTGGACGTTCAACACAAAAACGGTGATGACAATAGAGAGGGTGACAAAGATCATGGTGAAGAGGAGGTACTCGCCAATCAGGGGAATGACCAGAGACGTGGAGGGGATGGTCTCGGTTATAACCAGCAAGAAGACAGTTAAAGACAGCAGGACCGAGATACACAGAGTGATTTTCTCACCACAGTCAGACGGCAGGTAGAAGACGAGCACTGTGAGGAAGGAGATGAGCAAGCAGGGGATGATCATATTGATAGTGTAGAAAAGAGGCAGGCGGCGGATGTACAAAGAATAAGTGATATCTGTGTAGATTTCCTCACAGCAGTTGTACTTAATGTCATGTTTGTAACCAGGGGCATCAATGATCGTCCACTCTCCGCTCTCCCAGAAGTCTTTCAAGTTGATGGTGGAGCCTATCAGAACCAGATCAATCTTTGCCTTGTCATAGGTCCAGGAGCCAAACTTCATGGTGCAATTTTGGTAGTCGAAGGGGAAGTAAGTGACGTCAATCTTGCAGGAACTCTTGAATATGGCCGGAGGGATCCAGGTAATGTCACCATTATATCGAAGCAGGGCCTTTGTTTTGTCATCCACCTGGAAATCTCCAACCGCACTTTAGAGAGAGACAGAGAGTACAGTAAGTCAAATGAAGGTTGAAGTATAAGGACAGTCACAGACAGATGAGTCATTGAAGATTAAATTCAGGGAAATAAACAATTAACTATTGTATCTTGGAGATATTAATCAAACAACACTCTGTGGTTTCAGTAAATTGCACCCTCTGATGTTAATTATCCTCTCTCTTCAGACTATGCAAAACAAAAGAATTACCCCTGCAAACTAATACTGTTTGTCATTGGGATCCTTTACGGTAATTGTACTAAACGATCAATAAAAATGTTGAGCCAGTCTTTTTAATTGGCATTATGCTCACTTGTTGTACAGAACAATGTCTGGCTTCCAGATCCTGTTGGATGGCACTCGGATGAACTCAACCCCCCCAAATTGTTTTGGATTCCATCGTAATTTGTAGTCATTCCAGACCTGAAACAAACACAGAATGATTAAGATAGATTAAAAACAACTCAAAGACATTTCAATGTCAGACAAAATGTTGTGATCACAAGACCTAACAATTTTCAGATTGGGGAAATGGAAAAAGATCTGTCCTTAGCAGACATTATGGAATTAGTTTTAAATTGGTTTTCTACAGAAATTTGAATTGTGTTTGGGTCACACTCAAAGTAAGTTGGACATTTGAGATTCAGAACACCTAGACAAAATATTTATCAAATATATAAACTACTTCCTGGATGAAATACCAAACATAAACAGTTGTGCTACAGTTCTGTGAGGCTGTGCTGTTCTAAATGCTAACATGAAGTACTGTATGCTATCTTAGTTAAGTGTGTTAGCACACTCTTACTTGAAATCAAGCACTGCTGAGGCTGATGAAAATGTTTGTGTAGTCATAAATCTAAGTACTGCACAAATCAAAAATACAGGCATTAGATCAATAGTGAGGGCACATGCAAATATTTCAAACCAATTCAATGTAGAGTTAAGTAAAACGTTTAATAATAATCCACCCATAAGGTAGATATTAGTTTTTCTAGCATATCTCCCAATATATTGCATATATCTTCCAAAAAAAAGCCCAAAACTTGCCACATCTGCAAGCATTATTTAGGTGGTTTACAGATAAAAAACAAACAAACAAAAAAAACACAGTAGGTACTGTATATGCCTGTGGGGATTTTACTGTGTGTGTTTTTTTTTTTTTTTGCATCTATGTCCATTTCTTACAGGAACTATAAAACAACAAATGACATTGAAATACGCGAAACAGTGCTTCACCTCTCTAACATCAAAGAAGAACAGCTCAACCCTTCACATGAACATGGCTCTAGAAAAGATAGGCTCCTGTTATGGGAGCTGCAGCACTGCCCTGCCGTGTTTCATTCAGAAATGGTTCACTGCACCATGTTTCTAAACAAAGGCACCATGTGGAACTGAGTACATGATAAAGCAAGCCATACAGCAGTTGTATTTTTGTTGCAAGGCTTAATCTATGTGATTATGACAAAATCTAATTCATTTTACTGGTGTAACTTCAGTTTTAATCACAATGTCAAAGTAAATATTGTAATTAATATGGATTATTGAGGTAAGTGTGATTTTTGACATTTGAAATTCAAGACCACTGTCAAGTTATTTCAAAAATACTGCTTTAAATCATTAAATCTCAGTGCCTTCAGTTTACTGGATTAAAATAAAAGAAAGTAAGGCCACATGGATCAATGTGTTTAAAAAGCTCTCGCCCATGAATAATTCAACCTGTCAGTTTGGCCACGAATAATCATGTATGACAGAAGGCTGGATCCATGCTTGATGCCCTTGCTTGAGGTCGATTTGCAGTCATGCACCATACACTTACATGTCTCAGCCACAGATTGGTCTCCATGATCTGATTGAGTTCATCCTGAAAACAAGACAATATAGATGTAATTGCGTAGCATATAAAAAGAAAACACTGTTTTAAGTTAAAAGAGGAACTGTCACATGTAGGAATTCCAGTTCTTTCTTCAGGTCAGGACCTCTGTGTGTCTTCTTCAGAGCGACACACCTGAGTCCTTAATGCCCGGAGAATAACACACATGGCAGCTGGAGCCCGGAGGTCACAGCACAACCTTACCTTTTATTCTAACAGCTCAGTTGTAAAGGTGGAGCAGAGGGACTAAAAAGGGGGAGGGAGAAAAACTGTGGGGGTAAGGTTTGTGTGTGACTTAGACCGTGAATGAACCAATCTCATGACCCAGTGCATAACATGAACCATTCAGGTGACCATTTAGTATCCTGGAGAGGTTGTACACGGCTGGTAAGCACAGGTACACTGAAGAAGGCCGCAGTACAATGTTTGATTGGATTGGGAGCATCAAGTAATTTTAAAGCCCTTTGATAGCTTGGACATCTTGGTCACAAAAACAATCAGTGAGTGCAGTGACGCAAAAGAAAATGTCCTGGATCAGATCTGATAAAGATCTATTTAGAATTCAGTGTGTGTTTTCAATATGATGTAAAATCAAATCTTGAATATTTTTCCTTCGGCTGCCTGTTTTTTGTGAAGTCTCAAAGAGCAGGAGTGCACTCAGCCACTGTATCTTGTAAACAGACCATTGTTGTTTATACTTTGTTGCTTTTGTGTAATAAACAAACAGGATATGATATGTTGCTGCTGAGCCTACAGTTGCTGGTATGCAGATTTTATTACCACTGGAGAGAGCAGGGCTAGTTGTTTTCCACATGTTTCCAGTCTCAGTGCTAAGCTAAACTAACTCATTATGTATTTAGTGGACTGACATTGGTGTGATATGAATCTTCTCATCTAACTCTGCAAAAGAGTGAACAAGCATATATTCCAAAAGGTCCAGCTATGTCTTTAAAAAAAACACTGTTGCCACCTTAACCTCTCGTCTATTCTAGCCTCTTCATAGCCGGTGGTACAATCCCTGATTGCAAGATGATGACTGAGGCAGCCTGGCCAATGAGCTATTGATGGTCTGGATGAGCTCACATAGCCTGGCTGTAATTGGTGTAAGCTGACCAACAGCAATCGCTGGGTAAGAAGCACCAGGTGTGCAGAGGGAATAATAGTCATCCATCAGCACCAGGGGCTCTGCAGCCTGCTACAATAATCAAGTAAAGATTAATGTAACAAAATATCCGTTATGTCTCTATCATCTCCAGATCCTGGCAGGTATTCAATTCTTATAAAGGTCTGTTGATTTATAGCGATTACAAACAAACAAGAGAACGCGAAATGAGAAGGCTTCCAAGGTGTCGCATCCCACATTACCCATTTAAACTGTCAAGAAAAAACAATGGCCAGCATTGGCTGATGTATTAATATATAAATATATAATAATGTAATAAAAACAGGGCTGTTTACCTATTTGTTATTTTGCCAAATTTTGGATGAGATTTTCTACACTATAGTCTCAATTTGAAGCTCTAGCCAAGAGCCCATTGGCTCATCTTAAAAGCGGGGAGAGACAGCTAACCCCAAATCTGCCAACCTGCAACTCAAAAGCTCATTTGTTTACACGTAATAACTAATTTGCGTAATTCATAGAAGACTGCAGTGATTTAGTTTAGTAGTTTAATGCAGATTTATGTACACAATACATGTGGCATACATTTACCTTCATATAGATCCATTGCTGCTTTCAATCTTGAGAGTCTCCCTGTAGTAGCTTTATTAATCATTATTAAGTTTCATTAATGGTGAGTATCCTTCTCACTGAACAAAGTATTTGTGAATCACTTTGATTGGTGTAAAGATCTCATTTATGACATAACCAAATGATTACGGTAAAATGTATGAAATAAAACCCATGATGTGCTTGTCCTTCAACACAGGCAGGGGGACTGCCACTATATTCAAAGCTTTTCATTTTGTGAATGAAGCTGTCCTCCTTGTCAAATGCCAGCCTTTCTGCTTAATTATCAGCATCCGCTCCAGACCTGTCTGAGTCAAGTGAGAGAGCCGTCTGCCTGCCACGCCGGACAGCAGTCAACAAGCCCCAGCAAAACCTGCCATTAAATCCAGTAGCGCTCATCTGAAGTGGCAGTGACTGAGTGACAGGGGCTGCCTACACTGAGAGGTGCTCAGGCAGCTGACATTTCCCATCTTGTCTTGGCCAGACTAACAGCCATACTGTCCCTTAGGTGGTACTATCTCAGGTGCCTATAGGATGGCCGATAATCCCTTTCTCTAGAACTTTGTTGTCCAAACTCAATGAATCCTTGAAACTAATTTCTTGTGAGATATAATAAATCAGTGCATTATGCCCAGACCCTCCACATTGAGCACTGTCTTTATGTTAGTCCTTGTTTTTCCTTCCGGCCATGACTGCTCATTGAGCAGGATGATATATGCTTGACTGTAATGAAGCAGTGGCCCATAAATCAAAGGTAGCACACAGACATCTGAAACATGTAGGGGGGGGGGGGGCAAACAAAACAAACCATTTGTAGGCTACTTACCACTTTGACCAACTGTGACATGGACACCTCGAACTGAACAATGACTGGATCTGACACATTTTCCACTGGTCGTATGTACTGGTTGTACTTGGAGAATATCACAGAGAAGAGCCTGTGTTCTGCTTCTGAGCATGTGCCTCCTAAATCAGAGCATAAGGATCATGTATGTGGCATCACTGCAGAGCGTTTAGTTGGTTAACAAAAGCTTGTCTTCAAGATAACTAACTGCCAGAAGATCACGTTCGTCAGTTGGTAGAAATCCAGAGAAGCAGTGTCAGATTCCACTTAACTCATAAGGGACTAATCACCACTGTTCACACTCTGATGCACAGCATATTGTTGGTCTGTTTTTTTTAGGAAAATTAAATGTACAGACACAACACTTACTTTCCTGAAGAGCCATGACTGGTTAAGTTATTTAATATATAGCTATATTTTGAATGTGATGCATGAAATTGATTTGAAATAGCATTTCGTGCTCTCTAATCATGCACAGTTAGTCGACAATAAAATATTCTTGTCATAATTGGCTTACTTTGATATGGCAAAACGTGTCTTAAAACAGATGAATGTGAAGCAACAAGTAAGTGAGAGTAGCCAGGTTGTTACTCACCTGACAGAAGAAACAGGAGAAAGGAACATGTGAGCAAAACGAAGCAAAACCTGGCTTTCATGCTGTTTAATTGACAAATGTCCGATGGATCCGCGCTCCTCGCAGCAGACAGCAGGAGAAAGTGGCAGGAGTGAAAGCGCGTCCGCAGCCAGAGAGAGAACCAGAGAGAGAGAGAGAGAGAGAGAGAGAGAGAGAGAGCGAGCAACACACGCACACAGCTACAGGAGCCAAACCCCTGCACCACAGCAGCGACCCAGTCCAATGAAACATGAGAAAGAAACTGTTCTTTGTTGCGGGAACTGCACTTAAATATCACAATATAGTTCATCTTAAACATGTAGAATTGCTTTTTCAATACACTATTCTGCGTTTGGTGTCACCTAATAGTTCATCTATTTCCTCAGTCACCCTTTGACTATTTGTGATGGGATCCCACATGAACGCACTATTTTTCGAACACACAGTTTTTTTGGCCATAGTGTTTCTTGCTCTATGTATCCTGCTGGTTTTGGAGTCATGCCATTTCAATGCACCAATCAGGATTTAGCAATATATTTGCAAATAAGAATGGGATCACTAGTGTTTTGTTTGGTCAATTCCAAAATGCTGATGATCAAACTATAAGTAGCCTTGAATAATCTTAAATTTTGGAGCAGGCTACTAATTACAGATATCTGTATCTTTTACTGTTGAATGTAGATTGTAATGAAATTATATGTATATATTTTACAACTTGCACTTTCAGGTAGGTGCAGACGATTAAGGATGGTTGACATGGACCCAGGTGTTGTTCATATATAATCCCTCTCACAGTGTAGCCTATGTGTTCATATTACTAAAGCGCCAAATGGCCTTCAAACAAGATAAATAGCCTATGTACCACTGGATTGGAGCTTTGGAGACCTTCAACAAAGCAGATTTTATTAATGACTAACTTTCTTTATTGTGTGTGTGTGTGCGTGTATTGTATATCTTTTTTTTTTTTTCAAAAATGCTGTCACTTCACCCCACCTCTAATAATGACATGGTTTCTGCCCTTTTTGTAATGCAGTATTACATGATTGCAGCCCTGTAGTTTGACATTATGTCAAACCAGCGGGGTGAGGGGAATGTCCAACGTTTTTCAGTTGACCTCTCCACTCTACTAAAGTGCCCTCAGATGACAAATAAATTCCTACAAGCACCATGGGCATCTGACCAGGCACTCTTAACTTCTTTAAGTGGGGCAAGCCAAAAGAGAATTACCCCATGGGGGATCAGTAAGAGATTACATCACACAAAGATAGAAATAATTGATAACTTGACCTTCAGATTTTTTTTTATTTTTATCCACAGACAGGGCAGAGTGAAAGTGGGATTGTTCTTACACCTACACATAGACACTTGGGTCATTGAACAAAACTGTCTTTAGTGACAAACAGCTACCAAACACAACATGCTGCAGAGATTTTCCCATAAGAGACATTGAGAATAACATGTTCATTTTCACATTCTAAGAGTACTAGGGTAAATCATGATTTAAGAAATATAAATGCTTGCTTACATGACAGGGCACGTGTCAAAACAATGTCTCCACGCATCATTTATTCATGTCTCATGACTTGAGGCTCATGATTTATGGGACCTTCCACAAAGTGTTGAATGAAGACTCCCCCAGTGTTGCTAGGATTGAAGCAGATGATAGATTATTGATGGATATGCTGTAGCACTGCACTGCCTCTCTTCACTAATGACAGGAAGTTGACAGGTGACTGGAAAGGCAATGAATAATCTTGGAAACTGCAAACAGAGATTAAAGTAAAGCATTAACATAGATGCTGATTGCAATCCCTGATTTAAATGAAGGTCTCACAAAAGAGCCAGCAGTCGGCAGAATCTCTAAGGAGCCCACTCAGCCCTGTTTATTGAGTAGTAAATGTTGTGTGTGGCTGCACTCACCCCATCTGAACAAATGAGCACTTAACAGAAATCAACTGTGGTGTAAAGGCACAAATGAGTCCCTATAAGATTACAGTGTTAAATACATTTAGTTCTCCCTTTCTTCACAGATTTGTAGAAGTATTTAATTTAAGGGCACAAGTTATCAGGCTAGCACTTGGACAAGAGATGTCATAATCAAGATCACTTTCATTTCCATCCATTTTGTTGTATCAACATTTTTTTTTTTTTTGCTTGGTCACACGTTCTCACATCTAAAGTGAACAGCTGTCATTTCTGTGTGATGAAATGTTTAAATTGGCACATCTTCAGCAAACGTACTGGCTCTGAGGACAAACTTTATCACCTGCAACATAGATTAACTGAGCACTTTGGCAAGACCCTGACTTTATTGGGGATTTCATACATTTAATCAAACTGAAAGAGGACACTGATTTATCTTTATTTTTCATTCTTTAATCACACATCAGATTTCAATAATATGGGGATGTAACTCAACACAAATAGGTAGTCAAGAAACATCTGACGTCTGCCATGTCTCAATCAAATTGTATTGGTTATATTCCCATAACAGCTCAACATGTATTACACTTGCATACTTGATTGCAGAGGAGGCTACATTCAGTCCAGTTCTTTGTAGATATGAAAAAGGGAAAGACCTTCATGCAGTAATTCTTACTGTAAATACCATTTTGGATGGTTGTATTGCTTTATATGGTTTTGGAGACATTTTATCAAATTTTAACCTCACATAAACATCTTATTTGTTCTGCTGATGTACAAAATAAATGTTTACAAGTATTTTTGGGCATTGTGTCAGAGCTAAATCCTAAGAAAACTTCAAAACTAAAAAAAACAAACAAAAAAAAAAACTACTGGAATACATCTCCTTATCCTTACAGCTCAGTTTCTTATGAAGACCCTAAAGGTCATCAGTCTCTGTTGTTGTTGTCGATTAGATGCGAGGAGTCTCTGAGCTGTGCTGCTGGCTTGGAACAATCTGACTCTGGAAGAGAGGCTGGAGAAACAGGCCCAGGGTGCCCACCACACACACTATCACAAAGATCCACAGGAACATACGATCCACCACCATGGCCACATACTTCCAGTCCTCTATCACCTGCAAATACAGAAATGAGCCAATTAAAATGTGTCACAATACAGAAGTTAGTTGACTGAATAAATTCTCTGCAGTGTGTTTTCTGTGGGTGCCGCTATACCTCGGACTGACCACTTGGGGGCAGAGAGGCTAACTGAGTGAATGAATGGATTAAAGTGTATGTAATGTAAGCCTTGTTTTCCAGCCGTAAATGAAAACTTGGTGTATTCTGTAATACACTTTTTTCATTCACATTCATGCCAATTTGCCTGCATTGAAAAGGAAATTGAATCATTTGGAAACTGATTGAGCAGCATAATATTTGAATGTGAACACAGTTAAGATAAAGGACCCATCTCTATATTGATGAGACCTACACTGAAATAGCAATTGACCCTTTCACCCCATTTTCAGCGCTGTCCTTGGTAGTTTTTGAAACCAGCTATTTCTCATTTCTGGTTCCCTCCCCCATCGTATTGATTTGTCAGAGAAAGCAATTGATTACCAAAAGTCTGACTTCAATTTGGTAGTGGCTAGGTCACAGCCACTACTTAGGGTTAGTGGTATTCCATCCTGCACCTCAGAGGTCACAGACCGTATGTTATCACGTAATGTTATCACATCAATACAAACACCTCTGGTCCAGTTTAGTGGGATTAGGATGGATGGAAGAGGATTAGGTCAACAGTGGAGCCAACTCTAAACTAAACCAATGATTTAGCGTCCTGCCCCTGAATCTTACAGCAAGAAGAAAATACAAAGTGTTTATATTTTGTAGAAAGAAACAAAGAGCATCTTATATTCATATTTTTTGTCAATTAAAACTTAAAAAGATGTACCTATTCATTATTCTTAATATTATTTAACATTGTTCAATGAAACAATTGTTTTAAGTGTGTATACATACACTTTGATCATCGTCATCTCCCATCATGTGCTCAGCCACAAAGCGGACTCCATTCACCGCCTCCTGGACATCAGCTACCCAGTCAGAATTGCTTCTCTGCTGGAGGTCCTGGGTGGAGGTGAAAACAGTGGGAAGGTAATCTGTGGAGCGCAGGTCCTCCTTCCTGTTGGAGTGGGTGTAGCCCATAGAGGGGGCTACATTTTTGTGTCCTGGGGTAGAGAAGGCAGAATCGGAGGAAAGCAAGGCAGAAGATGACATTGTGATTCCTCCTTTGGATGTCCCTGAGTAACCCAAACCCAGAATGTTTCTCTTTGCCCGTAGGCACCGCTGTTGGCGGAGCTGCTGGCGGGCCGAGTTATTGTGAGGACGTCTCATGAAGAGCAAAGCAGGTAGTTTCACAAGAAAGATTAGCTTGACCCAGGATGGCATAGTGTGGGTGCTGGGGGAGCGGTGGTGCACGTTGAGCACACACACACTGGTGATGATAGAGAAGGTCACCAATACCATGGTGAACATCAGGTACTTGCCAATCAGAGGCACATCCAGTGAGGTTGGAGGAACAATCTTGGAGATTAGAAGCAGGAACACAGTGAGAGCCAACAGGACGGAGATGCAGAGGGTCATCTTCTCTCCACAGTCTGAAGGCAAGTAGAAGACCAGAATGGCCAGAGAGGTGATCAAAACACAGGGGATAATTAAGTTTATGGTATAAAAAAGGGGCTTCCTCTTGATGATAAAGTCATACGTAAGGTCCACATAGGTGGGATCCAGGGGATTGACGGTCCGTCTGCCTGGCAGAGCCAAGATATCCCACTCCCCGCTGGGAGTGAAATCATCCATACTAGCCACCTCAGACTTCAAGATCAGGTCGATCTCAGTGTGGTCATACGTCCAAGAGCGGAACTTCAGGGTGCAATTCTGCTGGTCAAAGGGAAAATGCTTTACTTCGATCTTGCAGGCGCTTTTGTAGATGGCTGGAGGAAGCCAGTTGATGCTGCCATTGAAAAGAACAATGGCATTGGTGAAGACTGTCACCTCATAGGTACCATCAGCGCTGTTAGAAAAGGAAGAAAGAGAATGTTAACTTGAATCACTCTCTGAGGTATGTGTTGTCAACACTGCAATCATAGTGTGTAGTTAAAGGAAACCACACTGGGAAGTTGTTTTGGTTATTTCTTACAGATGATTGCAATCAATTTAAAAAGCCAATTAAATCTACAATCTGCTTCTGGTGTATATAAACTCTGGAAAGGCTTCGTAAAGTCATTTGAGTGAGACTTTAATAGTGAGCAGGAGAAGTGAAGACTGCGAGATTGCTAATCATGTCCCTTTTATACTGCATTACTTTCTTTCTGTAAATGTATGGCTTTATTCATGATTCTATCAAGAAATCAAAGTGACTAAAGACTAATTCTTTGCACCAATGATCATTCTATTTTTCAGAATAAACATTTCACATTAAAACACATAAAAAAACATAAAAAAAAAAAATCTCTGCAAAGTGACTCTACAACATTTCAACAATGCTTACTTGTTATACAGAACAATATCTGGGAGCCAGATGTGTCTGGATGGAATACGCAGTTTGTCGATACCTTCGTATTTTGCAGGGTCCCATGATAATCTGTAATCCACCCAGTGCTGAAGAGACAAAGAACAGGCTAAAACCTCTGAAGTCTTCCACACACTTTCTCAAGAGCAGCTCATTTCCAATTACATGCTTCATTATCAATGAAATATGTTTGGTGCACAATTACAGAGAGGGTTTGTTCCACGTTGAAGTGGGAAAGAATTGATATACTTTAATTCAAGTTCAAGTGGAAGGACACTTAACATTACAACAGGTTATTGAGAGTATATGCATTTTATCACACTTACCTGAGTAAGCCAGACATTCGTTGTCATAATCTGTTCTCTTTCATTCTGGAAATGTACAAGTGGTATGGAAATTATTTTTCAATACAGTTTTTAACATTGAATACATTTCAAAAGAATAAGAAAATGGTTTAGCATTGCATTTCCAATTATACCAAAAACGCAGATTTAAACCATGGTATAGACACCGTCTGCAGTGATTCCCAACCAGTGGGCTGTGGAAAAAATGTGATGTGGCTTGTTTGAAATAACTTGAGTTATGGCTGATTCAAACCATTTATGAAGGAGCAAAATACTATTTCAAAATCGTGGTGGTGTTGACAAAAAAAAACAGTAGGCTACACAGTAACACCTTATGGAGAGCCGTTACGATTCAGAGTACATTCAAACCTGATTAATCAATAGATAGTTAAACACAAGACAGACAGTTGAAATAGCTGTGTAGCTAATACGCAGTGTACATTATAAGCTAAAGGTAAAGGCCAAATTAGCATCTCCTGCAGAAAATGTCAGCACCTCAGACAGATGTTGCACCAGTAAACTTTAGATGAAGGAATATTCCTAGTTTCTATCATGTTTACTGTATATCTGACATCTGGTTAACTTGCAATAGCCCTCTCTTGTCTCCTTGTTAACATGTGTTTATTGTTAGGATTGTAATCACATTGCTATGACACACATGCCTAAGTGTGCTGGCAAATGCCAATTACTCCAAAGGGTACAATGGGAACTCATAGGCTGAGACTGTGAATGTGTTTTGCTGCCTTGAGCTGCAACTGGGAGCCGCTGCTGTAAATCTGAGCGGGGCCTCTATCACTGGGGGTAAAACAGCTTTATGGCCCCTTTTAATGCAATGTGCTGAAGTTTCAATCTGGACATGACAGAGGCAGAGATCACAGCTGACCAGATCTATCTTCCACTTCATCCTTCCCTTTAGAGCTACGGCCTCTCAACACAGGCTGCTTTGTAATTAAATGCTCTCTCAAAGTGTCTTTTCTATCATTCTCTTTCTCTTACCGTCTTTCTTTTGCTGTCCACCACTTTGTTGTTCCTGTACTAACCCTGACACACATAAAGAAATGCAAGAAACACCCTCTGGCAGCATGGTGGTGCCGTGGGTAGCACTGATCACTCAAAGAGAGAAGGTTCTGGGTTTAAGCCCTGCGGCTGGGGCTTTTACTACAGCTTTCTCGCATGTTCCAAAGACATGTATTTAACTGACCACTCTAAATTGTCCAGAGATGTGAATGTGAGTGTGAGTCTATATGTCAACCATGCGATAGGGTATGTCCAATGTCATCTGGGACATGCTCCAATCACCCCAGGTGAGCTAAGAGATGGACACATCCTCTGGGGATGGGGAATTCTCATGCCTTACCACACTGATGAGCTGTGCCAGAGAAACTTGCAGCTTCACTGTGACTCTCTCAGTCCTGTTGACAGCCGGCCGGATGAGTGGATTGTAGCGTTGCTTTCCCAGCAACCATTCCATGAGCCGCTCCTCTGAGTCAGCACTGCTGCTACCTGGTGACACAATTATTTTGTATTTATCCATATACAGAGTATCTTGGTGGGTGGCAGAGATGCTATGACTTTGATGAACTCTGTAGATTGCTGTGGGACGATGTCCTGTGTGAGTAGCATTGATTCAAGTTTTTTTCTAACAAGTTTTGGGAAGAACTATGATTGCATTTTTTTATGCATCCAACATTAACTATTAGTCTAACACATGATGCCACAGCCTTTATATATTCATGGCTGTCCATTGCCAGATGTGTTCATTGATTTTGTTTGTTATCCTGCACAGCATATCCTTCCTCTGTCTGTTCATTCAACTGCATCATACAAACTGAAAACCAGACTTCAGAGTCTTAAGGGAAACAGCAGCTGTCAATTACAAGGAAGTCGAGGATGGCTGTGTTGTGGAAATGATATTAAAATGTTAGGATAGCCTAAATAATTTCCAAATAAGTAATTACATTTGGGATGAGGGCAGACATTTTCAGAGCATGTTAATCATTTTGCATTTGCTTGAAGGCAAATCACTGGATGTGTCCTTAAATGAGACTAAGCGATGAATACCAATACTTTTACACTCCACCTATCTCCCTCAACCCTGACTAAAGTATGCCCATGTCAAAGGGGTGAAGACAAGCGTGACTGAAACTGATGAGTGGCTCCTCTCATCTGGAGCAGAGTGGATACATGTAGCAGTACCTCTTCTATTTTCTTTACATGAAGCCAGGTTTTAAATGCCCCAATATGTTCAATAGAAGCTGAGTCAACTTACTCATGGGAAAAGCTGTAATGAGGTGAGACTCTTACTGATAGGCCCACTGAAGAAGAATTGCAAGTGCTGTCAATTTTCACTTGTGTTATCACTTGTCCTTTTTTGATGCTATATAGTGTATCAAAAGTAAGACTGACATTAAACCTTCAGTTCCAACGCTTCTCCTTTGCTTAGTGTCCAGCAGTGAGTATCATTATCATCCCTCAGACTCCTGGAGCTTCACAGGGCGTGGCAGGCCGACAATCTAGTCCCGCTGGACAGTACATGCTGTCGTGACAATGCCTTTGTCAGTCATTTGGCTGAGATCCCATCCAGCACAGTCAGACCTCCACAACACTCTTAAGCAGATGGTGCGTTGTCAAAGCCCTCGGAGACCGGAGTCAAACAAGCACTGGCTTCCCCAGAGGTGAAGGTCACTTGCAAAGCTACCAAACTTGCAATCACCTGCTGTGTGTAGCCACTGTGTGTTTGTGTGTGTGTGTGTGTGTGTGTGTGTGTGTGTGCGTGCGTGCGTGCCTGCGTGCGTGTGTGTGTGTGTGTGTGTGAACTGTTGATAAGGTCACTCTGCACAGCACAATGAACAACATTTTCTTCAAAATTGTACAACTGTGTCAATGAACCAAAACAATTATAAACTATTAATAATATGTGGGTATTTATATGTATATATTCTTTCCTTTGTATGAAGAGGGTAAAAGAACTGCACATTTGTGCATATGTATGTTTTTGGTACTTTTGTCTCTCCATAAATACAAATTAATCTGTTGGAAAGGCTATATGGTAACAAAGGTAAAAGTAATGAAGTTATGTGACGTTGAAGACGTTCCGAATAGGGTGGTAGGTACAAAGGTTTTTGTGTAGCTTCAGGAAACATTTTTATCATTTGTAAGCCAATTTGTTGCTTAAGCCTTTTGATTGTAACCTGACACACTAAATATCTCATCTAACCCTAACCCTTGAGAGCTGACTGCTGATTTGGTGACTCCCAGGCCACATCTGATATCAGGACTGACTCATCAAATTGCCCTTTGTTGATATACAGAAGTATCACATCTCAGCTGGACTTGCAAAAAATTCTGTTTTTTTTTTCCTGTGACAATTTCAACTCATACATGTGATTAACTCTATACAGTGTATATTGAAATGTAAAAACAGTTAAGCAATACAGAGAAAATAGTTCGAGCTCTGCAGTCAAGTCAGTGCGCTGAACAAAAGCGGCACTCAAAATCAAAAGCTGCGATCTGACTTTTGTGACAAACAAACAAAAAGCAGACGAGCCACTTCTGCACAGACACACTTCCCCCCAAATAAATTTGGAGCTGTACCAGTCCAAATAAGTAAAGTCCCATATGAAAAGAAAGACACACTCACAGTGGACTAGAGAGAAGAGGTAAGCGAGGATGGAGAGAGCCCGAGTCATTTTTTCGGCACCATCTGGTCAGGAGTTGTCAGTGATGAAGCCTCAAAGCTGCGGCGTTCAGCGCTCTTCCCCTCGGACATACCGGGCTCTGCTGCGCTCTTGGTCTGGACACTTCACGGGCACTGCCCTGATGACTGAGAAAAGGAAGCGCAAACCGAACAGCCAGATCACTTGTCCCATTACGGAGTTACTCCACAACAATCCGCCCCATGAGATTCAACGACCCCCCCACAGACAAAACGGGTCTTCACGCTCCGCCGACGCGCAGTGGCCAGCCCAGGCGCGCTGCTCACTCCGTCCCCTGCAAGTCCCGAAGGTCCTGTACCCAGCCGCTGATCAGCTACAAGTTTACACCAGCTGCTGTAGACGATACATCTCATAAACTGTGGCAATGAAGATGTTCTTCAAACGGACAGGGAGTGTATATTTTAATAGGCATAAGGGTTTTAGTCAACAATAAAAGCTTTATTCAGAACAAAGTCTCAGTGATAGATAAGTAATAGCTAAATAGGGATAGTTAGGATGTGTGATGTCAGTGCTATTTTACCTATGCACCCACATCTTAATAAAACATGGCAACAATAACATGTAACATTTGGAAATAATTATTTTAAAATAACATATTTGGGAATGTTTTCTGACCAAAGTTACTCAAAGTATAGGCTATAAGTTTATCTCATTTTGTGCCATTGTTCTGAACCAGAAAATAGTCATGTGCCAGCACATGGGTCCTGTCCTCAGCAGTATCAGTAGCCTATGGTATCCGAATACGACTGATGTTACAACACACAGTTGTGTGTAATTCACTTCACCACCACTAAATATCACTTGACAAATCCTTGTCACTTGCGGTCATATGCTGACCTTACACTACTTTGGCAAGTGTGCTCAGGAGAGGAAAATCATAATTTATTTTCCTCACTTCACTAAATCTCACATCCAGTACCAGAGAGTGAGAGATTTAGTGAGGTGAGGTGATGTCCAGTCAGACCAAGAGCAGTGTAATCTTAGCGTAGCAGATTTACAGTCCTCACACTGCTTAAAGCCTCATTATAATGACCAGTAAAGGAACTGTATCAGGCATGAGGGGCAGCAACAAGGACTCTCCTGGGGTTATAAATTTGAACTCCAAGGACTTTTATTCTGGATCATTGAGAGTAGATCAATAGGGGCTGATTAGATTTAACCTTTTCTTACCTGAGCAGGGGACAGGGTGATGGACTCACAGTTCATTTGTTTGTCTGTCAGACTGTTTATATAGAAAACAGATGTTTTCATAGAGAAATCAAATGCATTCCAGTGGTGCAGCAGCATCTGTACTTGGTCCATTTAACAAATGACATAAAATATAATTTACATTACTGCAGATGATTTTCTGAAACATATGCTTGTCACACTCGATCAGAGATCATACATCTGTTGGTGGCAGGTGATATATTGATACTGATGTGTAGCAGATTTGGGATTTTTCTAATTCATCACACTGTTTCTCATGTGACCCATTAGATTGGACTCACAAACAACAGAGGCTCAATTACAGTGAACAGTACACCCATCTGCTTTGATTCTTGTTTTATTTTTGACTGGTTTATATAAGTGCAGAGTTGTAAGTTAACACTATAAATTGACTCACATGAAAGATTATGCACTGTGATGGAATAATGACCATTGTATAGGTAACATTTGAAGCTGTTTACTGAATAGAAATTGATAAAAACCAAATGCTTATTATAAAGCTAAAAATATGTATCTGATCACATTATTTTTCTTTCTGTGAGAAAACCAAAGTGCTTGGATCACTTTTGATAGTGCAAAGCAATGATATGCCACAACCCTGATCTCTTCACTCTATGATATAAACACCATATTGTTCTGTTGTTGATGTTGGCCCTGGATGCAAATTCCTAATTCAGAATGACCACTTCATTATATTTCACTTTTCATTATTAAATCAGGGGAGAGTGACAGTGCACTGTAACTGCATCCTGCGTTTTCACATGAGGGATTTGTAATTTGTATATACTGCAAAATACTGGAATAAAATAGCAACGTTTCATACATACACCTGTGTTTTTATCGGAGTGGCTTTTCATTACAAAATGTGTACTTGAAAACATGAACACCACAAGCTCAATGTTATTAATATATTCAATCAACTTGAGATTTGAACTTTGATTCTATCCTAGCAACAGCCTTCACAGCACATTTTGAATATGCAGTGTTGAGACATGCCTGCTAAAAAATGTGCCAGTTCATTTTGTAAATGGCCTCCTACTTCACCATATTACAGAGTGATGACAATTTACAGGGACACGTTTTGTGAAATGCTCAATATCGACAGTATAATTTCTAATTGGAGAACAGGAAGGTTGTTTGGACTTTGGATGAAAGCCAAGAATCTCCCCACTAATAGGATACCATCCCTAATATATCAATGAGAGATGGATAAATGTTCCCCATGCCAATATAAATAAAGGTGAAAAATGTACTTTATTTGATGACATACAGTATGTGATGCAAGGAGCTGCTTCCTGTGCATGAATTGTCCAGTCCTGATCTCCTCCCCTTCCCTTTACATGGTCCTACACATTACATTTTATGGTAAGTAGAAACAAAATGAGAGAATCAAGTGGGATGTTAGTAGTTGTCTTTTATTAGTCCCAGTGTGACAGCACCTGGGGTAAAAAAAAAAATAAAAATCTCAGTGGCTTTTCTGCATCATGAAGCACTAACCTTCCATTTTATCGAGAAGGTGCAACATTTTAAAGCCTTAAGTGGTAAGTAAAAGCCCAGACACAAAGGTTTAAAGACTTTCTCAAACTAGAGTTCACTGCCTTAGCAGTTTAATGGCTTTAATACAAAAGTATATAAGCCAGTTTGTGGTCACATCTTCTTTAAAAAAATAAAAAAAAACTATGATTATGCTTCAGTGGACAGCAATTTAAGCCAATCTAAATCATCTTAATAAAGTTCACTCTAGTGGGAAGTGTACTTAGTGGACTCAGGAAACAGCTCCAAAATAGTACGAAACACTTTATCTGAAGACAAATGACTAGAGCCATAACACCTGAGGATAAATCTTCAGAAGACAAAGATGAATAACTGTAACTTTATTCACAAATCATAGGCCTATATGAAATCATATTGGAGTAGTTATTTGACTCTTGTCTATTTCTGCAGTGTGAGAGGTGGTATGAGCACTGTGAGTGTCCTGCAGGAGCCACATGACAGCTGAAAAGTGGACATGTTGACAGATCGACAGACAGTAAGTGTTTGAGTGTGAGAGATTTTTCTGTGTGCCATGGCTTGATGGAAGAGAAATAGCTAATCAAAGAATTGCTGCTGTTGCAGTACCATGTTGCACCACTGCAATCTCACCCTGTGAGGGATATATATCAAGCAGGCAGTTCATTACCTGGAGTGCTTGGCTCCTGTACCAGTGAGTCTCAGCCTCATGTGAAAATATTGATTACACGCCACCCACTGCCTGCAGGGGAACCAACCTATCTCACTGGTTCATGCAAGATCTTTTATGGTTTAGTATAATGATAATCTATGAATATACCTGGTGTGTGCATACTATGTGAGTATTTATAGTAGTTTATTTGTCCAAAGATACATACCCTGAAAATATCATTACAGTAATAATAAACAAAGGTAGGAAGTCAATAAATGTATTTACTATGAACATTTTGTTTCATGCTTTATCCAGTATAAGTGTATGTCAGAATTGAATATTATTTTTATTACACGACTGGGCAGCTATTGTTAGTAGCTACTTTGCAGATTAAGGCACATGCAAAACATAAAATGATGAGCATTTCCTATAAAATACAATGCATTGAAAGAGATAATACAACAATACTATATGGATAAATTACAATTAGCTCCACCTCAACCAGCTACAATAGTAAAAATCAACTTGCTAATTAAAGCAGAAGTAAGCAGAATATTTATGTTAATATAAGTCTTAAATAGTTATATCTTCCGACGGCAATCACTTATAGAGAGTGTTTGGTCCGAAACACGGGTCTGTCAGTCACTCTGCTCTGCTGTAAGCCGAGGAGAAAACTTTCCTTGTATCCTACAACCTTTATCCAATGAAGAGAGAGAACGGCATAAAGGGGCGGTCCTCTCTGTGTGTGCAGCCAAGGGATGCGCGTGAATGTGGTGACGTAGGGACGAGGGCGGACTGCTAACTCCATCTGCTGACAGGATGTTAGCCAAAACGACCGGATCGCTTACTTCTGCTTTAATTGTCAATGTTGTATAATAACTATATACAGTATGATGATATAAAACATGCAGGAGAGATGTTTTCTGCCAAATAAAACTCTGACATATGAAACTAGAAAATAGTTTAAATGTGACTCACCTGTCACGATCATGGCTTACTGCAACACTTGAATAGAACAGATGGACTGTATACCTGCATGATTCATTACATGACATCAGTGTTTTTGTGCAAGTCAGTATTTGAAGCGTTTCTAATTAATTTCACGTGAGACCACTTTCCCAGTCAAGTGAACTGTTACAATTTATAATCATGTCTCAAAAGACCATGGTCTCGTCTTTGCCATATCACATAAAACAATAGTTTTCATGTGAATATACTGGACCAATTTTGAGGAAGAGTTTATAAGCAGTCAACAGTAAACAGAATGTTTAACACCTCTACTTGGCCTGAAGCCAACCACATTCTGTCAGACCACATAAATGCATTAGACATTGACCATGAAAGAATTATGTATTGTTCATCGATTCATATTTGTGCAACTAATCAATTTTTATAAGGCTTATTTTTTAAAGACAGTGTGGTGAGACTTTCACTTTAGAAATGACCGACACATCTAGACTACATTTGGACGCATAGTTCATAGAAGAACAATTGTAACACCTTGCCCATGCTTATGGTTAGACTTTTTTCTTTAAAAACAAACCAACAGAGATTGGACGGGTAAATGGAATTCGATAGACGGCCAGTGTGAGGGCTTATCTCAGTGGTCCATATCTGTTGTGTCAGACTGAGCAGTCAGTAATGAATAGTCTCTGGAGAAGACAGATTAGCTTGTTCATGTATTCCGCCTGTCAGTGATAGACAGGAAGGTGAGACCAGTCACAAGCGTCCAATATGGCATACAGCAAGACTGAAGAAGATAAATAGTCTTATGTGACACCTGCAGATAGAGCAGGACTTAATATGACCTCCTCAATGTACGCTGCAGTACCATTTTTTTACGGGGGTATAAACCTACACCTGTCTCAAGGTGCAGCGCCACAAATCCTGAAGGGATCGATTGGTCTGGTCCATCCCTGATCTCCTCTTTCCCCCAGAAGTCTGATTTAGAGGTGGCCTTCCCCTAATGTCCACAGTCAAGGAGCTTGTCTGGCCGTTTCAGCCATCAAAGCCTCCCCTAAAGTGTATTGAAAGTTGAAAGACTGGCTTACCAAATTGTGTGTCACAGTTAAGAAAGTCAGAGGCTGGCAGACCAAGAACTGGAATGAAGAACTGTCATACTTTGTTGCTCATTAAACTGAAGGCATTTTAGAATGTTTAAATGGTGATTGGGGCACAGAGTAAATAGAAAGCAGACAGAGCCACAGGTTCATAGATGTCAGTGTAGTCAGTGTATGTGTAGAAGATGATATGCACTTGAACATGTATGAATTTTTGTGAGACTGCGTGGGTGAAAACGCGAAACACCTCAACAGTCCTCATGTGTTAAAAGAACTGTAAAATTGATTCTATATGTCACCGTGAGGTCCTTTACATAGGCACTATTTACTGACATGCATTTCCTCAGTCACAGCTGACTGGAATCAATTCTTTCTGCCCTAGATGAGATCTTAATGTACTTAGAAAGGTGTCTCCACCAGCTCCAAGATGAGTGCTTTATTGAGGCAAAGCCATGCAAACTGTGTCTATCTATAAATCTTTCCTTTCTGCTTCTTTGGGAGAGTTAGAAAAAAACAAAAAACGAATGCAAACAGACAAAGGGAAGCAAACAGATAAATAAAATTGCAAAGGAAGGTAAATGGAAGATGTGATCCTGGAGTATATTTGCCGTATAACCTTACACATCTGTGGTTGCCTCATAAAATCCAAATGACCTCACCATCAGTGTCCTCAGACATTGTGAGGGGAAGATAAAATCCCAGCGAGACAGATTGTCTGACACCTTGACAAAATAATGCCTTCATGATTGTAACACAAGGTCAAGTCTGGTGTGTAACATTGTAAGAGCTGTGGTTCAGAAAGATAGTTTTTATATTTTGCACATCTTGCAATTCAATGTGGGGAAACGTTACAGATGTTTATTTTCCAGTCTCTGATTTTTTACAATTAGACAGGACCAGACAGACAAGCCAGAAAACAGACATTTAATAAATGAGCAGTAATTAGTATCAGTGGCATGATGATGAATGATTGAGATTCAGTGTTGCTTCTCACCTTACACACATAATGATAAATGTATCAAGGACCTTCACCCCAGATATCAGAGGTAGTTTATGACTAACCATAAATAAACCAATTTATATGACAAGTAAACACTATGCACTCCACTGACCAGATATGGTTTCTATCAATATTGTAATTAAACTGAAACTCATCACTGGAAGGTGTCTACTTTTTGTCATTACAAAGCAATATCCAGTTCTCCAAAAATACATAGGATTAGTGTTCATCTTAAAGTACCCCCTGTATTGCATTGCACACATTGCTGCTGTAACAGTTCATTCTGGAAGTACATTTCCCTGTGTCTATCACTGAAACTGCGTCATGAAATGCTACATCCAATCCTCAGAACTCATTTGTGGTGAACAGGAAGAAAAGGAGACCGTGGTCCTAACCAGATGTAACTATGATGGAGTAGGACTGACAGTGCAGCTGTGGTGTTATTGGACGTCGGGAGCTGAATCCCTCTCCTGGGGCTCGTATGGTCAGAATGGTGCAGATTCAATCAATATGAATCAATGCTAGACATGGAAATGATCCACCTGGGCCTGACCAAGAGTGCAAGATGAATAGGGTGGTCCTAATAGGAAGATGCATCTTTGGGAGCACAAGATTGAGTCCAGTGTTGGATGAGGTGGGAAATTCATTATTCATCAGATCAACATAGCTGAGTTGGCTTTAATCCTACGGGAAGAAAAATATTCTAGTTTTGAAGAAAAATATTAAGGTTGTTATCAAAAACTTTACTTTGATGTATGAATTTCACATGTCACTTTTCAAAAAATGTTTTTGAATGTGATTCTTCTGGTGTAACAATCACCAAAAAACACCAGTCAATAAAACAGATGAGGTCATAAGAACGATGTGGAAACTTCAACTGTTGTGCAATTGATGCTACCAACCTGTTTGTCACTGGAACTTTCATCACATGTCCTTGTGGCCGTTGCACAGTGGATTTGGGTTAATGACGTCTGTACATTTGACCAGGATTATGTCGCAGTGATTCAATTCTGTGTCTGTGTTACCATCAAACCAGCTCTCTAGGGAGAGGGATAGAGAGGATGAAGCCTCTCTGTCACATCCATGGTGCTCAAGAGACTACAGATGCCCCTCATCATTGCAGAGATCTTATCCTGGGGCGGGGGGGCTGGGTCCACATGGTGAAGTGACTGATTGCTGCATGTCTGTCTGGACTGGCTGCTAATGATCCAGGGCAAAGATAATCAGCTAACCACAGGCACCATGGCTGGTAGTTACTGCAAAATAAAAGAAACAGATTGGATGTGAAGCTGCATTTCCCACAAGGAAATCCAACCATTCATCAATTAGCTGAAACCAAATACCCACAGGCAAAGGAGGTTTGTTCCAAGTGAAGAGGCTCTGAAGTGTGTCTGTCTGGCACAACACAACACAAGACAGACAGATAAAACACTATGGTCTTGTAAAATACGGTAAAACAAATACATTATGGAAACACTGTTGCATTCTCAACTCAAAACCAAAATATGAAACACAAAATTTCCTATAATTTATTGAAAAAGCAGTTACCAACATCTGCCATTTAATGCAAGATTACATGCTAGCCCAAGGTACCTCTTTTGAAAAAAATACACTTATTTGCGCATTGACAGAAAGTTAGATGAGAGAAGGTAACACTGGCTGCATGTTACAGTCAGCAGCCAGTTAGCTTATCTTAGCAGAGAGTGGTTTCAATCTTCTCATGTACTGTTAACTGTGATAAGAACAAATGTTTTAAACACTTGTGCTGTTTGAAAACTTTGCTATATGATGTAAAAAGCTCCTGACATACATTTACAATAGACAGCACAATAGAGATAGGTGTTTCGACCAGCAGTTGCAGGAGACCGCAGGCAAGACCAGACTGTGTTTAATAAGTTCACAGGCAAAAGTGCAAAGAAATCCCACAAGCAGAAAGGAGAACCAGGGGCGGAGTGGTCATCGGGATGACCTGGAGATTTCCCGGCTAAAACTAGGCAGGACCGCCGCTGAGGAGAAGCACTGATCAAAAGCACTACCTACGAGGACAGTATCATCTGGCAGAGGAGCCAAAACCCCAGACCATAACAAAAGGTTTTACAACATAGACTGATGTTGAATGTTGGCAAGAAGTCACAAGAGGAAGTAATATAGATGTAACTGAAGAAATATATGTCCTTGCATGGGTGTTAAATTAACATTTGAAACATCTAATGTGATTTCCATCTATTCTTCCGGTTGATGATTTTCCATTTCCGATTTAATAATGATGTTATGATGTATAATTGTAAGAGCCTCTTTTTGACATTAGACAGAGAGCAAGGTCAGGGTGATGTCCTCAAGATGATTTGATGTGTGTTGTAACCCTAACAGTGCATAACTTTGTCTGACCTCCTAATCCTAAAATATATTATGTCCCTGCTCATTTAGACCATGGTAGTTGATGTCGAAGAAATCTCAAGGGAAAGTCTGACATGGATTCAGGCTAATAGGAAAGTTTGCAAATGTACATCAAGACATTGTAATTTTCTGAATACATAATTTCACTCTCTAGTTCAATGCAAAATGTCTACAGATCTTGAGTCTGTTCTGCTGCAGTTGGATGAACAATTTGACCAGCATGAAAAGTGTGTTTTTTTCAGATCTGACCGACTTTAATCTCTCTGGGTGTTACCCTGTGAGTACTGCCCAGCAAGAGGTTACTGACTGGTCCACAGGTAGAGGTAAATTGGATGTGTCACGGCTCCCGAGACTCCAGATGGTATGTTACTCACCTTGAGACCCTCTCCTTACTGAATTCTCCTCCGCTGTGATCAGAGTCATTGGTGGAAAATGTTAGCTGCCCCACACAGCTCCTCATCACAGCCACCATATGTCCGCCAAATTTCTCAGATATATCTCCCTCTTCTTCAGCAGGCTAGGCAGGTGCAGAGATTTAACAGATGGTTTTATACACAGTTGTCCAAGAGTCCAAACAGTGAAAATGATTTTACTGGAAGATCCAAACATACAAGTTGCTACCCTCAAAAAAGTGCTTGATTGTTGGGTTTGATTATGCTGGTCAATAAATCCAGCGTGCTAACAACACACTGTAGAATTGTTTTTTGGCCACTTCAATGGAGTTTTAGTTGTCTGTAACCAGCCAATGCCTTACTGGAGGTCACTTACTGAGACTGTTCCAAACTTGCTCCCCTCACACCTTTAAAGGGATAGTTCAACATTTTGGACATTTTTGGACAAGTTGTGACCTGCACATTCAACATGCTATGAAATAAAAATACATAATTATGTAACATTACGACACATGAAGCAAATACTCAGAACTACTTGCGTTTTTAAAGTCACTCCGCCCAGCAGCCGTGTCTGGGATGTAGTTCCGGCTACGCATTTTCCTTGAAAACAACTTTCGTAAAGTTACATTATTATTTGATAGCATGGTGAATGTGCATGTCACAACTTGTCCACAAGAGTGTTTTGGAGTTGCTGTATGGTGTATTTGATGAGTTTGATGAGGGAAAGGCACCATTCGCCTCGGTTGCGTTAGCTGAGCAGCTCGCGTCTCTGCCCCACCGATCTAAAAACTGCTTGCACCGACAATTATGGTAATGAACCTATACCCCTAAGACTAGGGATTATGGCAATAGGCTAATTTGCCAAAATGTTGAACTGTCCCTTTAGATGCAGATGTTTCTGATATGGTTACTCAACATGACCCATAAATGAACACAATCTGACAAGTGTTTTGTTTGCTTCTTACAAGATGAAACTCTAAATTGCTGTATTAGTTGACACACTGAAATGAACAGTGCTATATGACAAAGTGTTGATTCATTTAAAGTTTGACCACCAGTTTGTTTGGTACCTGCTGAGTTTGAAGCTAGTTGAGACAACAGCTGAATGCTTAACTTTTGGGACCTCAACAATAACTCTGTCCAGGACTGAGTAAGTGCTATTCTCTTCCGTCCTTCATGTGCCTTGCATTTTCATGCTTGTTGCCCAAGGCAATACAGAGTATGATTTAGATGATATTTGTCCTCTTAGCTAATTGACTTAAGCTGGCCCTCCCTCCCTGATTGTCAGCCTGTCGGGGTCGTTGTACTGGCCCTATAAACTGTATTAGCATTAGGATGGATAGATTGGCACTGGTGTACTCATTTACAAGACCCCTTCCTCTGGTCCATCTTGCCTCTTGCCAGAGCAGCAGTGCCCCAGAAAGTAAATAGACTTTGGCTTAAATGTGATTAGGCAGCAGTTTACTCGGTTAGGCCGCATGAGAAACAACAGATCCCACTGCACAGTGATGCTCCACAGATAACCTTTATCCAATTAGACTGGAGCAACACAGTCCATTTATCCATTACACTACAAAAAAAATTCATCACTTTACAAAATATTTGGATTGTCACTGACCAATATTATCATTGAATATTTACATTCCATAATATTACTGTTTTGTAATAATGGTATTGTTTTTCCCACCACAATATACATTTTAATGTGTGTCACAGCTTTAATCTGGCTTCATTCAGTGTTTAGTGTCGAAAGAGGCAGATGTGAAAATCACAGTTCCCAGCACTCAACGCTGTTGATAAGCTGTGTTGTATGTTTGACACTGATAGTTCTGTAGATGCTGAATCTCTCATTGCTTCTTTGTTGTGCCTTTGCTGACGTGGTTAACTTCCTTTTCCTCCGTTGACAGTAATGGCAGTTCTATAGTTTGTTGTAAATGTTATAATAATAACCAAATCATCATATTGTATCAATGTGACTTTCCTATTACCTTCTTACATTTTCTTTTAATCTGTTTTTGAATGACCAGTGTCACACCTGTACACTTCTCCTTGAACCCAGAGTCCATAGATTTAACTTTTTTTTTACTGAAGAAGTAAAAGGACTGCTGAGACACTTCTAACGATACCACTGCCGTTGAAGGTGACATTTGCTCTTTATTCAGTACTATTTGGGAGTAATGGCCCTCTGTGGGCTCATTGGAGAAACACTTAAGTCGACTAAGACCCGTGGAACAGACAAGTGCCTTTATAATGTAATTATGTTTTGCAGGACACTGGTGTAAAAAGTGTATGAAACCAATTAGTATAATTCACTGTATCTATAATATAGAATAATATATAGTAGGACCTAATCTTCTTTCTTTCTTTCTTTCTTTCTTTCTTTCTTTCTTTCTTTCTTTCTTTCTTTCTTTCTTTCTTTCTTTCTTTCTTTCTTTCTTTATTGCTTGTGCAGTCACAGTAAATTTAGGTAATTATTGCTCAGCAAGGAATCACCAACATTAATGTACCAACATTAGCTATTAAACTTTTCCCAGGGTAATTTCTAGTGTTCAGCTATGCACATTACTTCCTGTCTCATCCGTATTTCATTTTATTTTCTGCCTCGTGTTCTGGAAGCAGTGTTCTTGTGAAATGTTCACTACAAACTATAAAGGTTCTCTGGGTGACAATTTCCCAAACAGCCATAAAGAAAGCAGCCTGATCAGACTGCAACTGATGCTGTTCCGCTTTCCTGAATGTGATATGTCAAAAGATTTTATTTTGATAAATTTGTGGTTTAATGTTTTTATTTGCTCTGTACAGGCCTTTTGATTCTTATAGGAATCTGTTATCCATTCAACATACACAATACATGATCAGCTGTCCTGATATAACCTCTTTGTAACTAATTTGGCTCTCTCTTAATCTGTTGGTTTCAAGGATAGTTCTTATCTTATACTAAATATTTCAGAGAAAGGCCTTATCACAAATTAAGCCAATAGTGGCTACTGTCCAGCCCTGGGTGTGAGAGACAATGATTCTCTTAAGATGAAATAGCATCTGTCAGTGTGTGTGTCTGTGTTGACAAAGCAAAGGACATATGCTACAGTCACTAACAGGGTTCTGTTCTGTGTGTACGCTCACTGTTCCCCAGAAGCAGAGTGCATATTGCTCTTCTTTGGTGGGAATGGTGCTGTCTCCTCTGACAAACGGCCCTGCTGCATGTGGTGAATCAGCAGTGTTGGCGGTTGAGGGATGGCTTCAGCTATCCAAGAGTAAACGTCTAAACACCTCCAAATCCCTACAAGACCTTGGTTTAACGGTTTAACACTATCATGGCTTAGATGTAGTTACTTTTTTCTCATCATGAATTAATTCACAAGAAGATCTCCCTGCAAATATTGTTGATAAAGACTCATAGTGGACTAATAAACTGAACTGGCTGTCATTTAGTCCCCCGTTCCTCTGTAAATACTTCTGGTATATTCAAATAACCCATGGTTAAATTAGCATGCTGCAAATTACTGACACACTACAATCTAAATGGGATGACAAAAAATAAAACAGCCTAGCAATTTCAGGTTTACATCTTATAATGAGGTTTAAGGTCAAGCTTAAGAGGAAGCATGTAGAGCCTTCATGCTGGCCTTTGTGACTCCAGCTCTGGGACTGTTCATAAAGAAATAATAAAGGTTGTAAATGGTGGGAAATGATTTGCTCTTGCTGTCTGGGATGGAATGAGGAGACAAGGCAGGGTTTAATTAAGTTTTCGTCTGGTGCAAATGGAGGACAGAGGGGCAGGATAAATCACTGAGGACAACAGCAATCTGCCTCTTTATTAGTGCATACACAAGCGTGCCGTGACAAACTACACGTCAGCTGCTCAATCATAAAACATTGCTGAGAGCACAATCAGGATTCGACCAAAGACATTTGTTTTAGTTTGTTCTTACTCTTGACAGGCTTCATGTCCGCCTTTGTGACATCCCTGAGGACATCCTCTACCAAAACTGTTTGTGATACACTCAGGCTTACGTGTATGAAATATAATTCTGACACTGAGATCACCAATCCATTTCACAGGTGTTTGTTTTCTCCCCTTCATTTGCATGTCTTCCTCATGAATGAAGTGGATGTAATACTGTAGGTGTGATCAATAAGGAGTCATATACAATATCTTTCCCCTTGCAGTGCTATCTAATTTACGCATATAAAAAACAACATGAAATATGATCATGTTTTACCTTTTTAAATATTCTGCATCTGCACAGTGCTTTTTATTAATTGCTTGTCAATATTTAGGAGAAGGACAAAGTTGCTATAATTAATATAAGAGCAAGAAGTAAACCTCTTCGCAACTGTCAGCGGAGGGATGCAACATGTTTGCATGGTGGGTTAATTGCTTTTGGCAGGATGTTATACAACTGCTGCTCTATAACACAACATCCAGGCACATGGAAAGGATAGTCCCTCAACACAATCTCCTCAGTAAGCTATCGATACACCGTAATTACACAACAACAAGGATGGATGCTATTGATTTAACCTGCTAGTGAAAAGTCAACCTGGTTATCACAGGTCAGCAGCTTCAAAATTAGCCGGGGAGTTAAATGGAGCAGAACAACCAGATGGAAGTATGTGATGGACTGAGAAAGTAACCCTGAAAACATGACACTTAAAATGACATTTCACCTCATACTTAGCAATCAAGACTATATTAGTCATTGAATTCAACTTTATGAGTCATAAACAGAGACAGCCTTGTTAAAATCTGAGAATGACCTTTAATCAGGAGGTGAGCTCATCAAGCTTATTATTACATTCAGTCCAGCATGTTCACATAGACTGCAGAATTTTTTTTCCGAACCCATTCAACCAGTTTATCTTCATATCTTTGAAGGAATAAGCTCTGCTATTAAAACTGGAATGGACAACTAATAATTTGCAAACCTTTGTGACCTGCTCAGAATAAATTACAGTGATTATAGTATTATAGTATAGCCATTTCCCTCACTTTTCAATGTCATTACTCACTGCATCAAACTAACAAACATGCTGAGGCAGCCACTGAGTCACACACCCATTGATACAAATGCACAACCAAACAAAATGACAAAGAGCAGGGTCATAAAAATAAGGTTGGGCATGCTTTGTGTTATCCACATCCACCTTTGTTGGTTTTACAGCGTCACCTCCGTCCTAGCTGCCCAAATCCCCCCAAAAATGAATTACAATGTTTGCTAGACTGGAACCTTGACCTTTCCTGAAAAACCATTACATTAACGAATCCCATGACCTCACTTCACTGAGTTCAGGTAGATTGTCAGACTTTAGCGCACACATTTGCAATATTCTACACAATGTAATTTAAAATTTGTCAGGTCACATACATAGAGATTGAAATGGATGGCTGGCAGTGAGGCTTTGGGTGTATGGAGACAGACCTGTGTTCATATGAGACCAATGAATGCTGGTCAGGTTTGGACCAGGAACCAACCACATCTTTTTAGTTTGCGGGCCTTTTTAATGGCAAAATGAATACATTGTTCCTAAATAATGAAACCTAGAACTCAAATATAGCTCAAGAACTCAGGTGAACTACTGTAGATGTCTCGGTCTATGTCAGAAGTACAGCACGTTTGAAGAACAACACATGACAAAATTACGCAATGAACTTCTGCCAGTATGTGTCCTGGTCAGAGCATCATGGAATACTAATTTGGAGGAGACCAAATAAAGAAAGGTTATGCCTGTTGAAAGGGGGAGCTCATGATAACATAATTAGAGATGACAGCACAACACTATTTTGGTCCAGTCAGCTGCTCCCAAATCTCTTCTGATAACAGGCGAATAAGGGAAAGGCTTTTATCATTTGCTTTTAAGGTTCGGTGTTCTCCCTGAAACAAATCCAATCCATCTAATTGAATTCAAGGACTTAAAGTAGCCTACTGCTTCTTGAAGAACTATTATATGTGCTGTCTCTCCAGTATTGAACTTGTCTGGCTGTGGATCTGAAAGTCAAAAAATAATTCCAAGTTTTAATTTTCCAGTAATCAAAAGCTTTGAGGCAGATATGCAAATTGACTTGGCTCAGCAGTGCTGCATGTACAGCCATTTAAACGGATTGAAGAAAAAAAAAGTAAACATTTTGTGAAGAAAAACAGAATATGTCCATGTAACCTTGTAGCAACCAAAAACGTAATAACGGCCAATAACGTAATAACAGCCAATAATTTAATAAATTTGGCAATTTTTAATGTAATAAAGCCAATAATGTAATAACATGCCAATAATGTAATAAAACTTTTGAGCCAATAACGTAATAACTTTTTGCCAATAATGTAATAAGTTATTACATTATTGGCTGGTAATAACTGGTGTCAATAATGTAATAATACATAAATATGACAGCAGTTCTTGGAAATAAAAGGGTTTTTTAGAGTTTTTGTGCAGTTTTCTAATCAAAAATAGGTAAGTGGATGACATAGTCGTCATATTTATTCATCCAAGATATGTACCTTTCACCTCTCTCTCTCTCTCTCTCTCTCTCTCTCACTTCTACCATGCTTAATGATATGTTTGCAAACGGAAGAAGTAAGCATTGTAGGCTATCAACAACCTCCAAAACATAACCAAACTTGTGTATTGAATGGTGTCTGCCAGCCAGTTTATGTTTCAGTCATGTATAACTTCCTGCCTCAGACAAACCATGTGAAATGTGATAATCCCAGCATGGCTCGGAGGAGCAATGGAGTTGATTTGGTTTTACCATTCTCTTTCTATTTGAATTTTTTTTTTTCAACACGTTGAGCTTAAAGGTCCCGTGTTGGATAAAGTGATATTTTGATGTTTTTTTTTGTTTTTTACAGTGATAATAAAGCAACATAGGTTCTATATTTATACTGTGAAAGTATATAGGTAGTTTTTTCATTCACAAATGTAAAAAAAAAAAAAAAAAACTACCTTTATACTGTATGGAGCAATACCAACATCTACCTCTAGACTTTCACAGTATTAATATAGAACCTAAAGCTGCTTTATCATCACTGTATAAAAAACAAAAAACATTGAAATGTCACTTTATCCAAATGGGACCTTTAAGCTCAACGTTTAGTTTTTAATTTTCAAACATGAAAAACAAAGTTAGATGTATGAAACCTGCAGAGATTTCATTTTAGATCTCCAACAGCTGGTTTCAGTAGTGATCTATTTGTTGATTGGTGCTGCAAAAGAAAACATTTAGTATTTGAGAAAGAGATTTCTGAATGTGTACAATTGTGCTGCCACTTCATTTGGAACTTCATTTGGGTGTTCTGGAGATAACGCTAACCATCAAGTTGGACAAATGATGGCTAAATATGTTAATTTAAAAAAATCAATGGTAAAATCAAATCAACGCCATTGCTCCTCCGAGCCATGCTGGGATTATCACATTTAACATTAGGCTACCTATTCCCAATGGTTTGTCTGAGGCAGGAAGTTATTCATGACTGAAACATAAACTGGCTGGCAGACACCATTCAATACACAAGTTTGGTTATGTTTTGGAGGTTGTTGATAGCCTACAATGCTTACTTCTTTCGTTTGCAAACATATCATTAAGCATGGTAGAAGTGTGAGAGAGAGAGAGAGGTGAAAGATAGTACATCTTGGATGAATAAATATGACGACTATGTCAGATCCACCTATTTTTGATTAGCAAACTGCACAAAACTGCCTTTTATTTCCAAGAACTGCAGTCATATTTATGTATTATTACATTATCGGCACCAGTTATTACATTGTCAAAGGTTTTTTTTAATACTAGGCCAATAACGTAATAACCAGCCAATAATGTAATCACTTGTTACATTATTGGCAAAATGTTATTACGTTATTGGCTCAAAAGTTTTATTACATCATTGGCATGTTATTACATTATTGGCTTTATTACATTTAAAATTGCCAAAATTATTACGTTATTGGCTGTTATTACGTTATTGGCCGTTATTACGTTTTTGGTTGCTACAAACCTTAAATACAATAGCCATGGGTTTGTGCCTCTATGGTTTGTGCTACAGTGTGCCCTTCCGTACACCCGATTGTTCCAATGTTTAGGCAACACTACCCCCTGATGGGCACCAGACGCTACTACAGCTATGATCTATAAATGTACCAATGTTTATTTGAGGAAAAGATGGCCCTCCAGTAGCATAGAGCATACCACAGATCATTGTTCCTGATACCTGTGAGCAGTTTTACAATTCAAAAGCCAGCAGTCAATAAAATATAAATCTATGATCTGTATTTTATAGATGCAAAATCTTTTGCAATACATTTTCCCAGTTTGAAAGAGAGGAGGCGTGATCCTTGGACATGATCCTTATTTTCCTACCTGATGTCTATGTGTTGTTTTTTCATTTATAAATACAGATGACATACTAACCTTCATATATTACAGAAGAAGACAATAAAATAAATTTAATAATCTGTCAAGGTAGGTTTCATTCAGTCTAAAAGGTTTCATAGGGACTGTTGGAACAAGTTTTCCAATACCAGTGTGGCACTCATACTGCAGACAGTCAGTTAGGCAATATACCCAACAGTAAAACAAATACACATCCAATGTGCTGAATTCGTTGAAAAGATAAGGTGTTGAAGTTGTGTCATAGCCTACTGGCCGGATCTTTTGAATTAGGCTAATTAAACTATCAAAGATTGTGTAATTGTTTTTTTGTTTTTTTTGCATTTCGGTTGTGTAATTGTTTTGGTGACTTTTAAATGACATGCATGACGTCATGGTCAGTGTGTCTAGGTAGGTAGTCTAACTAATTTGGTCCAGAAGGTCATGCAACAAAACTTGCTCTTTTTAATGCACAAGAGAGTACAAAAATGTATTTGGGGACAATTATTTTTCCACCTCTTTTTACGTATTTTCCTGCTATTAGCCTAATTGATATTTATTTAGTTGCAAGTTGTGTTCATGATCATAAGAAGGAAAAAAAAAAAATGTTTTTTGACTCATTTGACTCCAAGTAGCCCTATCCTCTATGCAAAATAAGACAAGATGGCTGTTCTTTTATATTATAAAAACATAAAAATGAATATGGGTGTGTTATAAGTGATCGTCTTTAAATTGTACACGTAATTAGATGACACATGTAGTTTAATATGAAAAAGTTTGGTTGGTTCCAAACAGAACCGTCCCCACCCTCCTCTAGAAACGTATTATTTTACCCCCCGAAAAAAAATAAAAAAAAATAAAAAATAAGCTGTTGTCCCGTGCTGATGTGTAACTGAGAGGTCAGAGGGTTATTAACTTTCTTTTATTTATTTTTTAAAATAAATTGAGGACGCGCTGAATGCTGGGATTCTGCGGGAGCGGGGAGATTGCAGAACGCCATCTTTAAACCCCACAAGAGGCCAGGCAGCTACAGTTGTACACCGGGATGAAAAACACTGCCCCTACAGCGGCTTATAAGTTCCGATCGTAGACGTTGTGTGATTGTTCCCCGGCTGAGTAAAAAAAAAATAGGAACCGTCCGAGGGGACTGTGAGGAGACGGTCACGGGGCACCGCGAGAGCCTTAAAATGTTGTTATGATAGGCAGACAACAACAATAGACGGAAAGACAACAACAACGGACTGGCTCGCTAGCATCTCTCCAAGCAACTGCGCTGTTTTCACATGCTAGCTAAAAGCTAGCTCACGTTAGCTACTTCGTTAGCGAACCCCCGTCCGGTCGCGCTTGAATTTTTTTGCCCGGACCGTTGTTTACAGCTGGCACTGGGTATCCAGCTTCATCTAACATCTAACGGGGGATGGTTCGTCTTTGCCACTTTGTAACCCAATTTCGTCCCGTATATTAAACCGTGGCTTTAGCTAGCTAAAAAAAGGCTAAGTCCCGACTTCTCCCCCTCCCCAGCGGCCCGGCCGGAGATGCATGGAAGATGTCGGTGTCGGGGCTGAAGGCCGAACTGAAGTTTTTGGAGTCCATTTTTGATCCAAACCACGAACGCTTCAGGATCATCGATTGGAAGCCCGATGAGCTGAGCTGTCAGTTTAATGTAACCGGGGAAAAGCTGTTAATAATCCACTGTAATATAACGGTAGGTGGACAGTAACAACAACACAAGTACCGGGGTTTATACACTTTCCTCCGTTGATCGCTAGCGCGCTAATGTTAGCTGGCTAACTTGCTAGCCAGATAGCAGGCTACCTCCACCACAACGGTACAATCCGGTGCTATGCGGGACTTTTTTGTGTGCGTAGTTTCATTTCTGTCATTTTGAGGTGTAGATAGCCTCGGTGGTTGGGTTGTTGGTCGGACAGCCTGACATAACGTAATAGCTGTTAGCTATCGCTGCACTCTGAATGCTAATGTCGTCAACCCAAATTCTAGGTTATTTACTGACTGTGTTGAACCAGACAGCTCACACATAAGCAGATATACGTCAAATGTGCTGATGTGACCGTGTTTTTGTTGTTGTGTCCCACTGTCTCGTAGGAGTCTTATCCATCTACGCCGCCGATCTGGTTTGTGGACTCTGATGACCCGAGCTTGGCGCAAGTTTTGGAGAGGTTGGAAGATGTGAGAAAAGGCAGCACCCTGGTATTTATCCCGAGTCGCTTATTTTTTGTTTATCATTTAGGAAAATGTCGCGATTGATGTAGACCATGTGAAGATCTGCTTAAAATTGTATTTGTCTTTGTCCCCCCAAAAATTGTCAAAAACACACACGCATACACACCGTAGGTTTCGTTCAATTCATACTGTGAAGACTTGCTACAAGACGCATATTATCCTGTGATACAGCAGTAGTAGGCTTCAAGTAAACATAAGTGGACGCTGAGCATTTCAATGCCCAGCTGACTCATTCTTAAAGTATTCAGATTGATGTGTTAAAAACAGAGTCAGACGTAGTCACAGCCAAAATGCTCTCATTTTATAGCTGAGGTATATGGCTTATGACTGAATCAAGACACTATGCTTATTTTGTCTTAACTGAGTTTCTGGCCTTTACAAGTATTGGCCAAGCTGCCTCCCAGTAGGAGTGTTTTCTGTGCATTATCAGGCCACAATGACAGCCTGCTGTGACAAGCTTCATTTTAATGTGCAGATAATTCTGGTGCCAATAATCATATTACAATCCTCCTTTATTTGGGACTTATTTAATGTGCTGGTTATGCTATAGACACTGAATGTAGGCAGCACTTGGTGTTGTTGGACTGAATGTCAGTGTTTTAGACTGCACACGTTGTTGTCCTCAAACAGGCTTTACTTCATTCTTGTAAGAATTTTGCAACGCTGGCCTAGTTGTAGCAATTTCATTGGTGCAGGTTGAGGTATTTGCTATTTTAGTTTTACACTCTGAACATTCACACAACTGTGAGCTGTATGCAATATATTTCATATGGGTGTTCAAACATAAACATAAGCTTGCATGTGCTGCTTAATGTGTGTGCGTTTCTACTTGGACAGAGGGGTAAACATGTTTATATAGGCAGGTGTTCAACAGTCCCAATGGCTGTTTCATTAGATCATAAAACAATCTTTGAGGTCAAACTGTCTGTGACAAGCAGCTCCTTATGTAATTCTATGTATGTGGTGACATCCTGAGCTTTGTTAGCCTACTTATTCAAGCTGCATGCTCTGTTTGTAGGACACAAAATATGCTTTTTATAGAAGTGCTGTCAGATTCTTAGTCAGAAGTTTTTTTTCTTTCTTTGCACCATAACTACAGTCAACATTCAGATAATGAATACAACGTTACCAGTGCTGTCTTTTTAGGTAAAGGACAAACCTTACCTTTCTGTGGATAGATAAGATCAGTCCATTTTCTTACTGTTGCACAGATGTTCCTGTGGTAGTCTGTATTTGTATTGCACCAAATTTGCAAAGGCAGCACACACTATCTGGTGGCAGCATTTTTTTTTCATATGAGCACAAACAATTTTATTCTCCATGCAATGCACATATCTGCTTTGGTACTACATCAAGTGTTTTATGTTTAAAACCTTTCTTTGAAGTCATATGTGGGTAGTTTGCCCAAACTTTATTGCTACACTTACAGATTGCCAGGTTTTACATTACAGTGCCAGTTGGCATGCCTTGTGACACATGATGTAAACATTGTGTTGACTTTCGTCTTACACAATCATCAATCACTCATTCTAGATTCAAGAATTTGTCGTATTCAAAATGTCATCATACTGCAGTGAAGCTCACTCACAAATGCGTGTGCTGGCGTTTGTCACATCTGTGATATGTGTGCCATGTGGATTTGCTGCGTCGCTGCATTTGCAGTCTTGAATGGTTTGTCTAACTCTGTATCTCCTCCTCTTTGTGGTTTGTCTTTTTTAGCTTTTGCAGCAGTTGAAAAAACTTATTTGTGACCTTTGTCGGTTGTACAACCTTCCCCAACACCCCGATGTTGAGATGCTGGACCAGCCCCTGCCCGCAGGCCCTGTGGGACAAGACCGAAAGGCAAGGCTGCCTAGTTTGTTCTTGTCAAATCCCTACCTATGGCATGATACAGCCAGAATTTGATTACATTTAAGGAACATACATGCTTCAATTAGGATGTTATATTATGCACTTTAGACCACTTGTGCCTAGTAATGAAATAGTAGTCTAAATTTTAAAGGGCCTTGGTGATTTATATGACATGGCTGTCTAAGCTCATCAGTGGGCTCTTCCTGTTCCGCGGTCAGCTAAATGTGTTTGTTTTTTTGATCAAAAGACCAATCAGCAAGGCCACTTAATACTTTGTCTGTGGTGTGTTTTGTATAGCATGGCACAGAAGAGGTCACATCTGAAGAAGAGGAGGAAGAGGAGATGGGAGAGGTAAATAATTTAATTATAATGATCTTTTCTTTGTGGTGTTGTTTAGTGAGAAGAATGGCAATAGATTTGTTTTTGTTCTGCCCCTCTTCATCCTCCTGATATATTGTACATCCACATTATTACTGAATTTGGGTTTTATTTGATTATGATAGTTTGACCTTGAATAAAGCTGTAATGGTATTCTTTTTACATTGTTATTCAAGTCAACAAACAAGTTTCATTTCATCTTGTTACTTGACACCAGCTTTGATCCCTGGGCTCATTTTTAAGTTGCATGTTTTGCTGGAGGACCAGGAATTATTCAAAATGTCTAAAATATCAAATGCAAACAAACAGGACATAGAGGATCTGGACCACTATGAAATGAAAGAGGAGGAGCCTGTGGATGGGAAAAAATCAGAGGATGATGGCATCGAGAAGGAGAATCTGGCCATCCTGGAGAAGATCCGAAAGAACCAGAGGCAGGATCACTTGAATGTAAGTCTATGCTTAGTGATGTTCTTATTCTGAATTTTGTGAGGCTTATGGTTGATAACATATTTGATCGAGGACCTCTTGTCACTAGTGATCACTTTTGTGAAAGACAAATGGAGAAAGGTTTTGAGAAGACAGCAAAGAAAAAAGGCAGCGGTGAGGCAGTTGTTACATATCTCTGACAGTAGGGAATGTGACCTGTTTCTAAATGTACTCTCCTATGCAGTATTTTCAGGTTTCTCCGAGCATCTGCCCTTCAAGGCAGCAGAAACTTATGAAAAGATTTGTTGTTTCTTCTGGGAACGTCTCTCTGCTTGCTTATCATCCTGTTCAGTTTCTCTTTGTGTCTGAAATGTTTACATTTATACTGTGAAACCAACAAGGCCTTGATGGTCTTTCTTACTTTAGACATTCTGAGGATCAGTCAAACATTATTTCCAAGGGGTGCAGAGATGTCTATGATGTCATCTAGCAGGATGAAGCTCTGGCCAGTGTTGGCCAATAGTAAGCACAGATGACAGGTTTGCACTGATGTCAATTTACAGAAAAGCTATGCTCTTTATATTTACTGTTGCAGGGAGCTGTATCTGGTTCAGTCCAAGCCTCCGATCGCCTGATGAAGGAGCTTAGAGAGATCTACAGGTCTCAGAGTTACAAGACAGGTATGCACACCACACAAAGGTCTGCTCTTTGTTGCACATCTGAGTAAAAAAAAAAAAAAAACTCGACCTAGAAACATAACAGACACAAACCCACACTCACAACAATCCTTACTTCAATTCTTGTCAGAGTGGACATGGCAATATCAGAGCCAAAAGTTGTAACTGGTCAAAAGAAAGCATTTGAACCAGTTTAGGACTGCAGGATTTAGAAGGAACCCAACTCATACTTGCTTATTTGCTTATTCTGAGGTCAAGTCAGCAGTACCATGAGCTACTACACTGCTGTGCAATGGACTCATGTATGCCTCGATAATGGACATACAGTCAGCACATTAATATGATTTCCACACAGTGCAAAAAAGATAAATTATATGCTTGAAAAAATTTAGCATTTATTTTGTAGAAATACTCCACCTGTGAACGAAGCTTCAGATAATTTACAGGATTACCTGACCACTCAGAATACACTTTGTTTTGCCCCACTGCATTACGTTGTATGTAATCACTCCTGTTGTTGTTGTTGTTGTTGTTGTTGTTGTTAGACCTTGTGTTTGCGGACTTTTGCGCAGTAATAATCGATCCATGTTTTTTGCAGGCATCTACTCAGTCGAGCTTGTTAACGACAGCCTGTACGAATGGCACGTCAAACTAAGGACGTAAGTAACTTTTGGGATCTTGTTGTGTTGTTTTTCCGGTCTCACTTTTAAACACAAACTAACTGCATAATTTGATGACACACAGGGTGGATCCAGATAGCCCCTTACACAGTGATTTACAAGTCCTAAAGGAAAAGGAAGGAATGGATTACATTTTACTAAACTTCTCATATAAAGTAAGTTAAATTGACTTTTGCCTTCATGAAAATGAAATACCTTTCAGGAGTCTTTGAAGTCCTCAAATTAACCATTTTGCTGTTCTTTGCCACAGGATAATTTCCCCTTTGATCCACCCTTTGTCCGGGTAGTTTCGCCTGTGCTTTCTGGAGGGTGAGTTCTTTTAGCTTGTACTCCTCTCAGCTACCTTCATCTCCATAATCTACTGAGGATCGAGGCTGAGTTTGTAAACAATAAGATTAATACAGTACGCCTTTCTCCTTGCTTTAGTTACGTTCTTGGAGGAGGCGCCCTGTGCATGGAACTTCTCACCAAACAGGTATGGCAAACTAAGCAAACGCTTTAATGTAAATCTGTGCTGCATGATAGTGAATATTACTTTGGATGGCATTTGCATCTGTTTTACATTTTTTAAAACCCACTCTTACTGACACTGCGGTTCCTGATTGCAGGGTTGGAGCAGTGCCTATTCCATTGAGTCTGTCATCATGCAGATCAATGCCACTTTAGTCAAAGGAAAAGCCAGAGTGCAGTTTGGAGCCAATAAAGTAAGTGAGGAAGCACAAGGGGGTTTAATTTCAAGTCAAGAAATGTCCCGTGATATTGTTGACCTCATGCAATGAATGATGTGGACCATAATGCCAGTGCTTTGACACAAAAGGCTTGGTTCCCTGGCTCTTAGTGGTAGAGTATTGTGCTTTGTGACAGTCTCCTGTTTCTGCAGCCAAAGCTAGCTCTGTGTGTATGTGTCTGTGTCTTTTTGTTTTTGTTGTTCTTAAATCAAAGTAACAGCACATCACAACAGGGATGGCCAAGGTAGATGCTTATCTCTTTGTGCTGCAGTTTGCAGTTGCTGTCTCTTGTACTTGTTATGTTTTCAGGCTACAGACCGAGTTCACCAGGTTCAAAAGAAATGTGGATATTTTTAAGTTTTTCTCATTAGTTTGGTCTCATAAATGCAGATTCAGTTTTCTTGATGTCACATGTTTTAATTAAGTCTGAGATTTTTGTAGTTTTTGTCCGTTCCCAATCTGATGAATCTTGGCTAAGCAGAATGTGCCACGCTCATTCTAGTTTGGAAAGCACACACATTTTTATTGTTTCCATGAAACCTTTGTATGATTGTAGGTTACTAACACAACATATAACAATGTGTGCAAGTAATTTAAGGATGTAAATTGTATAGTTAAATGTCATTGCTCTAGTAAGATATGGTGAGCAGGGGCTCTTTTAAAACCTGAACTACCTCAGGTACACTATAGAAAAGTTGCTGCTTACCCGTCCGTCCTAGTATGTCTTCACAGGATGAATTCAGGTAAAGTACTGGGTGTAGGTCAGCCTTGTTTACAACATTCAGAGCCTGAACACAACCTCCAAGACAATCATGTTAAATGGAAAAAAAGAGGCTCAGCATATGAAAAGTTGATTGCAGTTTTGAGTGTGTTCAGCATAAATGAAAGATGATCTTTTATGTAAAATCGTTCTTTTATAAATGTGTTTCAGACCTGGGGACATTTGAACACATGTTCTGCAAATGTCTGACATTGTTTAGCCCTTTGGTCATAAACTGCTGTAATCAGCTTCCATAAGTAGGTTTGACCTGGAGACTTTAGTCTGGTCCACGGTGTAAGTCCAGTCTTCATTTGTTCTGAGATGCGTCTTAAGCCAGTAATAGACTTGGACAAGACTACTGTAACCCTTAAAAAATTAGCCTACTTACAACCAGGCTAACTCAGCTGTGTTTCCATGGTAACGAGGAGTGACACCTGCAGAGATGGAGAAAACCATGGTTTATTATTTATGGTTTTCTGACAGTGATGTGGAGCGAGCAAATGGAAGCAAGTAGTTTTGAGAGATCTCGGTAAACTTGTTGGACATATACAGCACATGCATATACCCATGTGGACATGGCAAGTCATTTTTTTGGCAGGTTAAATATCCTGAGCATGACTGAGTTGTCAGAAGTACTGAGCCCTGCCATGTCAGTGTCTCAGCTCTGCTGGAAATCTGCTCTGCACCAAGATTTTATTTCTTCTTGATGTGGTTGTAACTATTGAATTATTTTAAAATTTTCTGTTGATGTGGTTTCAGTAGCAATTTCCCAGAATTCATGGCAAGTTAGTCCTACTTTAGGATAGTTAACAACTAAACAGAATGGTGAGAGATCTGAAGTCTGATGATTAGTTGTCCAAGAAGATATTTTGTGAACCTGGTGGATATGAAGCTATAAACATCAACACAGTCTTAATGAAGTCTGCTTCTGTCGTATTGATTCATGCAAAGGCCTGTGCTTTGCTGTGGTTCAGCAGTGATGTGCATAGATTATGGCTGCAGAACAAGGTCCTAATGTTAATGTTGATGGCCATGTGTGTGTGATAGCAGTCTGGCATGAATGGGACAGAACGAAGGAAGAATGTGTGGTCATTATCCTGCACAGTACACCATGTTTTGTACTTGAAAGTGGAGATGATGTGATAAGCTTTTCTTGCTTGTAGAAAAGAGCTGTCATTGCTGTTTTCCTTGTTCTGTACTGTCATCATAAACCCGGTGCACACTGTAAGGTTGACTTCATTTTCATCTTTTAATGCAGAACCAGTACAATCTCGCCAGAGCACAGCAGTCCTACAAATCCCTGGTTCAGATCCATGAAAAGAACGGTGAGTGTTTTTGTCTCCAATTTCATACAGGGTGCATTACAGACCTTGTTTACTGAAACCAAATCCCTCCCATGCATCTAAGCCGAGGAAAATTGGTGCATGGACAGTTGTGTATGTACCAAACATGGACAGCCTTTATATGCATGTAGTCCACATCATTACACTCACTTTGTATGACTGGTGTGTAGGGGATTAATACCAGATAAACAATATAATATATAGAAACTACAGACTTTTAAAGCTCATATTTACAAACAATATTTACACCTAAGGTCAAAGATCTGACTGAGCCAACAGTAACAAACAGTGTCTGTCCTGTGGGAGCCCAAAAGCAATGAATAAATGATTAATATCCCCAGAATAAATTGAATGAATATGCAGTATGGCTGAAATTTATTATTTAATAAAAATCAGTGAAGAGAAACAAACGTTTACATTTTAATAGTGAAACAGTTTTACAGGAGAAAAAGACACAGGTATGTCATCTACTCAAAGATGAGCATTTATGCAGCATTCCTGTTGTCCCTGACCTCTGAAAACAGAAACTGCATTTGGAAACGGGGCAGGTGAAAATATGTAAATCACTTTTTTTCCATCAGGCAACATTGAGCTAAATTTAATTGCAGTGGGATGTAAGAGTTGAGAACTGAGAGGCCGGCTGAACTTTGTTAAAATTCTGCACCATATCTGCCCAAGGTCTCACCACTGAACACTTCTGAGCGTGCTGCCTTTTGGTTCTTACAAACCAGATAAGGCTGGAAATGTAGATTCATGCCAATGAGGCAGAAGTCATGCAACCCTGTTACTGTAGCTGGTGGAGATCTGGTATTTGGTTGTTTTGTACTTGTTGTACTTGTTGTGTTTTATCTGTGTAGTCATTGTCGGTTGTTGTGCTTATTTCTTCAGGCTGGTACACACCCCCTAAGGAGGATGGCTAAAACAGACTTTTGCCTTTCCTGCACTGGGACCACCTGTCTTAGAGTTTTTTCTTTCTCTTGCGACCAATATGTTTTTTTTTTTTGTTTGTTTGTTTTTTTAATCCTGCAAACCATTTTGTTCTCTACACGAGAGTTTGAACTCCAAACCAAATTCCTCATACAGTGACCACCCAGAAACTAGCACATCAGCACACCAACACACAGACACTGACACTGACACACACACACACGCCCCTCCTGAAATTTACATCCAAGTTCATCAGCTATTCGCAAGGAAGTCCTCCCCCCCTGGATATTTATCTCTCTGTGCATTGTCTGATACAATCTAATTTTTCCATTGCGACATTCATTCTGTACACCAGGACAAACAGTGGACTAAATAGCGTGCAAACTCACCCTTTGGTTTTGGCGTTGAGCATGCCAAGGTTACTTGCTGGCTTCGAGTTGAAAGGTGCGGCATGGCTTTATCCTCCAGCAGTGGCAGTCTGATGCTCCAGTCACCAGACAGTGCCTCTCTGACCACAGACTGGATCTGAGAATGGCATGCGACATTCCCTGATATGATGCAGTGGTGGCTGGGAAGGACACTAGATGCTGGTGGTGGGAAGAACCACTGCCTTTTCTCTCCACGGACGGCCTGTGTAATATTATGCTCATGTATTATCTTTGTAATGCCAAGTTCCCTCCTCTGGAATAACACGCTTCTGAGGCTAGCTTGCTTTCAAACCTCTTTATCTTTTAAAGCTTGAAGCCCTGAGGTGGGGAGGAAGATGAAGAGACTTTTTTGCAGCCTGGGTGGGACAGCCCATTAATGAAGAACAGCATCCCGCTGAGCTCTAAAGTTGACGACCACTGTCATCATTACAACCAGCAGCTGGACCGCTCCCTACAGGAGAGGTTTGGTGTGTGGTGAGGCTGGCAACACAAGAAACATGACCAGGCAAAGCAGGGGTGTGTTTGGATTGGATCACACTGTAATGTAGTTGATTTTAACTCCACATGTAAACATGTAAATTTGTATTTCTGCAAAAGGATTTAATTGTTTATAATGTAACCTTGTCTGGGTCTTTGGCTGGGCAGAGACTGTATTACCATATACCCCTGACTATTAACTGCAGGGGCACTGCAACTTCTTGAGACCCATTTAGACTAAGGAAAAGTTGCTCCATGAATACTCTTGCAGAAGGAAACAAAAGTACACATGTTCCTATGAAAGCTTAATGACTACTGCGGTTTTGTTCTTTTTTTTAATTTTAATATTGATTTGTAATCCTCGTGTTATTGGAAACAATGACAGATCCATTCCCCTTATTTGATGGCACCTCTTCACAACAATGGACGTAACAATAATGGCATAGACACAGCTGTTTCTGGCATTCCAGAGGTTTGGCTATTCATATCTAATCACTCAAACCGGATGAACCTCAGTAAGGCTATGCAGTGAAGACACAGTCTTGTGGAGTTTTGTTGTACTGAAGAAAATTAGTCTTAACAGCTTAACAGTGTAGTCACCTGCTTAGTTCTTGTAGCTGGTTCACATCCTGACCAGTTCGCCAATCCTGCAGTCTGGGAAAAAGTGACCTTTTTACCTTTTGACTTTTCCTTGACCTCATGGCTGTTTTAAAAAAAAATACAGCCAGAGTTACAAAAAAAAAAAAAAATTCACAGCAATAGTCTTGCCCATATGCCTTCTGGCTTCACACCTGGGAAGATCAACTGGAGTCTGTTCCATTTCCAGAATATTTGTTCAGGTTTGATAAATTATTTGTTCAGATTTGCCACAGGAAGGACCCAGCTCTTCCCATTCCCACCTCTCTGGTTACTATTCATAACCACTCGCAGCACTGCTGTCACCCCCTCAGTGTGCTGGGTCTTTGATGTAATGTGAATAATATGCAGAAAACTGTGTGGAGCATTCCAGGTAATGCAGTTACACGTTCGTTGTGGGTGTTCTGTTGTGCGGTTACTTGAATTGTTTTGAGTATATTGTCCTGAAAACCAGCATAGAAAGCTTAGTTATGCTAATTCACACAGTCATTCCTCACGTTGGAGTTTTTTTTTTTTTTTTTTTTAGAATTTCCTCAGTGATACTAACCTCAGTCACAATACCAGTATCTTCAAAACAGGCAGAGATGGGCGTAAGAACGTGCAGCTTGTTCATGTTCAGCATGTGTCTGACGTTTGTTTAGACCTGCTGGACGTAACAAGGGTTACTCTCCTTTCTTTCTCCTTTCCTGTCTTCACAAGACTATGGATCATTGGCATGGTTGTTAGCTGTTGTGATGCCATTGATAAGGTACTCGTCACTTCATTCTGGTCACATTGTCGAGCCCACCCCTGCATTCTCTGGAGAAGCAAACTCAGGAATACATACTGCACACTCGACTTTTCAAAGGATTGCTTCAGAATATCGTCATGAAATGCAAGATTTAAATGTGTCAATCTTCTTATTTTTCCGGGCCATTTTAAAATGATGCCCCTGTTTTACCAGTACACATTGCAGTGTGTTTTGCTGTTGAGTTGCACACACTTGGGTTTTTCTGAATGATGTTGAAGTTAATAAATAATTACTTAAGCAAGTTTTTGGAATGATCAGATAATGTGGAGTAAAGATTTGCTCCCATCCTCAGATTATCCTGCGCTTGATCAGGGGTACAGAACACATCTGCCCTGTCTCTTTGATATTGCTGTATTTTGCATGTCAATATATCAGTGGGTGTTATTCCCCAAGCTACTGAAGGCAATGAGTGGATGGGTCAGATGGTTTAAAAAAAAGAATAAGAAAAAAAAGAAAAAAAAAAAGAGACTAGATGTATCCATTTTCTCACGACTTGTTTACTTGTGGTTTCCAGCATCAGTGCACAGATTAATTTCTCCATGTGCACTGTTTATAGAACCACGTCAGACACTATACGAGACACAAGGACTTAAAGACACATCATACCTGCTTGGATTACCTTTAAACATGCCAGGATTCCCAAACTATAGTAGCAGTTCAGATTTGTGTGCCATCAGAGCGATTGTAAGCCGACAACTTTTAACCTGACCTTTGGAATAATGGTGTACTCAAATCTGTTGTGCACTGAGTGACAGCTCCTCTCAAACCAACAACACAAGTTATCCGACTAACGAAAACCTTCTCTGCTTTGGCGAGCGATGTATTTGGTCTGAGGTCTGAACTAGCCTGATTCTGGGTTCTATACCTTGCTTCATTAACTGCGTTGGCCGGGTTATAAAGTTATGCACTGTTAGCATGCTTTGGTTTGGTTTCATTTTTTTTTAACATTGCAAGGGTGATTTTGACCATGTAAAGTAATTTGTAAACTTGCATCAAGTTTATGAATAAAGAATTTTATGAAATATCTCTTCATTCTGCTCTTATTAATGGAAATTGTCAGTGACGGGCTATTTACATATTATTTGCTTCTTGGAAGAGAAACCAAAATGTCCATGGTGAATGGTTGAATTACAATATCCATGCTATGTACATATATATATTATTCAGGCATTGATAAGTTAACCAAGTTTGACAGTTGTGTTCTATTATGTAATTGTATGCTACATTTAAGTCACTTCCATCTTTCGCCCCTACACACTTTGGGATGAGTTTGGGTCTCATTTTCATTTAACCACTTATGCTACACTACCCACATGCATCCATCCTTCCCAGGTAATGTATTTCTTGAATTTTCCAGTAGATGGTGTTCTTTCTTTAAAGATAGGCATCAGTTTTTGTCTGTACCTGCCACTCACAAATCCATGCAAAAAACAACAACAAAAAAAGCAGCCTTTAGAACTAAACTGAGTATGTGCTCCGACCTGCATGGATCTAAGTCCTCTACTTAAACCAACTAGACCAAAACTCTAGGAATGACTCTGGTAATCAAATGATCATTTGGTTAAAGGTGTTAAGTAATTCAATTTAATTAGCTAAGCAAGTGGAATCAGTTTACAGTTTGCAACAGTATGATCATATACTCAAAACTTTAAAAACTGCTTACTATTGTCAAACATCTGCTGAGATATCTCATGCAACATACACATTAATAACATAATTAAAATCCACTTTGCTCATCAGAGGATTGTATGTGCACGGTGCATTTGAGGTCATTGCCGCCCTCAATGCTGTGGAGGAAATTCTGTTCTTGAACTAGTTTGGCTCGCATGACAGTGATTTATAACACCTTCGAGAAGAGAACAGCTGGAGCAGGTGGCGTGTTGGGTGAGGGATGAACATATTTTATCCTCTGTTATTGTGAATGATTTTCTGTTGTCAGGTTCATTGGCTTTCCTCTCCCCGTGTATGTGCTAGGAGTCACCACTAGATGGTATCAGAGCACTGTTTCATTTCATTTATTTATTTAAAAAGGACAGTGTGCAGTGACATTAGTTATTGAAACAATAAAAAGATGGCTGCACCAGATTTAGCGGAGCCGCTAATTTCCATCTGTAGTCCTGTAGCGACAAACATGTTGTGATTTATACAACTGTTACAGTCTGGTGACATTTAAGTAATAGTTTTGTCTATTTGTAACATCAGTCAGTTTTGGTATTACCCTCAATCCTGCCCTTACTCTCCTGGTTGCCAATTTCCTTCAAGGTTGAATTTTTTTTTTTTTTTTTGTGTGAGAGCTCAGCTAGTGATGGGATACAGTCTGATATGGACAGCTCATATTCTCCCATCAATGTGCATGAGTCAGATATTGTTATGGCGGGCTGGCAAGCACTGCTCTCCTAGATGTCAGGTTTGTGATAAATAGCCGAGTCAATCCCTATCAGTTTGTCTGAGGAGCAGGAGAGCTGTAGTAGATAACGCAGTGACCTATTGAGTTTGCGGTCAATCATGCTGTTACAGCCTGGATAGTTATGGATATTAGAAATCACTCAAACCAGAATGTACGTTTTCATGATACTGGGAATTGGGACCACATTTCTAATCCAAATTAAAGGGCAGGTTAAGGAGGAGGAGGGTGAGAAGTGGGCCACTGCAGTTTGTCAGTGAAAGGCTAATTGCCTATTATTGCAGTAGTTTTTATTTTTGTTTGTGTGGGTTTAGTTGGCTGGCCTCGTGGAGGAAGAGGAGCAGGACTCATTATTCAGCTTCATCCAGCCAATCTGTTTGTCCAACATGTTGCTTTACTCAGACATACACACAACACACTCAGACGAGGAGAGCGACCAGGCTTTTTGGGCCCGCAGGAAAAAGGCTGTAAATCTCTGTGATTAACTGGCTAAAGTCCGAGACAGAGAAACAGCTGACTTGTCCTCCTTCACTTCCTTTGCCCAGGGCCAGAGGACAGCACAGGGGGGGCTGAATTCAGAATAATCTGGAATTGATTGATAGCCTGCGGCTTAATGGCCGCTTCCATCAGTAACCCAAATTCAGATCGTGTGTATCAGACAGGCTGACAGGATAGATGCTGTTTCTCATATACCTGAGTGGATATTGTGAACAAATTTTGGAATTATGTTGAAGGACCAGTTTGACATAACAACTAAACACAGAATTGTTGTTTCTTGAACATGCAATATAACATGCTAAATAATGAGCTTTAGAGATCCTTACAGGCAGATTTTTGTCAATTTCTTGTTTTCAGGCTTTGTGTTAAGCTAAGTTAACCAGCTAATGATAAAGAAATGTATGTTGAATTATTAAGCGTCAAACCTAAACTTAAAATTCAGGTCCTTGTAGATGACGCATTAGTTTGGCACACAGCCTGTTGCACAATATAAAAAGGAGATTCAAATCCTAAACCCACAATATTTTATCCCACAATAATTTGCAGATTCATTTCAGATTCATTTTTTAATATAATCAGTTGCTGCCAACTCCTCTGGTCAGGCTCCCAAATATACTTTAAACACTGCAGCTGCACAGTAACAACACCAGATGCTTTTACAGACAGCAGGTGCTTCCTGATATCAATAGACAACCAACACTTTTATGGTGATCTGTGTGAGCCTTGTTAGAGAAAATTGAGAACACAGGCACAGAGCTACAATAATGACGACTGGCTTTGAAAGACACAGTGGAGTCAGTGGATGAACAACCAATCCCACTGTGACTCTGAATGGCCTGGACGTTAGAGGAGCATCTGGAGGGCAATAAGACAGGTGTCACACCCACCACAGACACTGTTACTGTACAGGCTCACTGATCACACTTTGTTTTATGAAAAGCACAATGACTTTTCTTTCCGTATTAACAGACAATCATTGTTGGAAATTTAGGGCTAAGGTCATGACATTTTCTTGACATATAAAAGGCCATAAAGTTTGAGATTGATGGTATAAAAAATGGCGCAAATGGTAGATGAAAATGGGTAATCAGGATAGTGAATGAAGAAGGTAGGCCTATAATGAATTCTGATTCTCCGTTGGTGGTGAATGGCAATGTGGGGAATATTATAATTTTCGTGGGGAGAGCGCTGTGGATGGCTCCTGAATAAAATATGTTGTGTGGAGCTTTGTTTGTTTTTCAACTATTTCAGGGCCAGTTTTCACTGCATAGTCTCAGGGGGGTGTTTTTTGGAGGGTGCTGGTCTTTCTGCTTGAACTAAATTAAATTTGCAGAGAGCTATGTGGACTGTTGTGAGGTTTGTGGGATTTCTGTGGCATTTTATTACAGCGACAGAACCAGAAATAAATCCACACACTGTCACTTTCCTTCAACAAACCATAAAATGCAGGGCTTTTGTCCTGTAAAAAACAAAGCCCAAAGGAGGTCTGTGCCAGGATCTTATGAGGATCCTCAGTAACATTTTGTTGTTGGATGACCTCTAGTGGTCATGGTAATTATGACAGGAGCAAAGGGGGAAATCAGGCCAGAGACAGTGGCTCAGTTAATACTTTTATACCAGCCTTGTTATTTTGAGTGTAAACCAATATTCACATAGGTACGACAACTAGATAGATAGATAGATAGATAGAAAACAGCAACAGAGGGGAAAACACCTCATCAGCAGCAATGGCAGCATAATTGTCATGTTGTATGACACAGGTGGCAGATACTGGAAAGTAGAACGTTAATTTTCAAGTGAGAAAGGCAGCAGTTTGGTATTATAGTGTGCAACAGTTGTGGTTATCTGTTTGTCTGTCTGTCTAATTGCCATTCTGGCCTTGGAAGGGAATGTCTCGGTGAACATCACCAGTCAGTGACAGAATTACTTCAAAGGCTTGAAAATAAATTGGTTGCTGAGATGGGACACTGATTTTTTTTTTTTTTAACCAACTCTTACTCACAGAGAGATCTAAATGATAAACGTTAAAGAGGGGTGAATTAAAAGATGGAACAAGACATGGAGCTCATCAGTCATTCAACAGTAATGTGTGTCACTTTGATCTCTTCTTAGCTAGAGAAAGTGGAATATCAAGATTACATAATTAACCTAACTCTTGGTGTTGTATTTAATTGACTTTTTTTAAGTAATTCAATTGCTGAGTCTGGGTTTGTGAAATCACAAGTGATTTATTTATTTATTTATTTATCTATCTATTTATCAGAAAATATTTACATCTTTTAGAGACTTTGTGCTTTTATCCAACAGTAGCAATACTTAACAAAAACCATGGCCTGCTCCAGAGAAATAATCACAGTCGCACATTGCATTTCTAAACCACACAATTCACTCAATTCATTGCTTGCAATTTGGAAGGGAAGCCAGTCTTTGTTCATTTTGAGCCATCCAAACAATTCAAGGGAGCACAGTTGCTCATCGCACCACTGAGAGACTGACCTTCACAGACCCTCTCACGTGTCTCCATTAAAGGATTCACTTCAAAAATATTCACAGTTCGCCTTGTGGGCTGCAGCAATGTCGCAATCAAGAGCCACAATGCATATATTACACTAAAAAGCTGACTTTGAAATCCAATACTGGCTGGCTCAAAGTATATGTAAATATTAATGATCCATGGATCTGCATGTTTCTCCATATTCTGCTGCTTTGCGTGGCTTTTTTTTATTCAGATCAGATAATTCTCTCAGTTTTCAATCACTCAAAACGAGGTGCTCACCACTGACTGCATACAAACATTGTTTCTTTCGAAAGTTTTCCATCCAATATGTATGCACTGAGAATCTTGCCAAAAAAAAAAAAAGTCAGATAAAGATGCAAACAGCTGCAAACACCTCTTCTCTTCTTTCACTGTTTGGCCCCAGAATGATCACATAATACCTTCTTTGTTGATTGCCTCAGTCTTTTCCTTGAATGTTCTCTCCTTGTCCTCCTTGTGCTGAAAGATAGCCAGAGGTTCAGTTCAGCGTGACGATATGCTTCCCTGCGCAGACTTATACTTCAGACCAAGCTAAATGGATTTCCATTAGAGGGACTATGACTCATTCCAGATGCTTACTCAATACTGTGTGGGCACTGTAGCAGAAAGTTTCCTCCAGACAGAACAAAAAGGACAACAAAACCAAACAGCCTTGTATGAGATAGTGTCCAGAGAAGACTGTGCCTTGTACCTTTTGCGTACTTTACACACCAATTATCACAGCAAAGCAGTTTGTCATTGTTATGGGTTGCACGGAGTGGGGACTGAAGCATGGATGCCGTTTTACAAAGATGCCATATGCATGGAAAGGCAAGACAGGCAGCAAGACGGATTGCTAACTATAGCTCCCGAGCTAACACAGAGAAAGCAATGAAGAACAGCCAGACAACCTTAATGGGAATTAGTTTTGTTAAAATGTATATTTGACCCATCAGCTTGCTTTGGTGAAACTACACACTTTGCATCAGCATCTGATTGTGTGTGGGGGGGGCAGTGAGTGCATGTTATGTTCCTCTTATGCCATGGATATATATCTCCTCAGGACCATGTCTGGACTCAGGCTAGACCTGCATTGTACGATCAATAGGAAAAGCAATGATCTCAGTGAAATGGACCATCCATCTTGCTGTGATTCTCTTATGCAGCCCCTGACTGTACAGAAGAGATGGAATGAATGGAACTGAATTATTGTCTGAGCATCAATTTAAAACTGTCTGAAGAGGCCGTACTCTCTCCTTCTCGTTAGATGTTCTGTGGGCTCTTAATGAACTGAACAAATTTGCCCAAGGTAAATTGATGTAAAAAAAAAAAAAAAAAAAAACTTGTGATGTGTTTTCAATCAGACACATCTTTAAAGCATGCACTTTTCTCTGCAAGTCAAAAGATGTGCTGGTAGGATGAACCTCTTAATCAATTAAAAATGCTTCAGCAGGGGTCTGTTTTTATTGACCCCAACTGAGTTTTTGAGATCCCATATATACAGTATATGAGACCTCAAACACCCCCCTCTTCACTCCTCTTTTACTTCTTACAGCTGTTTACAGGCAGCAAGCACCTGCTGTGAAATATGGTGGTGAAACATCAAGCCGCAAGGCATAGAAAAATCTGTACAACACGCAGAAGTGGTGGTGGTCAGTCAAGCAGAACTTCTGTTATTTTGATTTCTATATTTGAAAAGAAAAAAAAAAACATGGCCTACCAACTAGATCCAATATTATATTTCCATATGTGCAGACCTGTGTGGGGCAAAGACTGATTTATGCAAAGTCAGCTTTGTTCATTATTGTTTCATTATGTTGAGTTAAGCAGGATAATCATTTTGTTCTTTGTTACTGTAATTACCACCACTGCAAATATCATCATACAAAGCCTTACAGGTCTGTACAGTAGTTTTTAAATGGTTCTAGTGTTAGTTCCTCTGCAGGCCAGAAGGCAAGGCCACATTTCATCTTAAAACTATCATCTCTTACATTTGCTGTGTGTTTTGGAAAACCAAAGGATGGTTTGGTGGCAAGGTGGAACAGTGGTTAGCACTGCCTCTGGGTTTGATTTTTTGAGTTTGACTCCATTGTGGGTGGAATTTGCATGTTCTCCTTGTGGGGTACTCCAGCCTTCTCCTACAGTCCAAAGACATGCACAATAGGTGGACTGGTGACTCCAAATTGCCTGTAGGTGTGATTGTGAGTTTATGTGCCATGTTTGTCAGGTATGTCAGCCTTGTGATACACGACATAGGCCTAATCCATGGTGTATCCTGCCCTCCCTTATGTGGGGGGTACACCATACTGCTATTAGGCAGTATAGACAACGGATGGATATGGATTTTATCCGAAGATGTTAATGCTTCAACAAGTTCTGGCAAACCATTTAAAGAAGACTAAGGCCCAATTCAAACAGCACTCTCACTAGTGCCAAGCAGTAGGTCATGTGTGCAAGGACAATGTGGATGAGCCTGCACTAAGTGCTATTGTTCATTTGGTGCACATCACGTCTCTGTGCAAAGTGATATAAAATATTCAATTTATGATTCAAAATGGACAGCAACAATCAGATTGTAGGATGCCTCTTCTCAAGTGCTTGTTCGTGAGCTTAACAACTGTCGATTCTTGAGATGCCACCCCCTCCCTCACCTCCATACACCGGTGTAAGTTGAGCCTTCTTACATGAACCTACCATCAATGTAATATCTTACACTACTAAATACTAAAAGAGAGGAATGCTGAGACAATAACAAGTGAAATATAGGCTACATAGAATCTTAATGAGATATATGTTTTATTGAATCACCATCAATAACAGCTTGTGTTAAATCAGATAACACACTTGTGGATCTCTTTGTTGATCCTTACACTGCACCTGACTTTAGTGAAACACTAATTAATAAATCTGACCAGACTGATAAACATGTTCCACGTGTATGATTTGACTGTCAGTAGTTTGAACAAAGTCCATTTTTCACAGCAGACATGTTGACATGTGAAGGAAAGGCTCTGGTGTAAAATAAATTGTAGATGCCCTCTTCACAGGGTCACCACATGGAGCCTGTGATAATGTTAGTAATAACACCTGTGCTTTTTCTGCTATGACACATCATAATGTCTGCTGTGAAAACGCCTTACAGAAATGTAGGTGTTCAGAAACTTTTGATAGGCAGTCTGTTTCTACTTCTATAGTAAGTCAATATTTCTCCTTTCTCTGCCCCGCCAGTGTCTGTCCATGTCTGGACTAGTGTGTGTGTCTGTGACTGATGGTGGCCCCCACCTTCGAAGCAAATAGCACATCTTCTGGACAATGATTTCCCTTGATGGCTCCATCAGGTGAAGATGCTCGAGGAAATGGGGAGGACAGAGAGAGGGGAGTGAGGGTGGGGGGTGGGGGGTTAAAGGAGGAAAAGGGGGTGCATGGGGGGTGGAGAATGGGAGGGTTTGAAGGAGGAATGAAGGGGATGATGGACCTCCTGGGATCGGGCTAAAATGCTCCCCTCTTCCTAATCTCCTGCTCTATTTTAAGAAGCAGCAGGAGAGATGTCGGAGACGCGAGGATGCTGGTGACAGATGAGCGGACATGAGGGCACTCACAGACCTGATAAATGGGGTCTCTGCATCGGCTTAAATGGCTGCACCACCGTGGAGGAGATGGGGTGCACCGAAAAGACAAAGCGGAGGGTCCATTACTGGTGGAATGATTGAATTAACAGGATGGGCTTTGTGCCATGAATAAAGATTTAAATTGCTATTGGCACAAAAGTGCAGCAGATCTTCAGGAGTAATGCTGGTGTTAATTATGACCAAGAACAATTCATGTTATTAAGATACGAGTAATAAGAGAGCATCAGAGTTTTATTTTTTCCTTTTGGCTTGATTGAAAGTCTGAACTTACTGACCTGGACTTATACTAATTCATAACATGTATGTTTTTACACCTCTTCTGGGAAGAAGTTATAATAGCAGGTTAGTCAGTTTCCTTTAACCTGAAAACAAATTGTTTCCTCCGCACAGAGTTGAAATTCCTGTTGAGAATGGATCATTGTCTGGCTGTGTGAGAGCCAAAAGGTAAGAGCTCCTATAAGAGAGATAAGGCTGTAGAGCCTCAGCGGAGATAAGTATCTTATCAGCCTGTCGTCTGCCTCCTGAACTCTCAGAGGATACCTGTTGTATTACAGAATGTTAGACAACCACTGCTACCTGCAGATAAAGGACTCTTGTTTTTGTACCTTTGCACAGCACACATTTAAGGAGAAGTCCATTTAAAGCTTGTCAATTAACTCCTGGATCTTTTTTTCTCAGACAGGAAGCGGGTCAAGCTAAATGTTTTCATTATTGTACCGTTACATCACCATTTTCAGTTTTTTTCTGCATTCTATGGTATCATATTTTCTGAGACTGATTAGATCACAGAGACAGTGGCATAGATCATGCTGGGGGGGTTTTGCAGCCAAGCACATGGAGGATCTCCTGGCTATTTGCTGAAGCATGACATATGTTGGCATTACATTGCTTTTCCGACAACCCCGCAAAGCCATTTCATTTTCACATACGTGTGTATTATTCCACATTAAGCAGACGTCCTCTGGAGCCTTCAGGCTAGATCGGAGATGGGGCTGGGCTGATTTCACAAAGGCGAACCTCATCAATCTCCCAGTTCATTCAGTTCACAAAGGGGGGCCTCCCTCACTGGCGGGAGAGGTTGATAGACCAATACCCGGATGAGAGCAATTCCATTAAGAGGGCCCCACCACCTTGGGCCTCAAACAAGGGGGTTTATCAGAGGCCGACAATGAGGGGAGTGTTACAGCCATCCATCGCCAACTGTGAGACAAGGAATGAACACTGCTGACAGTTCCTCCACCTTCTCTCCTTTCTGCTGTCTTGTCCTCAACAAGGGAAAACATCACTGACATCCTCTCGAGCTGGAACATCTGCTCCTCCTCCCAAACACAGCTGTCAGGCTGAAGCATGCAGGTTGTGGACTTAAGTTGATGGACTTTTGTCATTAGATTAGAGCTCAGAAGAAAAGAAGAAACTTCTGGGCCATATAATCTGATATATCACCTTTTAAATCTGCCACTTGGGTTTCTCAATCAAAACAATCACTTTAAAAATCAGATATTTGATAACTCATATCTGACACAAGTCAGGGTGTCTCTAGTGGGCTGAAAGCTGACCTGCCTAATATTTGCAGGGCTTTCTTTGATAACTCAAGATACTGACTTCTGATGACAAAGATACTTCATGATAAACAACTTAAGTTTAAAAAGTATTGTTGTTTTTTAAGCTTTGTAGGCAACCACAACAATGAGCCATGCATGATGTCACAGAAAGGTTTAACATGATTAAAATTATGTATTTCTTCTTTAATGAATTGTTGAAAAGTTTGGAATCATAATACAAATTTAAAAAGGGAAAAAAAGTAAAACAAGGGTCTTGTCACTTTTGAACATTCGATTTAATTAAAGTTACATACTATAACTTTAGGTTAACATGGTGAATTTGTTTGCAAATTGATTCACAACATTATCATTTGAAGTCTGATATATTAATTATAATTAATTATATTAATTTAATTCTGATACTGTTAATTCCATTTTTGGATTGAGAGAAATGTCAGTCTCTCTTTGCTGCTAAATTTTCACCACCAACAACTTGTAAACTATATCAAGTTGTGTCCAAAATCAACCTTAGACCTCTTTTTTGATGGCACTCTGTAAGTGTGAGAATGCACATGCTCAAAATTCTGACACTCGGCTTGTTGACAGTGAATGAAGCTCATTGTTCAGTCAGTAGGGTGGGATTTTAGACGTAGCCTCAGTCGGCTGTTTGGTGCTGGGAGACCCATTTTCATACTGTCAAATTGTTTTCACTTTTCCATCACTTAGGGTAGTATTGATCAAACCAATGTGAATTTGTCCACGCATTTGTTTTCACATGAAGGAGAAAACATCATGTAATGTCACATCAGATTTAATATTTATCTAATTTATCTAATCCATTTCCATTATCTTCAGATCAAATTTGCATGCCACAAATAATGAATATACGTTCACCCACACTCTTCTCTGTATCATTGTGATGGATGAAAAATGTAGCTTTGTCATGTCATATCTCACGGTAAGACTCCATGTAAGGTATAGATATACACAATTTTGGTCTAATGTGTTATTTTCACAGCCTGACATCTCACTCTCACTGTGGCATGCATGACTGGAAACCTCCAGCAGACCTTCGTAGAGCAGCAGAGCAGCAGTCATGCGCATGAGTAATGGCACGTGTGCTCTGTCACGTCCTTGAATCAATTTTCAGGTCCCCAACATGACTCTTTTCAAGTCACTGGGCTTCACTACGGACATACCACTCATGCTATGACAACAATGCAGAATGAATGACTGCAAAAGGAATTTTATTTTTTTGTGTGTGATAAAATGGTACCAAGTGCCATAAAGATTTATGGGAAAATATACATTTAGGTATAGCAATAATATTACTTGTTAAGTTGAACCTTCGACAAAGTGTAAGCCTTTCCTTGTATCTGAAAAATGGGATAGTAGCCTTAAATAAGAAAGCACAAGAACAGCCCCCCCCCCCCCCCCCCCTTATTTAAGCCCTCAAAGAATGCCCATAGGTTTTTATGGTTATATTATGTGAATCATGGGAACATGTGTTGCTTGCAAATGCCACCCAAAGTTATGAAAAATGTGATAATAACAGCAGTATCTCCAGCTGTATAATTTGGAACTGCAGGTGGTACCCTCAAGAAAGTGTCATGTATCATCATTGTGATGCCGCAGCAGTTTTTTGGCATATACTGCTTTACTTAATGTGCAACATCATCCAAACTTCAAGCTGCATTGGCTATTAGTCTTTGGGGCTTTTTTTCAATGCGTTACAGGAAATGGCAAGAATAAATGAGAGTCATGCGTTTGCAGAAGCAAGCATATTGGAAAGGTTATTGGTGAAACAGTTGCATGCATATTTAAGTATTGCTACCAGGCTGCCAAGATTAATTACACAATGTAGTCATGGCTTTCAGGATACACTACCTCTGTGAAACTCAGTCTTGTTCACCAACATATTCCCCTCAACCCTTCCAACCTGCTGTATATAAATAGCACAGCCCTGCTCTGATGGATGAGCAGGAGATCCATCCTGCTGAAAGGAGTGAAGGCAGGATGTTTGATGACTGTGATCTAAATCCTGGTGATATTTAATATATCCTGTATTTGATCTGATCTGTTCCCAGAGATTTGTATAATTAGGTGAGTGCTGGCAGGGATATAGCAGGGATAAGCACTTCATCTATCAGGTAAAGATTTGCAGGGTCACAGGTGGTTAGCATTCTCGACGACAGGAGCCCACGGGCAGACATGAAACTGTCTAACCCGGCTATACCATCTAAGCACCTTGTCATATTGCAGGATTAGATTTAGGTTGAATATCTAAAACCTAAGGGTCTCTGTCTTAAATTCTCATTGAGTTAAAGTCAGAGCCCTTGAAAATAAGTATATTCTGGTCAAGTTAAAAAAAAGCAAGGTGCAGCGAAAAGGAACCTCCAGTCCCACTTAAAGACAAATAGCACCAACTATCTCACTTGTTTAACACTCTTTAGTTAGCTGTTTCTTCTATGTTTTAATATGCAATTATATGCACATCAATTGCCTATGTTGGCGTTGACAGTGTAAACTCTTACATGACATGAGCAAATGTTACATTTCGGTCATTAGCAGTGAGAGAATAGAGGATTAGTTTTTGTAGAGATACTGATACGGCCCATAGCCTATCAGTATTTCCTGAAATACTGCACCTACAGCTTCATGTGTAATAGACCATAGTTGTTATGGTTACCATAATAAACACAGTGGCTGTACCGGTGTATAGATGATCTCCATGGTTACTGAGATAACAGTCATGGCTTGGTTAGAAAAGAAAATGATTTAGGTTAATACTCCTGCCTTAACATGTTTCATGTCAGAATCAAATTTCACTCTCCTGTATATAAGTCCCCCCCCCCCCCCCCCCCCAAAAAAAAAAAAAAGACCCAACCACTCCAGCCTCCTCCTGACATGGACTTCTGTGGTCTATGTCTTCACTCTTCTCCCTCTGCTCCTGTCATGATCAGCCTACGCAGGCCACTGTATTGCCTTACAAAAACATAACAATGGATCAGAAGTTACTGAACAAACATAGCCTCCTTTTTGAAGAGAGTCTTTGTTTTTACACAGTAATTACGGAGTCTGCAATTGAGCAATGTTAAAATACATGTGCCAAACACTTCATTTCACTGAAATGCTACTATTGCTCTCTCTCTGGTGGAAAGGGAAGATGTCTTAGCAAAGTGTGTTGAGGTGCTATTGAACAACCACACCTCCACTTATGGAATCCTAACTAAGACAGCTTTTTATCATGTACTGTAGTCTGCAGTCCATATCAGACACCACCAGAGAGTTTCTAGATCCACTTAATATAAAGTTAAGATCCATTAAGAGCTAAATGTCTAACCTATAAGAAGCCATTAAAAGAGATTATTCTGTGGGAAACAATTCTCTGTCTTTAAAGACTGCTTAATGTAATGTACAGGTCTGCAATCTTTTACAGGTCTCCCCTCTTTCTAGAGACTTTGGTGACTGTTAGATGAACCAGAGACTTGTGTGAACCGTGTCCTCCTTCTGTCACCGTGGCCTCTCTATTAGTCACAGACAGGGAAGGAAAGGAGGAGAGCCACTCTAATTATCCACCACTCCCTGCAAGTTATGTTAATGGTTGCTTCCTGCTTAAGTAGGCTATCTATATGCAAAGTCTCTTCTGATGAATTTCTTCATTATTTATTGTTAATGTATTACTGTATCACTGCAATGAGGAGAGAAGGCTGCAGGTTCGACACCACATGGCCTTGTATGAGTGTGATAGAGAGTTTCAAGAATGAACTGCAGAGCTTTGGTATGTGATACACAGGCAGCATTGTTGAGTCTGTGTTTATGTCACCTCTTAAGCCTTCAGCAGTTTCCTCAAAACCCAATGCTCATCAGTCATCAAAGATCTGCTTCGGATATATATTTAGCTTTACAGATTTGTGCTTGACTGACATTTTTCTTAGACTTTTACACATTTTTCTAGTTTGGCTAAACTAGGCTAACTATAATTTGTCAATCAAACAACAAAACTACTCTAACAGTGATTTAAGAATGAACAGGCAATGTGAAACACAATACTGGTACCTATTTTTTTGTTGTCCGTGTTTTTATGAAGGTAATTATATTAATACATCAGCACAACCAGCATAGTTTTAAGGTTTATTTTATCAATAATACAATTCAACATCGCTGATAGATCTACAAACTGTATTTTGAAAAACTTCTGATAAAGTTAAACATTAAATTCACAACGTTCCAGGAAAATGTGTCAGATATGGAGGCTGAATAGCTAGGCCTCAGCTGGGATGCCAGTTTCTGCCCAAGCTGGGTGTTAAGTACTATTGCCTGCTCTGATTCTACCAAAGAAACCCTACAAAACAGATATGAGTTCACAAGAAGAAATATGACTTGTATTTCTTTAAACCTTTTAGATGTGAGTATTGCTGAACTACATAACTAATCGTCTGTGGCTATTTTATGGATGTTATTTGGCAAAAACATGACCAGTTATTTCCCCTTTCTTTCTTTAACCCAGCTGCCCCTCTTGATCAGGGTAAGTTACAGACCCTTTGACCTACTTTGGAACAAAAACATGAGTAACTTTTAGAAACTTTATATTCCAAGTCTGTCAACATCTCTCAGAAACCTCAGTCCTCTGATTCACAGCATCAGTCCTCCAGTACTCCCCAACACTCATCATGTCTTTCACCTTGAGGTTGCCCTCTCAGCTTCGTCCATTTCCCTTGAAACAGGAGCTGGATTGTGGCGAGCTGAGCACCACTAAGCCTCTACTCTCAGGAACACTGACCTCAATCACAGGGAGAACTTGATCCACTGGCTGTGCACTCTGTAGCCCACCAGGAGCTGCTTAGGTCATCTGTGGATGGACCTGTGTGGCCCAGTGTGTGTTTGTATGTGTGTGTTTCTGAGATACCAACTGAAAGTAACACAAACCACCAAATCCCAGATCTCAATCCCTGTATTTCCTTCTAAACACCCTATTCTACAACCTTGTGAATTCAAAATCATGTTTATTTTTTCTAATTTAATTTTTCTAATGAATTTCAGCATTTCCTGCTGTGCATTGATGACTTTCTATTATGTTATTGTAGGCCTATTTCATGTGCCTCAAGGTCATTGCATTTCACTATTAATATTCACTGAGTGGAACAGCATGTCATCCCACCATTCAAGTTAAATGATGAAGACCGCTGACACTGGAGTTACAGTAAAAGGTTTTTCTGCCACAGCAACGATATGCAGGAAGGTGGTGATTGGTGACACACTTATCTTGTTCCAGATTCGATAACACTCGTTACGTTTCCTCTCTCCATTAAGTGTATTTGATTTCCCACCGAGGCGGTATAGCTGGCAGGGCAGAGATATGCCAGCAGATCCAGGGCCATGAGGGCAGCACTTGCAAGCATCACTTCCACCGATGTGCCTTGGAGCAGACAAAAAGTGGCAATGCTTATACAATTAGAGGAGAGACTTTGTCGGACCTCATTTTTGAAAGAGGTTTGAGCCGCAGCCTTCAGAGAGTATTATTAATTCACTGCCTTGGCCCGCTCTGTGGAGATAGAAGGATTATGCAGCGGTGGATGACAAAATGACGTGCCTTCGCCCTGATTAAAAGAATGAATTTTCCCATCAATCACAAGGGATATTTCAAATACTGAAAGTTGAGGTCAAAGGGGTAAACATTCATGTGGTTAAGAGATAGCTTAGATTTTTTTCACGTTTGGAAGCAAGAGTCAATTATTTGTAGTGATGCATGGACATAAGCTCAGGATTCAGGTGCAATGGACAGAGATACAGCACCAAAGTCAGGATTGAAGATAGACAGATCCTGAGTCAAAGTAATGCAATCTAATTTCAAAATATTAAAATAGTCTTATAAGTAAAAGTGCACAGAAAAGTTGAATTCCCTAGTCTAATTTAAAATAAATGAAAACACCTACCAGCATACCACTAACCTATTTTAAAGCAACCAGTGTCAAGTAATTTGTAGAATCTAAGATATTTATTTCTCACAACTCAAAAGCACAGATTGTTGTGTGGTTTTTGTTGTGCTGTCAATCTAACATCTATGTCAGAAGATTATTTATGTTTTATCTTCCAAATAGGTTGAGGTGGAACTATGTTTTACAGTTGATCAGTGTATGAAATTCACGTGACATATTTAATATAAAATTGCAATCTGCAAGTACCTACAGTCAAATAAACAAGCACCCTCAAAATCCTCTCAAGAGCATTGCTGAAGTAAATGTGCATTCACTGCAGAGAGCTGATAATTTGTGAGAAATAAACAGCAGAGTATGGGAACAGTTATCATATTTTATCACAACAAAACACTTAAACTCATGTTGAATTGAGGTTTTCAGCCATACATTCTCTTGCTGATAATCCTGGTCAGAGCTGTGGTGAAAAAAGTGACAATCAGAACAATCACCTCTTCTCTGCACAGATTATTGTGCATCTATCTCTTATACCTGGCGAGTCAGAACGGTCATCTTGCAGATTTGTCCTCAAGTATACTTTTCTTTTTACAATGTAATTCTCACTCAATCTATCCAAAGGTCATTGTTAATGGTGAATACCAGAGCACTGACTGACACAGTAATAAGTATGCATCATTTTGACTTTTTGCCTAAAATGAAATTATGCTGCTTTACTAATAACTGTTCTTCCATGAGGATCAACAACATCATTTGTCAGAGCAAGTGCCCCAATACATGTTTGTATATACAGTAAGTGAGAATTGTCCAGGAGACAAAGAGTATGAATCTTTTTGTTCAGGAGGTAACAGAGACCAAAGGTTAGACTGTTATTACAGAGTAACAAGGAAAGGTCGATAGGTGGTGAACAAAATGTTACATTGACAATGAATGTTGATGCTTGACTATGCTCCTTCCCCACCCTTAATCAACCATACATGGTGCCATATTTTGGTTAAAGTAGTAATTAGTCTTTGTTGTTTTGTTGTTGTTTTGTGGGTGATGTCCAGCAAATAGAGGTGTCAAATCAGAAAAACGTTTCTACAAGCACAAACACACTGCTTCCAGCAATGGGTTTTGACATCTAATTTAGAGGACCTGTTCCTGTCATTTTGCTAATTTGAAATGGAATGACCTAAGGGTGGTTACATCTATTGCCTCTTTCTACTTTCAGTCTTAGACAAGTTGCAATGTTATCAGCCCGAGATGACTGCTGCACCACTCCAGCATCAAGACCCTGCCCAAACTAAAAATGTATAAACATCTATAAGGTACCCTATGGAATTTTTTAACTACTGGTATTGCTATGATGCAAGGTTTTTTGTGGATTGCTGTTTAGTTTATTTTCCAAGGAGAGCACAATATACAGTACAGTTCTGCCAGTGTTTGTAAGTGATGTGTAAGGGAATGGTTGCCTCATATTTGAAGAATACAACATGACAAAATGTGGAAAAGAACAGGGAGTAAAAACTTTCTATGAAGTTGTTTATTACTTCACATCACCAGAATCCTACTTTGTACAAAGAGCCACTGATGTCAAGACAATGACGTGGCCTGCGCCTAAAGAACACTGTTGGAAATATGGTGTCATTCCCCTTTTGAAACAGGAAACACATGACTCATTTACAATTGATCTTTACATACCTCAAGCAACAAGTTTGTTTCTGAGTTGATTAAAGCTGCATAGAGAGCGAAGGGGGGAAATAGATTTTTTGTCAGATGAGATTAAATAGTGCCGGACCTTCCAATTAGCTATATTTCACATGTCAGTTTGCATCATCGAAGCTGTAGCACTGTGTGAAAACACTGATGGAGAGAAAAACTGAGAGAGATAGAGGGTGCGAGGACTGAGCTGAAGGAGTCATGAGATAAATATACAGGCAGACAGAGGGATAATCAGGAGGAGAAAGGCCAAGAGATAAATGGTGACATAAACATAAGGCCAGGGCTGTAAAGAGAGTAGAGAGTGACGGGATAAACTAAAGTATTAATGAAAAATGTAATCATTACAACCCTTTTTCCATTATTTTGCTGTGCTGCTTTTTGTGGATTTGTTAATGCGGACCTGATTCTCAGTAAAAAATCAACTCAGCTGCTTTAAGCAATACCTACTCAGCAAGATGCACCACTTTACTTGCAGCCGAGTGCAAGAGTTGGAATGAGAATGTGTAGTTAATCAGGGGTCAATCAATGATTCACAGATTTAGGATCTAATCTAATTAGAATCTTGTCATTATTTACTAAATTTATTAGCCCTGATTCATTGTTTAGGATGGTTATAAGTGATTAATTAAAGTGTGTTTACTACAATACTGACACACCATATACACAAGTTTTTGTTATCATCCCACTTTCATCGTAAGGGTTGAAAATAAATCCTCTTCTTTCATTCTGTGTAGAAGATCAATTCAGCTGAAGCGAATGAGAGGCCCCTACTAATGCTGTGTCACAGCATGAAACCTACTTGCAACTATCAAAACATAAGTATGATTGTAATAACTGTTTCAATCTGTATTTTGGTCATCAGAAAAACTTTGCACCTTTAAATGACTATGAAGGTCTTGGTTTGTTCCTTGTACAGTGTTGAGTATGTACCATAGATTTTGTAAACTGAGGAGGTGAAATGAAGGTGGCGGTTGAGGAGAGAGAATATGACAGAGTGAGACACAAACAGACAGAAGGATGATTAAATAATGATGACAAACACTTTGGTGCTGAAGTTGCTAATGGAAGCTTTGGATTCTGTGAAAACACAGTGATCCATAGTCGGTAAGAGACACTGTGGTGCCTCACTGATGTCTGTTTATGATGCAAAGGACATTAAAGTCTATGAATCTCTCTCTCTCTCTCTTTCACTCACTCACTCACACACACACACACACACACACACACACACACACACACACACACACACACACACACACACACACGCACGCACACACAGGATAGATGTCAGGCTGTGGAACAGATCCAGATAATATCCAGAATCAAATAGCAAGCCAGTACTTTGTGCATTAGCCATGCATCCATTTGATATGAATCACAAATGAGACGACAGGAAGAGGAGACCGACACTTTGAACAGGTGTGCGTGGGCCTGACTGTTGCTCTGAAGAGGCAGATTTTGGCCAGACTAGTGGATTTCAACAGGTGTGCTTTGGTTTACTGGCATAGATTTGCATGTTTTACAAAAACTGTGAAAAGGGTGAATAGCTGGTCTAAGAACTGAGAGAGGCACATGAAGTACATCAATATTCTGATGTACTCACTAAATCAAACTGATTTCAATAAAAGCTACTGCAGTCATTCATGGTAAGTTCATGGGGAAGACTTGACAGAATACATAAAAAAGAACAATGATTGAACTTTTAATTCAGTTACATCTGACACAAGGAGAAGGTATGTGCTGCTGTTGTTCCTATTATGACATACTGCCAAGAAAACATGACCATGTGGGTCCCATATGGGTCAGTTATGGCCTAAGAAAAATTGTCCATTAGCCTCATGCACCCCCTATGTGTGTCTAAACGTGGATTGCCATGGTGGCCGCCACATAGGGACCTTGCTGTGAGGATAAAGGTAATGATTGGGCCAAGGAGGGGTACAAATTGGACACATGAGCAATTGCTTTCAGGTCTCAAATATGTCTTCATTGTCTCCACTCTCTTGAGTCTACGATTGAAACCATCTTGGCTCTTTTAGTGATCTACATCGATGGAAAGGCATGGAATTATTTGACCATTGGGGTTTTTTTGCAGTCAATTTAGTTTCCCAGTTGGGTTGAACTTGCAGACCATGTGGGCCCCATACCTGTAAAATATCTGCTTCAGTGAGTTAACCAACAACTCTCCTAAGTCTAAACAAATTAAAAAGACAAAGATTTGACCCTACCAGGGTGATATTTGTCTTCCTCTTTAGGGATGAGATATTAGCTCACCAAAGATTCCCAGAAATTGTGTTCTCATTAATCTGTATAAAACATGAGAGAGGTAATTACACAGTTCTTAAAGGGGGAAAGGCAACAGTGTCCTCCACAGCTCCTTATCATGCCCACTGATTCATGGGTTTTAATGGGCTTTTAAGCCAGATTAAAACCTGATGCCCCCACTGTTAAAGGAGCCTACAATTTCAGAGAATCACATTTATAAGATTGCCAATAAAACTAAAGGATCTCAAAGGAATACAAATGACTCTGATGAGTCTACATCAAATTGGCTTATCCTGTTAAAGTGCAGAACTTTATATTGGAAACGACAGAAACTGCTCGGAAATGCAGCGTTGCAGAGGTAAATCATCTTTTCTTGCTTCTTTTATTTGTCACTTTTCTTGCCTGAGTGTAATTGTATTCTCCTATCATTGTCTTGGTGCTTGGCACATGGAGAAACGCATTAAAAATAATTCTTTAAGGGAATATAGAAGGTGGGTTTAGAGGATAGCTTAGTGTTCGGGAGCTGTTATTAATATTTGGTACTGTAAGAGAAGAATATTCCTCTTTTCTGTCTCAACAGTGGTTCAGTGCCGAGGCAGAAATAAGGTGAAAAGTCAAAATAGAGACATGCATGAGGACATGTAAGTGTAGCTCACTCTGAGGGAGATTTTCGCTCCCTGCCTAAGCTCATATCTTTCACAACACCCGGCTCTCCAGTGGTCAGACTAGTGAAATTGATTGCCCTGCTTGCACTATATGAGCAACGGTCACTCTGGGATTTACTTTGCTGTAAGGAACATCAACCCACTCCACCCCCAAGTCCAAATTGATTATAAAATTGCTTTCTGCTGACACCGACACATCTGTGAGTTTGAATATGAGTGTGTGTAAGAGGGAGAGGGCGCAAACAGAGTGCAAAGAGGATGTAGCTGATGGAAGCTGGTGTGGAATCAAGCGTCTTTACTGGGATTCAGTTTTCTTGATTTAATGTTATTACATGCCCATGAGTACAATGGGGGTTTATTTCTTAACACCAGCGGTTACTGTTAGTACTTTGTTAAATATATCTAAATAACTATTGTCTTCAATGCAGCGTAACAAAGTCAGTAGTTGTGATCTGACCATACTATCTGAGCCAGTGCATGAATTGGATCTGCTGTGAATTAAAGAATGTAAATAAAGTGGAAAAAAAATTAGGTGGATTTAGCTATCTTGCCTTCAGCTGCAGGCATCTGGAATCAATAATTAACATGGCGAGATTGCAGTGAGTGAACCAGATGCTCTGTTTTTTTTTATTATTAGTTACATGAACCACTTTCATATTCTCATCAATAGTTTTTCTATTTCTTTGATGTTGAGACAAACATCCTCTATAGGACTTCAGATGCACTGTATCATCTCACGAGACAGGTGTTCTCTTTCTGATTGCACTGATGTAATTATAGCGAGCCAAAAAATACAGTGACTTCAAACTTGGATAAGTAACTAATGGCAGCTGGTTACTGGCAGGAAAGTGTTCAGCATTTGGCTGTATGGTTGGAGTGCAGCCAGCGCGGCACAGTGTGACCACTGAGGTTGAATAAGCCCAGTCTTCCCGTAATATTGACCCTACTGCCAATGATCAGATGCTAAGTGGAGGTCATTACCCACAGAATCACATCATATTTCTTATCCACTTCAGGTGGGAAATGTATAGTGAAATATTTTATTCAAGACAATGCACTGATATACAGTTTAATTTTTCCTCAGTGCGTTTGATGCTGCAGCTACATTCTCTCCCAGCTTGTAAATCCTGCAGATAATTTTGGGAGTTAGCAAAGTTATCTGTATTCAGAGGGAAAGAGGTAAACACTGGAATCCCGTCATAGCAGTAACCAATAGTGTCTCCATCAAACCGGTGATAAATATTCACAGGAAACTCAAGCTGATAATGTGGGTTTTGATATGCACACATGATACCTACCTCTGTTTTTAGTGCGCAAATGACATAAAGGATAGTGACTGGATTTGTGTGGAGCTGCCATTTTCAGCTGATCTGGCTATGGTCACAGTTTCCTGAATGTGAATGCTTCATTGCAACTTTAATATATGAAGTTTCTTCTTGGAGTTATCAGAAAACATTGTAACAGTAAGTGAATAACAAAAAAAGTACAATGTTATCTCCTTTTTGGTCGATATGCATCCATGTTTCAGGTGCATGCGGTCTATGGATCTATATGTGGTTCTTGCATCATGTGTTGGATTGAGAAAGGAACAGGAAAAAGAGGGTGTTTCAGAGAGAAGTCAGTTTAAAGCTTGTATGTGCAAAACGCTTAACACCTGCACAAAAGACCAACAGGAGAAAAATCCTATCCTGAGTGTAATCTTTATATTCACTGGACAGAATAGGAAGTGTTGTCCCTCTAAAGCATATCGGTAGCTATTTCACCAGTGCACTGTTTTCAAGCATATAATTCATCCTATTTCAACAGCCTTCCCTGTGTCCAGCACCTGCCAGCTCCATCACCTTGCCCCAGGGTGAACAGTGGTCTGATAATGATTTTGTTTGACTTTATTCCAGCATCCCTTGTTCTATGGTTTAATTCTAGAATAATAAAAAATGAGGGAAAATTACATTCACAGTGGTTAAGAATCACAAAATAAATAGAAAGATGATGACAGAATATGAAAGAAAATTTGCACTTATTATTTTCTGTATGGAAGGCTTATTTATTTATTATTATCTTTTTTATTTTTCACCGTAATCCATTAGTAGTTCCTCCTCTGTGGTTTTTGGCTCTGTAAAACTCAGTGGACACTGTTTCCCTCAGTTTGCGAGAGCAGGGGGTGCTCAGATAAACAAAACCACCCATAGAGGCAGGTGGGGGAATGTTACAAACAAGGACAGAGTGGGAATGCAGATGGAGGGAGAGAGACCGGGGGAGGAGAGGGGGGGTGTCTGCTGTGAAGGTCACGCTATGAAAGATGTCTCCTTGCATTTCGACCTCACTCTGGCAATCTGCACACAAATGCCAGAGACCTGAATATTATGGGCTTAACAATTTAGCAATTTGACAGGGAGTCATCCATCCACACAGCCTTGGGTGAACTGTATGAGGGGAGAAAGAGCAGAGGGTCTTCACCTATTCGTGATGATGTCTCAACCAAATAGGCCTAAAAACCTGCAAATGCCACAGACAAGCACCCTCAAAAGAAATCAGTGTTTTCTGAGAGTTCTGTGTTTGTGTACAACCCCGATTCCAGAGAAGTTGGGACATTGTGTAAATTTAAATAAAAACAGAAGGCAATGATTTGCAAATATCAAAAACCCATTTTTTATTCACAGTGGAACATGGTGAACACATCAAATGTTTAAACTAAAAGAATTGAACCATTTTGAGAGAAAAATAAGTTCATTTTGAAATTGATGGCAGCAACACATCCAAAATGTTGGGACAGGACTATGTTTACCAATGTGAAGCATCCCTTCAGCAAAAGTTGTCCCACTCTGGTCTGATGTAGGATCCTAGCTGTTCAACAGTCGTCTTTGCCATATTTTTCATTTTATCATGTGCCAAATGTTTTCAATTGGTGAGAGGTGTGGGCTGCACGTTTCTACTACAAGGCCATGCTGTTGCAATGGATGCAGTATGCAGTTTAGCATTGTCTTGCTTTCCGTTGTTCTAAAACATTTGGACTGTGTGCGAATAACAGGCCGGATGGCCGGATGAACTGTAGATATTTAAAGCAGAAGTAAGCGGAATGTTTGTGTTAATATAAGTCTTAAATAGTTATATCTTCCGACAGAAATCACTTATATAGAGTGTTTGGTCCGAAACACGGGTCTGTCAGTCACTCTGCTCTGCTGTAAGCCGAGGAGAAAACTTTCCTTGTATCCTACAACCTTTATCCAATGAGGAGAGAGAACGGCATAAAGGGGCGGTCCTCTCTGTGTGTGCAGCCAAGGGATGCGCGTGAATGTGGTGACGTAGGGACGAGGACGGGGACTGCTAACTCCATCGGCTGACAGGAAGTTAGCCAAAACGACGGGATTGCTTACTTCTGCTTTAAAGTCTTCCCAATTTTCTGTTGAGGAACATTATTCTGAAATTGTTCCACTACTTTTGGAGGCAGTTTTTCACAGCCTGCTGAAACTCTGTCCATGTTTACTTCTGAGAGATTATTTTTTTATACCAAGTCCTCATTACTGACCTGTTGCCAGTTAACCTTATTAGATGCAAAATGCTCCCCCAGCTGTTCCAGCAAGTTTCTTATTAGTACCATTTACTTTTACAGCCTTTTGTTTCCCAACCTTTTTGAGATGTGTTGCTGCCATCAAATTCAAAATTAACTTTTTTTTCTTAAAATGGTATCATTTCTTAGTTTTAATATTTGATGTTCCATTGTGAATAAAATACGGGTTTGTGGGATTTGCAAATAATTGTGGTCTTTCTCATTTACATTTTACACAACGTCCCAACTTCTTTGGAATTGGGGTTGTAAGAGTAGTACATCACACCATTAGCAGGGAGCATTGTATCTCACATGTAAAGAGACAAAGAATCAGGAAGAGGCCAGACACAACCATTTCCAATTGAAATGTTAATATACATGCAAATGCCAGTAACAGAGTAACAGTAACAGAGGGCCAAAATGTACCCAACAGCTTTGTTTATGTGTCCTTTGAAGATTAATCCCGCAGGAATTGAATGCACAGTGGTGTTGTCTGCATAACAATATGGAGACAAAAAAATGATCACAGCAATTTTCCCTCCCAGTTCTATTTGACATCACTTCGACCAGCAACAGGGGCTTAAATGAGGAAGATTATGCGTACACAAAAAAGCTATTATATGGCAGCTGGGCGCAACTATAGCCTTTTATATGAATGTTTTTTTTCTGAGGACAATATGTAAGTTAACATGATAAATGCAAGAAGTAGCACACACAGGTGTCCTTCTCATAGTGTTAAGCAGTTGTAGTGGCTAAAACCAAACAATAATCTGCACAGTAACTAGTAAATACAACAACTAATAAATTCTTTGAAACATGATGTAATTAAAGTGAGAGGTATTCTATAAATGCATTGATTGTAACATCCACATTATCCTCAGATCAGGAATCCTCAGACAGGAATAAGTATTACTATTAGGGAATACATTATCATTACATAGATAAAGGTATTAGTTTATAGCATATATGAAATAGCTACTCCAGGAAAGTGGACTCAGACTTATCTAACAGCGTAACAGAAGGACCTCCCATGCATCAACATGGCACATGCTATCCTTAACCTGGAAATGTTTCAGCAGCCAAATACAGACCAGAGTGGGAAGACTGGGCAGAAATCTATTGGGCAACAGCAGGAGAAGATGGAACAGCTGTGGCAAAAAAAAAAAAAAAAACTTTACTGGATGAGACGGCAGGCTTACAGCTGGCTTTGGGAGAGTAGTCAACTCCTGAAAAGAAATGTCACAACATTATTTCAAAGGCTGTTTATCAACATAGAGAAAAGGTTGCAAGTAATTTTGAGGAGATACTTTGCAAGGATACTGCTGAACAGTTCGGGCTTATCCTGACATTGGACTTGTCATATGGCATATAAGACATGCTATAGAGAGATGCTATAAATCTGTATTCTCACAGGGTAAATCTAAACCACCAGTGTGGTTAGACCAATTTTATGGGGGAGGATAAACTGTGTATTCCCCAGGAGTTGCTATTTAATCCAATATACATCTGTGAATATAGCACAAGAGCACAGCACAGTTTAAGTCAGTTGTTCAAACTGTCAGAAATAAGCAAAACAAACAAACAAAATCACAATAGATTCTGAGATGAGAGAAAATGTTCAGGTTTAGTTCACTGATTCATCTCTTATAAAAGCTGGTGGTGGGTAGCTGTCTATGTATATAATGGTAGTGTGTGATAGAAGGTGTAAGATGCAAAGATAAGTCAGACAAAGACTGAAAACTGTCCAGTTGCACAAGAACTTGCACATACCACCCCATTCAAACCTGTTTCTCTTTTTGTGTGCGATGACTCTAATCCTATTTTTTCCATAAACCTGTCAAAGGTGGGATGGGATTAAAACATTTCAGCCTTTACATGTCTAAAAAAAATATATATATATATATCCTGTCAATGTGAGCAACTTTTCTTTTTACCCTGCAGGCCAAGGTGGCATATACTGTTCCTTTTCGCTGCAGTAAATATTGTCTGCCTGGTGTTGTACAGAGGAGGAGGGAGGAGGCTGTATCGAAGAAAAGGGGACTCAAGGGGGCTCTGTCTAGTCCACTTACCTCTCATTTTCTGTCTGGGTAATTACACCTGAAATTGGGGGAGCTGAGAACACCTCCAGCCACACACTCTCCAATTTCTCAGTGTACACACACACATGCACTGATACGCTCTGTCAGACACATGTGCACACACAAACACATAAACTTAAATAGATCTTTCTTTTTTCTTTGCATTTCGCCTCCTCTCCCCTTTCCTGCCCCGTCCTCCAGGTCTCTTTTCCCATTTTCTCTGACCAGCTCTGTATCTATTAGGTGTGACATTCCATTCTGCTCTTAATCACCTCTCTTTGCTTTGTCCTTCTGCAGCCAAATAACTTCATTGATGACAGTCATAAAACCCATACATTCCCTGTCAAGAACTGCATACAGACAAAAATACAAAATCGTGATGTTGGATTTACCTGCCACCTACTGCCCGTCTTCCCTGTCTTTCTTTTTCACACAAAAATCTTGATTAGTAATTGATTGAATGCTCAATGGCATGTGCGTGAAACAATTGGTGTTTTATGTGGATCACATGAAATCACAGGAGAGGTACTGTATATTCAATGCACAGCATGCATTGCAAGAAATTGATCAAGCATGCAAAAGTGCAAAAGATTGATGCTGTATATGGGGTGAAAAGCGAAAAGGAGAAGCCGAACATACACAACATCATGTGACGTCTTTGCAGACAACTGGGAATAGGTCCCATTCATTCATCAGTCACGGTGTAGGCCTTGGCTTCTTAACCTGGGTCACACCTAGTATATCTATAACATGACAGCTACCCCATGCTTTGAAGTGCTGTGTTCAGGCATTTTTGCCCCTGTCACTGATGAAAAAAGACAAATATGGATGGCTTTTCAGCACAACACATCACTGCTGGTGAGACAGCAAGTCAAACATATGCATTCAAAGTCTCAATCTCAATCCGGCTCCACCAGTAACACCCGCAGGCAGCTGCCGAGGACGGCCGCCTGAGCGCTGCCATGTTGTGTCGGCTGAAATCACTCTTATCTCACTCTGGAGAATGTCTTTGGCTGTCCTTGGAGGAGAGCAGTCAGGGATGGAGGGAGGGAAGCAGGGGGCGGTGGTGTAGATGTGGGAAGGAGTACAGCAGTGGGAGGAGGAGAAGGAGGAGGAGAGCTAGGGAATAGGGGTTGGGAGGGGGGGGGGGGCTTCAAGGGGTGGCAGACATTTGTATTCCTCTCTCATCTGTGACGGGTGGGAAAGGTGGGGTGGCATGGGAGCAAAGCACAGCGGGGGCTTTGGCAGGACTGTCGCAGAGGTTCAAGAATCAAAAGATGCAATGTTACAAGATCTTAGCATCACTCCTTGCTGCTTGGCCTCTGCGGGCAGCCATGGAGATACTGAAATAAACAATGAGATGTCAGATTCAAAAAGGAGCACGATTGAAAAGGAAAGAGCAGTAAACAAACACTGGATCTTTTTATATCTCAGTGGGTTTCACGAAATGTTAATCACCTCTTCTGCTGTCTTGTTGCTGGTAACTCCTGCCTGCTCAACCTGTAAACGTATGAGGAATCAACAAGACAAAACTGCATGTGACCTGTATTCAACTATTACAGATCATCACTTTCCAACTTTTCTCTTTGACAACCTGCAGCAAATTCCTGGATTTTTAACCATGCATATGAATTTGTTTGGATTCTTTGTCATCTGTGTAAATAATCCAGGAGTGTCCCTACACTTATTTTCCATTGTCAATAAATTCCCTCCAGATTCAAGTCTATGTTCAATTCCATGTGTCACCCCACTTAGATGTAGCCTCGTAAACCCGCCTCTCCCGGAACTGCATTTCATTTCATTCTGAGGGAGAGTCTGGCCTCATCCCCGCTCTAAGCGTCTGGGGTGGGCGGGAGCGGGGCGGGAGTAGTAGCGTTGACAGACAACCCCATTCAGCCAATCAGCAAGTTGGTGTAGTGACGGGGCTTTGCACCAGTCGGTCCCTGATTGGCCAACGTGCTGTGTCAATCACAGCGGGCGACGCTGATTGGCTCGGCCTTCTGAGGGTTTCAGTCCAAACGCTTAGAATGGGGATGAGGCCAGACTCTCCCTCAGAATGAAATGAAATGCAGTTCTGGGAGAGGCGGGTTTACGAGGCTAACTTAGATGATGATCTCAACCAGAATGACTCAAAAATCAATACTCTAATAGACACCCACTATACCTAATCAGGTTCATGGAAATGGTTGTTTGACCCAAACAACTGCCCTGTTCAGCTGCCTGCTACACAAACATACATTTAACTGTGAGTGATGAGCAGCTCGTAACCCCAAAATGAGATGTGAACACTGCAAATAATCCCAAAGCTAGGCTATTGATCTCACTGCAGAGTTAAGTGGCTCGAAAAGCCTCTCTGACATCATTTTACCATTAGTAAACATAATGGCTTTTCCTGCGCATGCACTTTTCATCATACGAACACACACACACACATTCATCTGATCATGTGTCAGTGTAGATGGAATTAGCTGAAGAGGAACTGGTGCATGATGGAAGATGATGTATGTAACTTTATAAGAATTCCTAATGATTAGGAAATTAATCAATCATTAGATCAATTTCATAATTAATGAAAATGGTTTAGTTCATTGTTTGTATGAGAATTGTATGCTAATCATTTGTTGTTTACAACTACCGGTACTCTTTTTTTTCCTTTGTTTACTTTGGTTTGTATTATAACTTTATATAACTTAGCTATATTGTGTTTCTAGGAGATGTTTCTAGATTATTACACATTGATTTAATAACTAAAACATGGATAAATGCAGAGAAAGGAGTGGGCTTTAAATTGGAGATGTATGTACCGGTATAGGGGTAGGACTAAATAAGTGTCCTATAGTCCTAGCCTACTCCTTTTTGGGCATTTTATGTTATTAAAAACTATGTTGTTTGTGGGTTTGTTTGTTTGTTTGTTTGTTTGTTTGTTTGTTTGTTTGTTTTTGTTTTTCAATTAATGTTGTCTTTTGTAATTTCATCGTTTTTGTAACAAATTCAAAATAAATTCAAAATTCTTTGAATATGCTAGTAGTCTATGCTTACATGTATACTGTGGCAATTATGTTTAGTAGGCTTGGTGTTCAAGCTGTTTTACCGTAATAGCATTAGCATGCTAACGTTAGCTAATTTGCAAACACAAATTCATCTTTGGCAGGGCTACGATGAATCCAGCAGACAGCAAATTAATCACCAAAGTGTTGCAATTCATCCTGTGGGAAACTGCTATGAATTGCGAACTGTCTTCATCTAGGCTAGTTTTCCAGAGAACAGAGACCTAGATTTTACTATCAGTGTTAACAAAATCAAATTATGAGAGCTGACCTGCCCAACTGCACTCTCTCCAGTACATAGAAGCAGGACACTGGTTGGGACACCAACTCACCTGAACAGTCTGGTGTCATCCACCAACCACCTCCTGCTGGAGCTCATCTATGTGCACACACACACTCACAAACCCCCCCCCCCCCCCCCCCCCCCAAAAAAAAGCATGTATAACCAAAAAACCAATACAATGATGCAGACCTGGTGACATGGTTGTATTTAAAGCAACCTGCTGTTATTCCCTGAAGTGAAAATTTCATCCAATTGCAGAAGTAATGTTTACTTTCTCTTCATCATTTAACCTCATTAGTCTGGAGAGATGAGAGAAGGGCAGGGAGAGAGGCCTGTGACATGCAATCGCATGCAACAAAGGCTCCCCGACTGTCAATCAAACCGTGGACATTGCAGTTATGTATGTGCCGCCACCATCAGGCCGCCAGACGCCAGAGGAGCAGGATGAAGACCTGCTGTGCAAACTACTGTGCTGAAGCCCTTTAGGCAGGAAGTCGGGCTTCAAGCATAGACAGCTTTTACTGTCGTCAAAAAGGTCAGAGGGGAAAAACTGGAGCCACGTGTCAAAATGACCTTTAACATGCCACTGTGCTTCACCCACTCATGCTTTGTATGTCATTCTAGATAATGGTGCCAACTGAATTGTGGAAACATAATGAAAACCCGCTGTGAAATTAAATGAGACAATATCCTCCTAAAGTAACTTTGGCATGTGATTTTTTTTTCTTCCACATTTCTTCTTTTGTTCTTCCACTGATGGATCTCTACCTGCTGTTGGAATTCATTCAGAAATGTCTCAGTCACTCTGCACCTTTCATTCGCAAATTTAATTACACTGTAATAACTATGTGTACTTATATCAACTATTTACTGACTCGTTTTGTTCCATGAATCAGACATTTGTTGGCTGCTTATCATAAAATACAATTACAAATGTGTTATTTTCTTCACAAAACCTGCACAGATTATACTTTGAAACTGAAAGCAGAAGTAAGCGATATTTTTGTGTTAATATAAGTCTTAAATAGTTATATCTTCCGACAGCAATCACTTACATAGAGTGTTTGGACCGAAACACGGGTCTCTCAGTTTTAGTTCAAGTTTTATCCAATGAGGAGAGAGAACGGCATGAAGGGCCGTGTGTGCAGCCAGAGCCAGTCTGGTGCAGCCAGGGGATGCGCCTGAATGTGGTGACGTAGGGACGAGGGCGGGGGCTGCTAACTCCATCGGCTGACAAGACGTTATGGTGCGTTCAAGGCAGCCCGTAACTCGTGTTTTTCCGACCTGTGAAGTCGTACCAGTTCGATCTGGTACGAGTTCACGGGTCGGAAGTTACGAGTGGCCGTTATAGTGACTTTCACAGGTAAAACAGGTCGGAAAAACATGAGTGGGTTGCCTGGAACGCTACAAAGTCGTAAGTCGTGACTTGAAGCTGTAATTTACGTTCTGTAATGGAATGCAGCATTAGCCAAAACGACCGGATCGCTTACTTCTGCTTGAACTAAATGCATTGGACCATCTACCATTAGCCACAACCACTGTGCCACTTCCACTTTAGGGAAGATGCTGTTGCAGATTTAATCCTACAGTGTCCTCACAGGCCTGCATATAACAGCACCTTTACAGGGAAACAGTCTGTCCATATGATTCTTTGTATTAATGAACCCTCACACAACATGAAAGTTCATCCCTTGTTATTTAAGTGATGTAAAACTTTTCACCATCTATCCCTATGCTACTCCCTGTTTCATGTTCCATTTTGCAATCACCGACTGTTTCACTTTCATTTTAGTCATTACGTTGCTCCCCACCCCCCTACTTTTGAGACTGCCTCCCCCGCCCCAGTTACTTTCACCTGTTCACTACGACCCTCGCCTCGCTTGCATATTAAAGTCTCTGTGTTTCCCTCAGTGTGTCAAGGTCTTTGTGTTTGATTGTAACTTCTTTCTCTGGTGTTTTGTGCTGTTTCCTTGGATCCCTGTGTTGTCGACTTTAAAGTTATGTTGGTTTTTCAAACTGGCTTTGTACATTGTATTTTGAGTTCCTGTGCTTTTCTAGTGTAACTCTCCAGACTTTTTGGTTTTCTTTGGATCCCTGCCTGTTTGGACTGTTAATTTTTGGCATTCTTAGTTCATAAAGTGGCTGCCCCTCATCTACCGGTTTGCCTACCTGTCTGTCTGCATTTGGCTCTTCCGTCCTGGTGTTGTTTTTGTCGTGAGAAAATGGTACAACAGAAGTCAACGCAAGAAAAGCAGTAGGAACATGTGTTGTCTCATTGCTTTTTGTTGCTGAGTACTGAAAAAAACCCTAATTTACCTTAAAGTGCAATCTGTGTGAGTATATATCTTACCTGAAGATGGAAACTGTGTGGAGCACTGGCAAACCCATTTCTTGTATTTTTATTGTGTCTTTCTGATTTAAATGAGGTCTTAGTGTTGAGGAAGCACTCAAGGCATGTGAAGTGTTTGAGTGTGGGGGCGTGTGTGCGCACATGCATTTGTTTGGTAAATCTAGGATTGTATACGTCAATCTTCTCCTTCCGTTACGTGTGGCTCTGCATATGTGAGTGGGTGCTAGTAGAAATTGTTCACTTGAGTGTGTGTGCATATGTGCATGCTGATGAAGTCAGTGGATCAGAAACCCAGCGGCCTGTCTGCAGAAGCCCTGACCTCTGTGATGCTTTGTCAGAGGTCTGATCAGACCAGGGCAGAAAGGTGAGCACAGAGAGTCAGCAGTGGCTTATTAGCATGAAGAGATGCACAAATGTGAGTGTGCACACAAGCACATAAATGAACACACATCAACCTGCAGGAGAACACACATAAATGTGCACACCCATACACACACACACAACATTGTTAGGGAAGAGAGAGTAGGACAGGGAGCATGAGTACCACTGTCCGAATCTTTGTCTGGTTTTCAAGGCCTGGAACCATTTTATTTAATGAAAAGAAAATGACTGTGCCTTGTATAATAGTTTATGGTTGAACCCTTTGGTCAAGGCAGCTCACAATTTATCCTTTTATATCATTTACTTCAATTAAATATATTGTGAGTGGACAGCTCCCCCGGGGCTCAGTTTTATCACCAGGCGTTAATTATGCTCAGTCAGATGGGACATGACTTGCATCCATCCAAGGGAATGATAAAATTGAGCTCTGCGTGGGAAGAATAGGCTGTTTCATGTTTCACCTAATGTATGCCTTGGTCGTTCCAGCCCTGTACTATATAGATTATTGTCTGGTCAAATGTCTTTCTGCAGCAGTAAGTGCAGTAGCAGCACTTCATCTCTTTTGGGAAAGTGGATCATTGACTTACAATTAACTGTGAAAGAAAAGAAGCAATTCCTATGACACAAGTAATAAAAAAGATATGCACGTATTGAGGAGGATAAACAGTGAGACTTTTTTGTTTCTACCATAGTTTTAACCTCAGTCACAAAAGACATAAAGGTCATGACTTCATAGCAGTGGATTACCTCGGTGTATATAGATATTTTTAGCATAGTAAACCTAGTTTCCTCTCTATCGCTTTTCTGTCTGTTGTTCGCTGAAACTTTCTCACCGTAGAGATACACAGTGTTCTCCCAGGGGAGGAGCTGTCACAAGGATTGTATCCTGAGGGAAAGAGGGAAGGTGTGCACTGCTCCATTTAGAGCCCAGTTTCTGTCGTGCTAAAGCTAGCTAACACATATGCAAAATAACCCCCAGTTTTTTGTGCATTTGGTTTAATTATTCCCTTACACATCCCGAGAGCCTTACCGTGTTGTTGTAGATTTAAAATACTGTAGTCTCTTAGATATTACTATATGAATGCTCAGAGCACTTTTATCCATAGCAGACAGCTTTGATATATTCATAGCACTTGTTTTGACCTTGACATTTTTTTTTCATTCTCTTAGACTGGTGAACTTATGGTCACAAACTCAATTGTCTAACCATTAGCCTATTACCATTTAATGTAATCTGATTAAAGTTCCAGTTTGAGGTTGGTGTGCACCCATGTGCACAAGCTGGATGACGACAGTTAGTTCCAACAGTTATTGCTGCAGAGCAGACACCATAGTCCAGTCTGATCTATTATAATAGGATTTCGGTTTTCAGTACATTAAGTTAAATAAGTTAGATACATTTTTACTATGACATCTGTAAGTCATTATGATCATTTGGACTCAGAGTCACATTACAAGGTCAAGCTTTGTTTAAATCTACAGGTTCAAGGAACTTGACAATATACAAGGATTTCAGAACTATTATGCTTGTAGTATACAAGAGCATCATCACTAGCAACTTTTTATTACACCTGTCCTTGGCACACTAAATTGTTCTCTCCTACATTCAGAGGTTTTCACATGTCTGCCATTAGCCTAACAGGGCCAGAGTTACAGCTGCTTTAGATAATAGTCAGGGAGAAAAAAAAGGGCAGGACGAGTGCCTGGAGCTCTCTCAGCTTCCACAGCACATAAAGATAGACCCAATAAACTACTGCTGGTTATTTCCAAGGTGGCTGCCTCTTGCATGGGTCTCTCAGTTGGAACTAAACAGACTCACAGAATGCTGCACAGATTGTTAAACTCCTTGAGGCGGATTTGTGACATTGGGATATATCAATAAAATTATCTTGACTGATTTAATCAGTGAAACTGTGGTCACTGGGAATGTGAGTGTAAAATCGAGATACCATAGCCTACATACATTTTTCAGTTAACAGTTTCTGAGTGTGCACATTTTAGACAAAACAAGACAGAGTCCTGCTAGTTTAAATTCCCCACACATCCACTACAAATGATGAGTTAAGAAGGACAACTTTAACTGTAGTTGTACATCAAACATTGTGCACATTTCAGATTTGCATTTTAATGTTTTACCATGCTAGTGGTGTGGCTAGTGGTATATGTAGGTCAGTCAGGCACCATTTGAGATCAGACCAGTCTATGGATCAGACTGAAATATTTCAGCAAGTGTTTGATTAATTGCCATAAAATATAGGCCTATGTCTTCTTCTGAGTGAACTATAACTTGGCTGATTCTCTGGAGCCTGCACAGATCACCTAAAATCAAACTTAAACTAAGCGCCTCATTCTGATAATAATGATCCCACTTCGGCATTCGGGTCCATTTTTAGCGCAACTAGCCAGAGTTTTAGTAAGTGCCGGTTGTGGAGAGGAAGCCTGTGGAAGCTGAACTTTGTCCAGCAGCTCATTTTGTTCTGACACTTTGGAAACAGCAGAAACAAACCATAGTATTAGCAGTAGCAACTTTCAGGTAAAGGGTTAGGGTTAGGCTCAGAGATGATATCATCCAGGTCAGAGGTTAGTGGGTCAACCTACAGACCCCGGATGTTGATAACAGCTAACCCCAGACTCAAAGGGGAATAGCACTGGCGTATCATAACAAAATATTGGTGAAATGAATGAGTTTCGGAGTAGATAATGTGTTATTTAGAGGCTTTCAAAGGAGGTTAAATCGAAAGCAACTGGACTTAGTTATTTGTCTAGGAAGACGTTTCACCTCTCATCCAAGAGGCTTCATCAGTTGGGAGCGTGCCTATGTTCCCTCAGCCCTATGTTCCCTCAGCCCTATGTTCCCTCGGCCCTATGTTCCCTCTGGACTCTCTCTACCTATCTGGACTCTGTCTATCTGGCCTGTCTAGCCTCTACCTGGTCTTTTTACTAAACTTAACCAACTCCTTTCTTCATTGCCTAAACCCAACCAATGGTGGGACCAAAGGGCTGTGGGAATAGGGCCTAATTTTCAGTGACGACAAAAGTTAGAAATGAGGGAACATAGGGCTGAGGGAACATAGGGCTGTGGGAACATAGGGATGACCCCCATCAAGTTCATGTACGCATCTGACCATCACCCTTGTGAACGCCCACACAAGAGGTTAAATAGTGAGTCTCCACACCAGATAGTTGGACCAGTCCCAGCCTGGTCAGATGCGTACATGAACTGATGAAGCCTCTTGGATGAGAGGTGAAACGTCTTCCTAGACAAATAACTAAGTCCAGTTGCTTTCGATTTAACCTCCTTTGAAAGCCTCTAAATAACACATTAGCAATTCCCCTTAAGAAATCTCTTAAAGGTAGTTAAATTGTTGTACAGAAGATCTCAGACATGAGAGTAAGAAAAAACGGATATATCACAAGCACAAATTCCAGCAAACAAACGGTCTCCATGGAAGCAGTAAAATTTTTAATATTTTTAAGTAATACAATGTAAACTTAAAGCAGAAGTAAGTGGTCCGGTCGTTTTCGCTAATGCTGCGTTCCAGGCAGGCTTTTGAAATCGTAAATTACAGCTTCAAGTCACAACTTACGACTTTGTAGCGTTCCAGGCAACCCACTCGTGTTTTTCCGACCTGTTTTACCGGTGAAAGTCACTATAACGGCCACTCGTAACTTCCGACCGGTGAACTCGTACCAGATCGAACTGGTACGACTTCACGGTCGGAAAAATACAAGTTTCCTTGAACGCACCATAACAGTCCTCGTCCCTACGTCACCACATTCACGCGCATCCCTTGGCTGCACACACAGCCCTGCATGCCGTTCTCTCTCCTCATTGGATAAAAACTGTAGGATACGATAAATGTTTTCTCCTCGGCTCAGAGCAGAGCAGAGTGACTGACAGACCCGTGTTTCAGACCAAACACTCTAGGTAAGTGATTGCTGTCGGAAGATATAACTATTTAAGACTTATATTAACACAAATATATCACTTACTTCTGCTTTAAGACACAGTTCTTAGTGTAACTGCCCCATGACTTTTGTCATCAAAAGTTAATGTTGTCAAATAAGCTGTTTTGGTTTATGATCAAATACCAGCAAAACCAATGGCATTCCCTCCAGCTTCAGCTTTACTTTGTTTTGTGTGCTAATTAGCAAATGATAGCATGCTAACAAGCGAAATGGTGGTGAATCCACGATCTGATATCACCAAGTAATCAGCAGCCCAGGACTAACGCTAACCCTAACCGGTTGGTTATAACAGCGCTCCTGGGCTGTTAATTACTTGGTGATATCAGACCATGCGGTGGTGAATACGGTGAATTAAAGCAGAAGTAAGCGATCCGGTTTGGTCTATAGTTAAAATGCCCCTCATATAGGCAATTCACTCTACATTGTGTCCACAAATTATGTCCATATAGCCAAATACATTAACAAAATCAATGACAGACGAATCATTGTGTTGTTGTGTATGTTAGTGTATGTTGGTACTCAAACTGTTTTCTATCCTGTTACCGAACCACAGTGGCTGAGGAAAAGTGCTCTGGATTGTTTGGGTCAGCAGCTTGAAACAGGTCAGTACATCTAGATAACAGGGTTTGGCATTGCCTGCCTACTCTATTCCAAAATAATATGCAAGTAAGGACTTTGTAAGCGAGCTGCAGTACCCTCCAAAGGAAGATGAGCCAATTTTGGATGTGGTGAATATCATTACATCATTTTGACATTTTGCTTGTGGGGGATTCATCTTCTCTTGCCTCAAAGTGAAGAGGTCAGCTATAGCCTGCGCAGTATATTCTCAGCACTTCTTTTTATAATACCCTCAATTCTAGTTTTCGAGAGCTTTAACAGACATCCACCTAAAAAAAAGGGATGTGAATCCTGCTGCCTAATTGAGCAGGAATATTGAGATCACCTGTCTGCCGTTCATGCAACAGGATAAAGAGTTTAGCTCGTGCTATGTGTGTAATGAGGCTGCCAGCGGCAAGTCGTCAGCCATTCAGCGGCCTGGACATCCTCCTGTCTTCAGCATTACCCAGTACACATCCATCATCTTCAGGATGTAATCATCCCTCTGAAAACGCCACTTCTATGGAGTCTGAGGGATCCGCTCCTGTGCACTGACAAACCCGCAAGGAAATTACTTATCATTCACAGCCCTGTGACTGTCGAATATTGCCAGTCTCTCCTGTTTCTTCAAGGAAAGTCTCTAAACTCTTTTTTCCCTCACTCTATTCTTTCCATTTTCCCCCTCAGAACATAAAATGAAGATGAGAAGCCCATTGTCTTGTGATAATTTCCCAGGGGTGAAGCCCATTGAGTGCTACCGAGCTGTGTCTAATTTGTCTGCGAAGGTGTTAGAGAGGTACTCAAGAATGCTGGATGTTCATGTTTAGTGGCAAGTGAAATCTCAAAGCAGATCCTTTCAGCAGCTGCAGCTCTGCACAACTTGGGCATCGCTTTTGCATGTAAACTGTAAACTGTCCATGTCTCCTAGTGCTCGACAAATTCCAAAGGTATGCTAATAATAATTATTATGCACCTGGATAGCAAATCAATGTTTTTGTATGCCTCTAAAATGAAAGTGAAGATTGTATTAGGCTGCTGGGATTTGGCCTGTTTTAAATGGGAATTTAGCTAAACAAATGTTATACAAAAAGCCACATTGAACTGAATTTGCTGAATCAATACACAATTACAGAATAAACTTATTGATATACTAAAGATTCAGAGGAGCATGCCAACCACAACATTAAAACACAAGCCAAGGATCAATATGTAGTTAATTAATCCAGTCACAGTTGCCACACGATTTTTTATATTTCAAGCAATTAGCAAAAGAAAACAAACAAACATATTTTTGAACAAATTGACATTACATTGTAGATGTAGTAGCACATGTTTAGTGTCATACTTGGGAAGAAAACACAAATTAGCATGATGTCGACTTTGTAGTAATCGTAGTAGTGCGGCTGATGCAACCTCAGTGCTTCAGTGCTATAAACTTGTTTTCATTAATAAATGGTTCCTAGTTCAGATCTTAACCACACACCTTAAACACAGCACAGCAATGTGAGTATCACTTTGGCAATTAATTATCAAGCAGGCCCATTACTTAATTCCTGACAGCCTGCATCCATGTACAGGGAGAGCAGGGCAGGGGCACATATTGCTTTTGCATTTGAACACTCTGTTTAGAGCTGTGCACTTTACCGCATATATGGAAAAATGAAATAGGCAGCCATTATGGTGAAAGGATGTCAGTCGAGGCAGAATTGAGGGCACACTCATCACCAATTTGGCTCAGATGTGGTTTTGAAAGCCCAACCAGGCTGTTATTGGTTATGACACGTGCACATTAGCATGACAATAGCAGTAATGCAAGAAGCCAGTGGGTAACATTTTTCATCTTTTACAGGTCCCCAAAATTGCAACAGAGAGTATTTCACCGGGAAACACCCCAGAGACTCTCTATGGCTCTTTACAGCTCTCTGCAGCTCCACCATTAAGCCCAGTCCCCCCTCCATACAGCCAGAGCCTGGGAGACTGTTTTACAATCCACCACAAGTCTGGCCTTAATAGGTTGCTATGAGACCAGCTTTTAAGATTGGCAGATTCACCTTATCGTTCACCAGCTGCAGTTTACTTGCACAGTTGGAGACTTTTTTTGTCAGAGAAATGCATTGGAAATTAAAATTGAAATGAAAAAGAAAATGAGGATGGGTGCAATAGCGGGGAGGAGTGGTGGCTTGGGGATGGGGGTATCCAATCACAGTACCCTCCAGCAAAGCAATCAATATGAGTTTAACTGTTGGCTATTCTCACTTTGGTAATTGTGCTTTGGAATAATGAAATCGTATTTAAGGTGAAGCACGAGCAACGAAATAATCATTTTGTTGATTCGAGAACCGGAGGGAGTGTGACGAGAAAAAAAAAGATGTGTAGATAATTATTATTACTCAGAGAATATGCATTGTAAAAATACTTTTCATAAACAAAAATAATAACAATGTAAGGTGTGTAACTATGGAGATTTGAAATTACTGATAGGGTTTAATTACCCCATAATTTAGTTGTTGTTTTTTTTCTTTTTTATTTCTATGACAAAATTGGACTGGCAAGGATGTCACTTCACAACAGCATCCTCTAAATTCTTTGACAGCAGCAGGACAACTATGTGTTGTGCAAATATGCTTTTGCATGTTCCAGCAGCGCATTATAAAGGGACAGTGAGGAGACAAGAACGCCAGCAGTAAATTTTCATTCGTCAGAGGCCACTGACTGTGTCACACTGAGTGAAGAGGCAGGCTTGTGAACCATGTTGCTCTGATCCATCACAGTCACCCAGAATCCACTCACATCCCTTACTGTGACTGTCATTCTTCCACCCATCAAAGCCGAACATTAATTAACTCAAGGCAAAGGTTGCAAAAACATATTATTCTGTACTTTATTCTCCACTTTGACTTTTTCTGATATGTCGTACATTTATTTAATGCAAACATCATTTGAATATGTCGTTCATCTTTAGAAGTTGCGCATCAGAATTTCCTTTGTTCCCGCCGTCCTTTCATGTTCCCCGTCAAGTCCAAGTCCATAAATCACTCAGGATATATGCCAAATATTCTCTCTCATTTTCAGCAAGGGTTTGCAGTATCTTAAGCATCCCAGCTACACACTTGGATCCCGGTTAATAGGCATTAAATTCTTATTTTGCACAGTTTGACAGTGTGGATTCTATCAAACCAGTGAGCGACATACTTAACTGGGTTCAAAAGGTAACATGTCGACTGGAGGGCTTCTCTTGCCAACAAATTTTAGGCCTCCACAGGACTATGATGGAAGATTCATTCAAACTACAGCTGGCAGAAAATATTTAGGAGGATAAATAATTGACAGGGCTCCAAGTTTTACTGTTACATGCTGTTAGATCTGAAAAAAAAAAGGCTACAGGAGGAGAGTCCAGTGAGACAAGATTGAATCAGAGGACTGCCTGGAGCTGGAACTGCCAAAAGGGAGAGAAGCTGCCGCTGAGGAAGGGTCACACTTGGCCAAGATCAAACACCTGAGATTTGATCTGTTCCCTCACCAAGCCTCTGCAGATACTCTGTTTACCCTGCAATCACAGCATTTCATGATTTGTGCAAAAGTGTGAGGAATGAGCTTTTAGGAGAGCCAGAGAAATGTAGGCCATCTCACCCTGGATATATGCTATAGGTCTGACATGTACATCAAACGGTAAATATCTCAGTGCTTTGAGGCTCCAGTCAAACTGGGTATGCAAACCAGAAGGCAAAAACTCATAGTACATATAGAGGACATCATCAGGCTTGACACATCAATGCTCAAACAGACACTTGAAGTTGATTTATCACCACAACCAGCACCAGAACATGTTGAATATAAACTTCATCAACTAAGTTAGAAACTAATGTTTTCTAGATAGGAAGAGTGAGTGCGGCACAGAAACAGCATACTATGACCCTATAGGGACACTAACTGGAAATACTGGTTGCATATTAAATTAGTATAAAGGCCTGCTCTCTGCTGCAGGGGTGGGTCGATCAATATCTAAAGTATCAATACTACCAACACTTAGTCTTGTTTCGAATAGCAATGCTCATGTTAATAGGATCAATACCAAAACCAAAATAGATCTGTTGAATGTTTCATCACATAGGGGGCACATGAATACTCCACTTGCATGTACTCTTTGTTTGTCTGCTGCTGTGTAAGTGGTGTCATTACCTCATTATGTCAGATAACTCACACAGAAATTATTTCAACATAATATGAGAAGTAATTAACAGAATAGCAGAAATCAGCCTGGGGCAATTTACTGTAAGTATATGTTTCCCTCCCCAGATTGGCTTTAGCTGAAGAAATGAACCTCCTGTGCTCATTCTTACTGTTCTGTGAACCATCATTTTTAAGTATTAATAAGGAATCAAAGTAATTTAGTATTATAATTAAGTTTAGCATGGAGAAATGTGTTCTTTATACTTCCTCCCCTTTACACTTATTTTACTTATTTAGATTTTACTCTGTTTCTGACAGTTAATTGTTAATATATACTGTATATATATGATAGAAGTTTATTTATTTAAAACACATCTGTAGTCCCTGGACAAGTATGAGCAGATGAAAAGATAACATTATTGAAATAGTTGAAATAACAGGATAAAAATAAGATAATGGCCATAGTATTTAAAAATAGACAAAACAAACTGACAAAACAGTGAACAAGAGTGCCAAGTCATAAAGATACACAAAGTCTAGACTCTTAAACAGCACATTCTCACTCACTCTCACTCTCCCACACACACACTCAAACACAAGCACATACATAGATTACAGTCCAACCATCCTCATCCCCATCCTCGCCCTCCTCTAATAACCATGCTCACACACACACACACACACACACACACACACACACACACACACACACACACACACACACACACACACACACACACACACACACACACACACACACACACACACACACACACACACATTCTCTCACATGTATCTCAGCAATGTGTGCAAGCTTGCTTACTCGATAACCAGTGCTTTGATAAAAATGTGTGGGGATTTGTACATAAGATAAATTCTGTGGGAAGGACATTCCACTGACTCATAGCCACACACGAAAAGGAAGAACTACCAAATTGAGTTCTGCGTTGTTGAATGCTGCACTCACCCCTGGTAACACATCGGGTTACTCGTGCTGTGTTTTCAGAGCAGAGTGCAACAAACTTTTTCAGAGGGGGAGTACTAGATGCATATGTAAATGATTTTATGGACTAAACAAACATTTGAGAGTATTATCAAGTTTTCAAAGCTCAAGCAAGTGCATGACAATGGTGGTAATGCCATGTTTTTTTGGCATGGATCTTTAGGCTACTTTTATACAATGATTCTAGTGGTTTTATAGGTGTTTTACATGTCTGAGACCAGGATGTGATACAATGCAAAAAGTGTGGGGTGGTCGTTGCATTTACAGTAGGCTAAGCATGTACTTGATGCCTCAAGAAAGTTTCTTATGTATCTGAAATTTGCTAAATTGAATTTCAGTGTGTTACTCAACTTTTTGACATGCCCTTTATGTAAAGCTAAGTGTTGGATCTAGAGTTACCCCCAGGTATTTAAATTGCTCCAAATGTTTTATTTTTTGCCCATTTACTACAATCTTGGTGAGTTTTAAGTTTTCACCTATTAGTTAAGGACATGGTTACAGTTTTTTCAACATTTAACATAAGGCATGAATTGTAAAACCAGTCACTAACCTTGTTCATTACCCTTGTTTCAGTAATTTCATGGCCAACTCTGTTCACTTTTCCCATGAGTATATCAAACAGTATCATCGGCATACATTATAATGTTAGCATCCTTACAGACAGAAGGCAAGTCATTAATGTATAAACAAAAGAGCAACGGCCCAAGAATTGACCCATGTGGGACTGTGGATGCTATGGAGATAGTGTACCATTCACTCGTACAGACTGGCCAAGATTTCATCCGGTTTTGTACATTTATAGAGAGATCAAAATCTGTAAGTGTTTGTAACAGCACCTCATGATTTACCGTATCAAAGGCCTTGCGTAAATTAAAGCAGAAGCGATCCGGTCGTTTTGGCTAATGCTGCGTTCCAGGCAGGCTTTTGAAACCGTAAATTACAGCTTCAAGTCACAACTTACGATTTTGTAGCGTTCCAGGCAACCCACTCGTGTTTTTCCGACCTGTTTTACCTGTGAAAGTGCACTATAACGGCCACTCGTAACTTCCGACCGGTGAACTCGTACCAGATCGAACTGGTACGACTTCACAGGTCGGAAAAACACGAGTTACGAGTTTCCTTGAACGCACCATAACAGTCCTCGTCCCTACGTCACCACATTCACGGCGTCCCTTGGCTGCACACACAGCCCTGCATGCCGTTCTCTCTCCTCATTGGATAAAAACTGTAGGATACGATAAATGTTTTCTCCTCGGCTCAGAGCAGAGCAGAGTGACTGAGAGACCCGTGTTTCGGTCCAAACACTCTATGTAAGTGATTGCTGTCGGAAGATATAACTATTTAAGACTTATATTAACACAAATATATCACTTAATTCTGCTTTAAGGAAGCCTGCTCCCACCACTCCTCCCTGATCTGGGCTGGTTTTAATTTCAGTGGCAACAAGCTGTTTCAGTAGAGTGTGTCTTTCTGAAACCAAATTGCATTGGATCTAAAAGTATCTTGTAATGATCACTACTTTGCCAGGCTAAAATTAACATGAAATGTGGCCCACAAGTCAATGGACCGGCAATAATGAGCCAATGATGAAATAATGACACTCTGAATGGAAATTTTCCATTATGACATTTTACTACTAGTATATGTTTTACTGTAAAGCAGAACTTCTACTCTATCTATTATAGTATCTAGCAGTCAGAATAATTCATGGGTACTTCTGTTTAAGTTAAGTCCTAAATTCTTCTTCCACCACTGACTGCCCATGAGGTCGTGTTGTTTTAATGAATTCTTTGGCCGAGAAGAAACAGCCATATCAGACACATATAGTGCCCCGCCAGACAGAGGTCAGGCTTCACTACACTGCAATATACTGCACCTGTTTCCACTGTTGCCATCAAAGTCTGTAATATTACAGTGAATGTATGTTTAGCTCATATCTATGCACACCTGCATCCGGCAGACAGAGGGGACCACACACATAAATCAGATTAGTAATCTGTTCTTGTCCACCTTCATAGTAGAGGCAGCCATTAATACTTCATTTCATCTCTGCAGAGGAGAACCAATTCTGCAACAACCAAAGGTGACAGTCACACGGTTACTGCAACAGAGGCTACAGGAGCTGAGAGCTCCACTCTGATTGACAGGCATGGTGGAGCAAACAAAGGCTGTTCAGCCAGACTGAAGAAATTCAGAAGATTGATCCACATGCAGGCTCAAACACAAGGGACAGAACCCCTAATGGTTACATGGCTTTATTAGGAAACAGGCATGGAAAAAATATGACATCATTGCTCAATCTCTATTGTCTTGTTTGTCTTGATGCTATGTGTGTAGTGTATATGAATTCTATCTTATTCCTCCAGCTTAGACACTACAGTGCACTGGTACACTTTTTGTCCTAAATGTAATACACATACTTGAATAGAGTGAAATAGAATGACAAGGTAAACACTTAAAAAATCATCAAAAAAGAGCCATGAGGTGGAGGTTTAAACTGAGAAGAGAAGACTGATCAGTGGCAGGTCTTTCAATCTTGATACATCTTAGAATCAAAGTGTGTATGCTGGATGTGTAAAAGCTCATACTAGATTGGATTTTTATTCAATTTTTTGTGTAACTTACTCTATACAAGTAAGATAACAGGCCTCTGAGATGTATTTAAATGTATTCATTTTTTTCCTAACTTTTCTAACCTCTGTGACTCAGAGCTGATTTGAATTTTGCAGCTATATTGGACACATAGATGTAAGATTACGCTCCATTTAGCCTTCATTAATGCAGGAAGTTTTGTTAAGCATGGTTCCTGTTTATCAGCAGCAAGCTGCCTCATGCACCTCCTCATCAAACTGTTTCCTATCCTACAGTACATTCACTGTGGGAGGCTCTTAGTGCAACCACATGTCTTCTACTCTGTCCTTGAGCAATTAGATATTGATTTCCTTGCTTTAAGGACCTTGGTGATACAGTCATTGACAAATAGGAGAAATTTACTCTTTCACAGATGTTCCAACCCCCTCACCCTGGGGAGCCAAATCAAAAACCAAAGGCTTGAATGACATTGAGGAAAGAGGAAAAAACACATCTTTGCTAGCTTTGACTTCAAATGTCCTGCAACTGCTTGAATCACCTAATCATGTTTCCATGGAGACCACTAGAGTGAGGATGTACACTGTATGTTTACCAGACAAAGTATAAATGTTTGGATAAATAATTTATGTGTAACAGCACAGTTCTAAACCACATTTTTGATGAGTAGCAGTTGAATTGAAATTGTGTTTAAATGTTAAATATATGAAAATAATCCATGGTGGAGAGAGATACAGTATATAATGAAAGAGAGAGAGGGAGAGAGAACAATGATTACCTCCATTTATCTGGCTGTATTTGTTACCTGTGTTTGTTATTGCTGACAATTTAAATTGCTCAATTTATTTCAAGTTACATGTACATGGTAAAGCTCAATGTATCAATACCATTGATATGGTTCTGTTTTTTGTAATAAAATCCTTTCCTAAGGACATATTTGTTTTCAGTGGTGTTTACACAGAAATGTGTCTTTGCAGCCAGATCTATTTCTAATTATCACTTTCTCTTGACAGTATTTTTTCTGTTATATCTGGGGCTTTGCTTTGTACCTCTGGGGAATTCATCAGACAAATTGAACATAAACATACCGGTTTGTACAAAGTGCCTCAGTTCTTTGAGCAGCATTTCTTCACATGAAATCATTTCTTTTCATCTGCATCATTTGACACAGTTATAATCTTCACCAGTCTGTAAAAAGAAATCTGTAAAAATGTTCAGTTGACCATTTTATTCCAGTCTGGCACAGTAGTCATTCATTCTCTTCCATAAATGTTCTCATATTGACACGCCTGTCATTGAAAGCCCAGCCACACCCTGCTGTCCTGCAGCAACGCTGGCTTTCCCGCCTTTCAGTGACCTGACACTTCCACCCACCTACTCACCTGTTCTCTCATTCCCTACCACATTGTCCATTGTGTTCTCCACACTGGCGTGGCTTCTTTTTGCCAACCAGTTACAACTGCTGCCCATACCCTTTCTTCCCTATACCTTTTGCTTTTGCCTGCCATGCCTGTCCAGCCCTGTTAAGGTGAACTGTTTTGAACATGTCTCTGAGTCATAGGGACTTCTCCTAAATCTAAGCTGTGGCATTCTGTGCAATAAATTTGACTGCTGAGGCATGAAAACAAGACAGTAATAAAGACTCTGAGCTTAGAGTATGCAATACCCATTTGCATTGTAGTGGTGCATACTAATCAATATAATGGTAAAATAACATCCAGCATATAAACAAGTTAAATATTCAGATCTTTAAAAGTTCACTGCGGAGAGGAGTGCAGGCCATAAAGTGGTTGGGAGATCTATCACTAAATTGCCCTAAAATATAGAGTTGATGTATTCTGGTAAATGGTTTGCCTGACATCCTTATTCCCCATCATGGTACTACCTGTTCCTGCTGTGGAATCATTTCCAGCAGTGCCTGAGAAACCCTGAAGCCGACTGACTTGAAGAGGAAAATAAACTTGTCACATGTCTCGCACAGCATGTAAAACGCATGAGCTGTGCAGCCACTGTTGAAGGCATCAGCACCTACAGCGATCTGACACTGTCATCTTGGCTACAATTGGATGCCTACTAAATTAAATCCCTGCCATGTATATGTACTGTACATGCCAACATCACCAATGTTGACACTAAGCCATGTGTAGTTTTGTACTTGTGTATGTATATACAGTATGTATGTTTGTATGGCACTTAATGACAATTGCTATTAAACTATAACTTCGGGTCAAGAACTGCTGATATTCTTCTTTCTTCTTATAGAGGTATTGACAGTTTAAAGTGAACACACGACCAGCATCTCTCATATCATTTGAAGCATGATTACTTTAGCAGAGTGCTATGCATTTTTCTATAAATTACCCATGACGCACTCTGAGCCTGCGTAGGACACTTAAGAGGACTATTTGTAGGTAGTGGATTACAGGATTTGCATTTTAAAGGATGGCAGTGATGGCAGCCGATGTAAATTGGCGAATGCAATTGTGGCAATGCAATCAAAGATCTGTGATGTGAGTCAAGCATGGTAACATAAATGACACACCTGCTCCTGCCCACCACAAATCCTCTAATACCCACAGCATGAGTCAAGCTATTACCCAGCAGCACTAGCAATATTTATATCACATCCTGTGCATGTACAAATACAGCACTGAATGTATAGCGCAACCCTAAAATATACCATGTGTGAGCTGATCAGGCTTTTAAGTGCTCTTCTGAGAGAGTTTTCCCGCAAATGATAACAAAAAAGACCAGTGCTGCAATAAACTAAGGACCATCTGAGCCCATTTCCCTCATCTTTTGTTTTAAAGCTTTTATGTATAATACACTAGTTAAACAGATTAACATTCTGACTGTGGGGTGAAATTGTTTCTTGAGAGTGCAAGGAAATTGCACTGGTCAAATTTCTCTGACCATGCCCAAAATGCAATGATGGCAGGATTTCAGGAGAGAAATAATAGATTTTGTTTTGATCTCAAGAGCAAAGAGTTGTCTCTCCCTGGGGCCTGCCAGGGTTAAACTCTGATCTGTACATGGTGACTCGCTCAAGGCTGTGTGTGTGGTGGTGTTATTAAAAAGAAATATTGCTTCATAAAAACCCTGTGCTCTGCAGCCATGACTCCTGTTAATGCAGACTGTTGCTGGAGTATGTCTCCAGGGTGGGAAATGGGATTTTCTTTTATTTGTCCACTGATCGCAAAAAGAAATTAGTGTTTAGCAAATGAACCAATGACCTTGTTCGTCAGAGGTTGAAAGACACCTTGGAAAGACAATGTTTACATACAGTATATTGTTGCTTTGAACATTTCACCTCATGGTTTTAGGTAATGAACTTGGCTAAAGCTGAACCCATGTGTATATAGATTCAAGTATCTCTCTCCACTGGTCATTTGCAATGCAATTTGCAATTAAAACAGTCTGCAGTGGCCATCTGGGCATGAGAGGCACTGACAATGAGCAAAGGACGTTTTACCCTTGGTCCCATTGGTGAATAATATGTGTAAGCACTGAGCTTTGTTATTTTTTTTTTTAAGTGTTAATTTGTGGAAATATATTGCAGAGTTTACTCTGGAGAGAGATGGGAAACAGTTGCCAATTTTAATTAAGCTTTTGATGAATCCCTCCTACTATGAATGCACCATAGACCACACAGCCTTGTAAGGTAGCTGTGAGGATTCAGATTATGTGGTTCACAATTAGGACCAATGGATCTCAGAAACCATCATCTCACACCATCATCTTCATCACCTAATGCTGGATTCCTGTAGACGAGGGGGGGTCGCCTACGAGCGCACATGGCAGCTGCGACTATAGCGTTAAAGTGAACAGTCAGCGGAGTTTCAGGAGTCCAGTAGGTGGCAGTGAATGTTCTCAGGTAGGGAGGGCAGGTTGTGTGTGGAGCTGGAGCCGGGGGGGTGGGAACGGGAGGGGGGCGTGTGTTCCTCTCTTGCACAAGCGCTCCCATGTTGCGTAGTCTGGAAACCTGACGTGGAGAGCCGCCGAGCTGTGATAGCGAGAAAAAACGTGTGTGAGTGGTGCGTGTGTGTGTGTGTGTATGTGAGCGCGCTGTGACTGTATGAGTGTGTGTGAGAGAGAGTGACAGAGTCGCGGCAGGGCAGAACAGAAAAGTGCCCGTGGCTGCTCCTCTCGCCGGCTCCGTGCGCTCTCCTCCTCGGACACAAGAGTCGCCCGAGACTGGCGACGCGCTCCGAGCCCCGGTGTGCCGGTCGGTCACGGGTGACCCGAGGATCCCACTTTAACGGACGGACAGACTCCGGGCTCCAGCTGGCAGGAAAGGTGGAACTAAACTACATTCATTGACTTGTGAGCGATGCACTGGCAGCATGGCCAAGTGGTTCAAGGAGCACCTAGGATTCAAAACTACCAAAGCACCCCCTCCGGCGCCTCCGAAGCCGGACTACAGACACTGTCACACCGGTGTGCCCGGTACGCCTGGCTACCAGCAGCCCAGCTCCGGGGCCACCTTCCCGAGCCCCGCTCAGCCGGACATCCTCGCTGCTTACAAACTTCAAAAGGAGCTGGACTTCGAGGACCCGTACACTCCCGGTGGAAATATTTCATTTGCCCCGAGCTTGAACACTGTGGGGTCGCCGGATATCAAGTACGTGTCACCGAAGCACCGACTTATCAAGGTGGAAACAATCGAAAAGAGCAGCCCCGCTCCGGGCGGCGGTGTCACGGTCACCCAGGCTGTCGCCGTGGGGAGTGTTAAATCTCCCACTTCCCCTCCGTCGGACCACGACAACAAGGAGAAGGTGGGTAAAGTTTAGTCCAAACATTATAGTCTGTTGTAAAGCAACAGCAACTTTTAAACGTGCCCATAACGCGGACTTTGTTAATTACAACCCCAGAATAAACAAAACGCAGCTGTTCGTTGTCAGCCTAATTAACCCAACTAAACATTTCCTTTCGAGTTCAATTCATCTCGAAGGCAATTAATCACAGAAATGCGCCTCTTTCTCGTTAAACTCGTGCTTGTTTTCTCGCCTCGGAAACGTGGTTTGTCTATGAAGTACTTGACCTACTCATTACAGGAATGAATCGTTGTGCTGCAACCGGCTCAACTTGTTATCACAACCGAGCAACGGCTGCCTGTCTGTCCGCCCGAGTTGCGACATCCACCCCCTCATCAGCCAGGTGCTGTGGAGGGAGCAGGCTATGTCCTAGGTTGACACACAAAGCAATATCTCAGCAATTTGGCTGCTTAGTTAGCCTAAACCTTTGTGGCAGTAAAAAAAAAAAAAAAAACTCTGCTCCAACTGGTTGAAATGTGACTGCTGTGTGAAGGAGTCCCCTATCTGCAGCACACCCACAACCAACAGTGTGATATAGACTTACGCACTGTCTCTAATGTAACTTTAATCTAATCTTATTTAACTAGACAGATCAATTTAGTAAATGTTCTTTTTGCAGTGATGCCTGCTCCCTGCGGGCAATTACTTGATGAGTTTATGGATATATGGCTCCAATTTGAGCTTCACTTGGCACTGCTCTCTGAATGTACTGTAACAGCTCAAGCCATGTGCCTTTTTGTTTTTTAAACATCTTAAATTGTGGCCCCTGCGCACACACACACACACACACACACACACACACACACACACACACACACACTCATCAGCACAAAGTGGCTGTGGAGACATACAAGCAGAATGCATGCGGGCTGCGCCTCGGAGCATGCTGTCATGTCAGGCTTCCCAGGAATTCACACACAGCGGGTTCACAGGGAGAAATCTGAGATACCCGGTGTCAGTGAGGTTAAGGACGGTACTGTATGATGAGTGCGATCCTGCTGAGGAATGTTTCAGTGTCTGCATGTACAGAGGAGAAAGCACAGCCATGTGAAAATACACACTGTGCGCCACTGTTTCCTCCAAAGATCACGCCTGTAATCACAACTGTGCTCCAAAAAATTTTTGTGGTCATCCTGATTTTCACCTTCATGTTACTTCCTCCTCCTCCTCCTCCTCCTCCTCTTGTGTTTGCTTTCGCACCTGTCTTGTGACATGTGGTGAGTCCACAGTTGGTTTTTAGCTGAACACTTTCATTTGTATTCCACCGAGTCTGCAAAGCTTTCACAAGAGTGTTGTGTGAATGAAGACTGAATGTGCATTTTCTTTTTTTTCCCTGTTTGTCCCAGTTTTGATCAGACACACAAAAAAACAACTGTTACTGTCATCTATTATCCCCATGACAACCAAATGCAGCTCATAAAACTATTTTCTGTGCTGATGTTTGTTTTCCCAAACTGTGAGCGGCGGTTTTCAGCAGCTCTCATCAACTCGGTTTTGCAGTTTTAATATTCATACATAACATTATCGTTTATCAGCAAAACAGGCAGGAAACTGGAATTTACAATTCTCACCAAGCCACACTGCAGCTGTTCAAACTGATTAAACACAATTACAGTTGTCTCTTGTTAATTAATGCATATTTGGAGCGCCCTCAGTCGGGAGTGCTGTTGCTTCTATCCCCCCTCTCCCCAGTATGGCTTTAATTGTGTGGTATGGTTTAAATACCTCACACCTTGCTATATCAATGATGTTATAGATGAGCTAAATCGGTAGTGACAGCTGGCGGGCTTAGCAATATGTCGAGGGAAGGACTTAAGAGTTTTTTTTGTCAAGGTGCTGAAGGTTAAATAAAAATGGTGTAGAGAGGAGGAAGTGTGATGAAGATGGTGTTTTCTTTGGAACTCGCACCAGGATTGTCTCTCTCATTATTACACTGGCCTTGGTGGTTTTTGTAAATAGTAGATATCAGGCAAGTTTCTGCCACTTTGACAGTTAGTTTCTATCTGTCCTGTAGTGCATTAGTGAAGCTCTAAAATGATCGGTGCAGTATAATCCATCCTAATATTCATGCAGCCTTGGTTTTTTTTTTTGGTTTTTTCAAGTGACTCCGTTTTGGTGTTTTACTTTGTGCTGAGTTTTGTGCTTTAACTCCATGATTTCACTGTCAGTCACCTTACACCCTCAGGTGGAAGGGGAAGTTTGCAGCAGGAGCACTGCTCAAAAAAACATGTTGCCTTTCAGTCTTTGTTGTCACATTTATTTAGTTTCAAGGTTAAGTATCTCTCAAGTGTCAAAAAACGAGAGCGTGTACGTGTACATGATTGTGCCATGGGTTTGTTCATTAAAATAACGGATGACTCATTTGCGCCTGAAAACCTTTCCAAAAAAAAGTCACCATACTCGTTAGTAAGGACACTGTTGCTTCAAAGCATTTCAGGGGTTTATGTTGAAACTTTTTTGAGGATTACAGTTTGCCCTAAATTGAGGATTTTCTAATTTCAACTGTGTCTGGCCGTGATGATTGTTTGTAAATCCTTGTTAGAGCGAGTCTCCAGGTGAGGATATTAAAAGTTCTATTAATGCAGGATTGTCCAGAATACATAGACACACGTTTCATCAGTCTGTGGGAGGACACTTTTAGTTTGTTTAATGCACTGCCTCCAGGCTGGTGTTGAATTGCCAAAAGTTTCCAGACGGCATGTAACTGTTGTATTGTTACTTTTCTTCACATACATGCATATTCACACATGCATGCTTAACAGTGTAATAGTAAATGGAGAGAGTAGCTTTACAGGTATCACATGGAGAAAGCAGCACTTTCTCTGTGCAGACCAAATGCTGACTGCTGGAGTCTGAGCAAAGAGCTATGTGTCTTAACTGCATTGCTCGGTTACATTGATGTTTTAATTACTTGACTCATGAATGCTAATTATATCACTGCTTAGCCAATGCCCGAAATGCCAATAGCGGCATCAAGTGAATTTCCCCTAGACCGTTTCTATTCACCAGACTTCCATGGGGAAAAAGGCAAGATAAAGACAAAGTTTTCAATGTGGACTGGTGTACTGTATATCTGTCCTGCAAATTAAAATGCATCTGCTGCATTTCCATACAGTAGGTGTCCCTTTTAATCTCATTTCCACATTGAGCTTCATCTGGATGCACATAACTTGGAAGTTTTGAGTTTCGGAGGCATTTTGATGTGTTTTTGTTTTTAATGATGCCAAGCCCTTCATGGTAGAGTGGGTTGAGCAAGATGATCAATTATCATCCTGCCTTGGAGCCAATTAAAGGCCTCATCTCCCAGCTCATCGCTCTACTCAGCACTAACCTAACTTCTCTCAAGGACAACTGAAAGTGATGACGGGCTCCACTTGGAAATGTGTAAACAAAAGCAGTGGCGCAGAGCTGACAGACTGCGGTATCCTTGTGAGGCGCAGCCCGTCATCATCAGTATCTGTCTGTGCACCTGGGAAACTGCTCTTCCAATCTAACCTTGTCTCACCCCTCCCACCCCCCCTCACCCGTTAGGCCTGCAGGGTCCCTTTGACTTCTGTGATCCTACTAGGCAGCTTGCATATCTATCTATAGAGGCATGCAGTTGCATCAGAGGCCCAGACAGTTGCTGTGCAGCCAACAGAAGCATCTGGATCAACAGATTTGGTCTGTGCTTCTTTGCCTACACAGTTCCAAGCTGTTTTTTTTCTTTACAAGACCTGGTTCAGCAATTGAATTTATTTGCTGGTGGTGAAAAAACATTTTTGTCTCCGCCAAGAGGGTCATGCTTTTGGTCCTGTGTATGTGTGTGTGTGTGTGTGTGTGTTTTTCTGTTTGTAGAACAATGTCTTTAAAAAAAAATCACTCCACTATCTGATTGAAACTTGGTGGAAACTTAGGCCTATAGGTCAGAGGAGAATTGATCAGATGTTGGCGAGGATCGTTCCACCACAGGGGCATTTATAAAGCACCTTCTATTTTTGCTAAGTTCATGAGTCATAAAGCACAATCCCCCTTTCTTGCATTCCCCAGCTCAGAAAAATCTATCAAAATATGTCCTTCCCTTTTCTGCTTGAGGAGAATTTCTCCCATGTTTTCTTTTCACCTTCCAAAGGTGAAAACAGAGTATTTACTCTCAAGTCATGCTTAGGTGTCCTCTTATTTCTGGAGTGCAGTGGGTGGTGAGGTGTATGGTTATCTTTTGAAAAGCAATGTGTTTTAAAATACCATGTATCTCACATCGCATGACATTACAAATAAGATGACACCTGGTGCAAAATGTAAACTGTGACAGTTCCACACATGTAGACCTCAAGTTATGTGTGAAAATAATATTAATATGACTGCAAATGCAATATTGCTATAATAAAGACATTAGACAGCACAGGTGTGACCCATTTAATCTGATCAACATTCCTTAGTGGCAGGTTATAGAGCATCTCCGACCAATGTACTGTTTCACCTCCAACATGCAGATCAGATTAGACTAACGGCCACATGATTATGATTTCAGCTCAAACAAGCTCAGAAATGCCAGTCACATGTTTTGGGAGTAAAGATTAGACGCTGTATTTCATGGTTACTAAAAACAGTAAATTAAGTAAATGATAGCTAATACAAAGGCAGTGATCCTGCAACACATGCTGCCATAGAGTAGATGTTTGCTTCCCTGTTCTTGCATACATTTGAGTACATTTAGATGTTTAGTGATCAGATTAAACTCAAAAAGGATATGAGACCATACACGCCCATGCTACAGTCTTCTACCATGGGTAGATGAGGCTTGTTTGACTGGCCTGCAGATTGCAGTGCCTGTATTGCATGGCTGAACTTGACTTGGCTTCATTTCCCCAAAATGTGAATATCTTCACGTGGCCTTTCAACCTGGCACTCCAGACATCAGTGCATTTTTATAAATGCATCCCACTGGCCTTTCATGCTCTCATATCTGCCAGTGATAGGAGAAATGTCAAGCACACCCGTCAATATCACCTGGGTCTGCGAGAGTGGTTTTCTTCACGGAGCCACAAAATGAATGAAAACATCAGAGCCCATCATATTTTGTTATAGCACCCTCATTTAAGTGCAATTCCTCACCTTTCTGTATCAGAAAGAGGCTGGCGAAGTTGATAGTGGGCCCAACTGAATGCCAGATTGGTACAGGATGTGTCCTTGTTGCTACGCTTCCACAAACCCATTTATTTGTGCTCTGTGGCTGAGAATGTTTAAATAATCTCAGCTGAAAAACTGCATACTGGGAAAATATATAGCTGTACTAATAAGGATGTGATGTATTAAAGTCATTTCTCACCGCTGTGACAATGTGATACCCAGGTTGAAATAATCAACAGATTGGTGTGAAAGCTGTGTTGTGCATGTCTTGGATTTTGCAGCTGTTGGTTTTCTTAATCATGCTTGGTTGTGACAAATTTCCTCCCTTCCGCAGTGGACAGATTGTGACTCACGTTCGATGTAAGCAGATAATTGTTTTGATAATTATGACAAATTGTGTAAGTAACTCGAAGAGAGTGAGCTGCTATGGCTACTCTGACTCAGAACAGTGAAGTCTGTAGTCTGTGATGTTGTTGGCACAAAATGCTTGTGAGAGTTCTGTTTGACCCACACTGCACCGAGGTGTCAAAGAATGCCATGCATTTCCTGAACTATTTTAAGCATCTAAAGCATTTTCTCAAAGTCACCCTGCCAAAACAAAGACTACCAGGTACTCAGTTTTAATTACCAGCTGCTCACCTCACAGTACAGCAAATGTTTCTTTTCATGCCTGACACACTTTATACTCACTGTTTTGTTTTTCTCGTGCCTTACTGTCATTGAGAAAAGAGCGTCATAATGCATTCCTGTGACCTGAACAAGAATCCTGGAAGGGCACTTTGAAAGGAAGGAAGGAGCACAGTGCTTTTTGGTCCACAGCCGAACACTGTGCATGCTTATGCCCCACCTCCCCTAAAACAGGATGAAGTCATTCTGTAGCCGAGGATACACTGGAAGTCATAATGTAATGGTTATTCAATTCAGCACTGAACGGTTCGGCTTTTCATCAAGATATCATTTGGGCGAATCCACAAATCCTGTTACATTTACATCATGGCGTTGTAATCCAGCATCATTGAGTGTAATAACTAGTCATGGTTAGGTTTTATGCACAAGCATCACACCACATGTGCCTGACAGTTATAGGTTGGAAAATGATGGCCTTTAGCCATTGTTTGCTTATTTTCTTCTCTCCCTCCGTCTGGAAGACTTCTCTCCGGTTTGAAGAGTCCCGACGGAGTCTGTTGTGTTTGTTGCTCGATTTGCTTTTTCTAGCTTTGCACCGGAACATCAGTCACATGGTTCCACCAGGTTACAATTAGCCTGCAGACTAGTGCTGCAGCTCTGGTCACTGGGGAGTTGTAGACACATGGCTCTGTTTTGTTTAATGACAGTGTGTGTAGCTGAGTGTAGAAGGAGGGAGTCCTGGTGGGCAGGCAGATCGTCACACACCGCTTAAAAGGAAACAAATTGAGTCTAAACTTGCATGCCTTCTGAGACACAAAGGGAGAATTTACATGAATGATTGGCCTTCCTTTTTTTTTTTTTTTTTGCATTATGCAAACTCCAGATGTGACTAGGTTGTAATCTTGCAACTAAATGCAGTATACGGTAGAGGTCACAGGGAGCATATTTGCCTCTGTATCAACGGTGTGTGAGTGCAGGCTGTTGTTTTTGTGTCACACTGCAGGAGGCAGCCAGATTTTTGTCCTGCAAATAGAGCTGCCCTGTGATCTGTGTGAATGCCCACCAGGAAGCTCAACACTACCATTTCTTTTCTTCTTAGTGGGATTCCAGACTTGCATTTCATGCTTTCTGTGAATGAGAAATCAGTCTGCTAAATAATTGTAACTGCCTTGTAGTGTTGCTCAGATCTGTGTGTCGCCTTTTATGGCCATTGTTTGATAGTTAGAATTAGCTACTGTGATATAGGAAAACAGGGGGGACAGAGAGAGCCGCTATCTGCAGTTGTTTGGTGGAAAATAAGGAATGGCTTGGTTGCTCCAGGATTAAGGAAGTGCTCCCTTCCTGACAGGAAGTGTTTACAACTTGGTGACATTCCCTTTTTAACTTGACAAGTCTGCGCTTGCCCCTCTGTGTGTAGGCTGGATTTTCTGGCTGCCGCTCGCTTGCTAAAATACAACCAGGGTTAATGTTCTCAGCTGCTTTGACTTGAGCAATCGAGATGTCGGAAATAGTGATGAATGGTCACGGCACGTAGCTGTAGCTCCACTGGAGGCTCTTTGTGGCGACACGCTGGTGAATGTCCCTCACTCCTCTGAATATAGCCTCCCTCGCCTTTTGCTATCCTGCTAAGAGAGGTGGGAAGCCACGTAGCAATGGCAACGCGACGGGACTCCACCCTGCCTGCTCGCCCTATTGTCAGTCTAGGCGATATGCAGGGGCCTCAGTGCATCCTCCCCACACAGAGGCTATCTGAGGCCACAGCGCATCCAGCCTCAAACGTGGCGTTCTCACATCAAAATCTTGTTGTGTTTACGGCCAAGACTGCAGCTTGTTTTTCTGTCTGCTCTATAAATCACTTTCTGAAAATCAAAGTCTCCATCCCAGTGGATCTCCCTGTGCTATTTCATGAAGGCCTACTTTCCTAATTGTGTCAGTTTTCATCTTATAGAAGCCATGATAAACAGTTGTGTTTCTCCCTATGCATTGTGGGGGGAAACTATTTACTGTCTGCATGTGTATGAGTCAGCGGACATGTCAGTTTGGTAGTTAGACAACATAAAGTCATCCAACTGTACCTCATTCTCTATTTCAAAATTAATAATAATAACTGTAATTGTAGTGACGAAAACTGCCGTAGCCATGTTGAGGACAGTTCCCTGTTCACACACACGCACGGAATTATCCGATTTTATGAAATTCCAACATTCCATTGTAGCACCTGAATTATTCTCGAGCCTCGTGCCGCACCACTAACTGTATGTAGCAGAAACACTGCCAATAACTCAGGGACACACTGGGATGGGGGCAGAGGTAGGAAATTGGATTTTGTCAAGCGTGTCGTCAAGTACTTAATCTTGAATATCTGTCGCATATTAAGAGCACCTTCAGAGGGTGCAACCCACAGCCTCCTCTCTCTTCTCCATTGGAGGTCTTAAGTGGCTGTGTGGAGTGTGTTTCACCGAAGGAGGTCCTCTCCTCAGGGACACGTTTGGGTGCGTTTTGTGCTCAAGAAAGATGCACTCATTCATCAGCAGACAGAAGCAGCCAGAGAAAGGAATAACCAGAAAGTGGGGTTACACAATTAGCTGCTTAAAGTATTAAAATGCAGAGCATTACCCATTGGTTGATTTGAGGTTCTCAGTGACATAGTTTACATGAATTTTACTTTATAGCTTGACAGCATATTGATGGTACAATGATGGTTTCGGTTCATTTGTGTGATTTAGTCATTATTTACTCCATGTCATACCCTTTTAAAACTTTAAGAAAAACACAAAATGTTTGTCTTTTTTATGATCCAGATACATTTTTATAACCATCTGTCAGAGAAAGGGGAAGGCTCAAAAACAAAAACAAAAATTGTATTTATGAGCAATAATGTAACAAGCCACATTATGGGATTCTGTTAAAGAGTATTGGTTAACATGCATGAGAGGAGCAAAGTGATCCTAGTAAATCCAGCTGTCTCTGGACAGACTGCTGCTCAGTATAAACTAAAGAGATAAGCATAGAAATTGTGATGTATTTTTATACACAGCTGTATGGTCTCTCTTGTTGATATGATGCTGTGTGACTGATGATTTAATCAACTTTATGACCAGCTGTAGTTTAGTCACAGCAGGTGAATGTTTGCACTGATAGAGAGACAGAGATTTGACATTGGTGGAAGGTTTATAATAAGAAAGTTGACTGTCATCTCAGAACATTTTAGATAATTACAATATGGTATTTATAACTTTTTAAACTCAAAGTTTAGTTATTAAAGTTAAACTTGCCAGAGTTAGCCACAGTGGTTAATTTTCATCTGTTGTCCCTGGGGGTGACGTGACGTTGTACCTGATCTGTGATTACATAAGTGCAGCCCATACAGTGATGATGCAGAGACCAACTAGGTGTTCATGATATATTTCACACCCTTGTCCTTTCTGCATTGCTGATGCCTATCCCACTGAAGTGTGGCGCATGGTATCAGTGTTGCTGCTGCTGCATCTGGAAGCATTCCCATACAAACCACGATCAACAACAGGCAAAAACCCCTTGTGCCAAAAGAGCCGGTTTCAACCAGGCTGCCGTGCGTAAGCTCCCCCACATGGCCAAGAGTGCAGAGATCTGAAGAACCAACATTTAATGTGGTCTGAATCTTAAAGGCAGTGTGCGTAATAAATAAGTCGGCAGTCAGAAGTGAAGCCGTTCTTTGAACAGCACAGATGTCTCCATGGGAGACACATGTGATACTGATGTGCTCAGTCTAATCCTTAAAACATGCACAGGCAAGTATATGTTGCACATAGACCATTAGAACCCTGCTAATAAGATAAAACAAGACAACAACAAGAATTACTGTAATAATTGGTGGTGTAGCTTAAGATGGAGAAAATCCATCCAGCTGAGTGGTAAGAAACAATGTAGAAGAGGTTTCTTATGATGAGTCGCCTGTTTTTGTTGATTCACAAGGATCAGTAGTAGTGTGCCTAGCTGCTCTTGAATGATCCAAGAGCAACAATGTCCAATTAAACTAAAAGCAGAGCAAACAAATATGCCTGAAAAAATAAGAAAGATATATATTGTTTATCTCGAGTGAAGTGCTCTTCATCAGTGCGTAGACTGGAGTAGCTTGTGGTAGACTGATTGTGTAAAAAAAAAAAAAAAAAAGCATTTAGAGCAAAGATAATAATTTGATTAGCTTCCTCTGCAGGCTCCTAAGCAGGTTTTTAGAGGAGACACATCCCTCTTCCAAGCTCCCTGAGAGGCAGAATGCTCCTGCAGCACCTGTGTTTCTGCGGGAATATTTCAATAAAGTTTCATTAATGTCAGCTCTGTGGGGTGGGGAATGCTCCCCTGCACTGTCTCTTTTACAGGCAAACCAGTTTTCCATCTGCCTAATCTGTGTCTGGAGGTGCAGAACCCGGTCGGGCTCCGTCCTCACAAGGGGACCTTCAATGAATTGTAACCAGATTTGCACTCGCTTCTTAGAAACATGAAAGCATCTTATTGATAGTAACTGCATTATGTCAACAGAGAAGCTGTGATCATTTTTGCTCAAATAAATTGCCTTGAGGGCAGTATGTTCTTTCTGGAAAATCGTGGCCAAGATATCTGCAGATGACTGCGCAGTGCACACAAAGCATTCATCCTGTGTTTATAGACAACGATTAGGAGGTGGAGAATCAGCAGAGGCACTTCAAGCAGCCACAGCTTGTTGAGTTTTGCTTCATATTTAAAATTTGGACATTTGAACGTTCTTGTAATGGCAGCTCTCATCTGCAGAACAATTTTTTAAAAAGTGTTTCCTCCTCCTTTGTCTTCTCTTCCCTCCCTTCTCCTCATCTTTAAAATGGCTCTCTGTCCTGACAATAGTGGCATGTGTACTTTTTTTGTTGTTGTTGCTCTGAAGAACAAAAGAGAAATGGGAGCAAAGAATTCCTGTTGTAAAGGCCTAGATGCAATTGAGCTGCTAAGAACTGAGTTGTATTAGGTTATCAGTGGCTGAAATCCCTTGTGGCGTGAGACATAAATCACACATGTCAGTCCTCTTTCTTTCTTTTTTTCCCTCTTCTCTCATTGTACAGCCTGCTGACTTTTCTCGCGGCCTCAGATAGGCTTCAACCTTGACTAGCCCCTGATGCATTCAATCCTTCCTGGACCAGCCATGACATTAATATCATATTCCTGTCTGCACTCATTCAGCACGAGTACAACCCGTCTGTATTTTCATCTATGAGTGTGTCTGAGAGTATTTTTCTGGTTGTTGAATGGTGTAATGGAGCAATGGATGTGTAGCTTGTTCAAAATTAAAAAAAAAAAAAAAAAAAAAACTGAGAGATGAAGCAGGCAAGCAGGCAGCCTATTTTCTAATTGTCATAACCAAATTCCCATCCATGTTCTCAAATTTCAACTAATGCATTTTCTGAAATTTATCATTTTGCTCTACAGTAGATGATGTAATAGGCCGACCAAAACAGTCTCCTTCCATTAAGGAAAAATTCTATCTCGTATTTTCTCACTTCTAACGGAAAGTGGGGGCCCAATCGCATTGTAATCCTAGAAGCTCAAGCGTTGTTGAACAGTGAGCCAAAGTGGCAGGTGCCTGTTATAAGTTTCCCCCCTTCTCTAATGTTCTCCCTCCCTTCCCACTGATTTGAAGTCAGCCTCACCGCCTGAGAACCGCAGTGCATTTCAAGAAGTCTGTTGCTCTCTCTGCTGCGAGCTGCCAGAGCTCTGGCAGGTGTAAGACATGGCCAACCTGGGATCTGAGCTGTGGAATGAAAGTAATTGAGTGAGTTCTCTCTCTCTCTCTGTCTCTCTCCATGCTGCAGACCAGTAAAGGACCAAACTACTACGGGGACATGGCCTAAGCCTGTGAGGTGGCTTTGTGAGATTTATATAGGCTTACATCACAGCTTAGCAAAGACCTGATGTACTGGGGGAGCTGCAATCTTGTGCTGAGGGGGGAATTTTACTTTCATGACAAGTGTGGCTTGGCTGTCGTCCTGACACACCCTGGCATGCCACAAGGCAGATGGTGTGTCCCCAGGCGAAGCCACCGCTCTCTCGCAGGCACCCCTCTCCTCACAACCCCATGCTCCTCCTGCTGTCAACTAGTTATTAGTGCAGAGGGACAGGAAGGACATTGGAACAATTTGGAAAAAATTAACCACATCCTCCACCCAACTATGAACAGGGCTGCAGGGGCACGGTGCCTCATAAAGGCAGTCTGTTGATCTAAATAGTTGATGGTTCAAATCCCCTGTTTTCCTGGAGGGGTATTTTGCTGGCTAGCAAAACAATAATGCAACAATACAGCAATGTAGATGAACATTGTGAATGAAATGATGTGACAATGGGTGGAGCTGACTTGAAACAATCCCCATTGATAAAAAGGTACTTTCTAAAATGTGTCACACGTAAAAATGAAAGTGAAGTAGCAAGAAGCAATTTACTTGAACCACCAGCACCCACTTCTTTTTGTTTCATTTTTATCACACAGTACAGGTCAACTAGAAACTGGTTTGTCATTGGCTTTAATTCGCTTTTTACTAGGAAAATGAAAGTTGACTGGAATAAGCACATGAGCCAGGTGCTTTTTACTGCCCTACTATGCTTGTTAAATGTAAATCCTTTTTCTTTTCTTTTTTTGCAGCATAAGCTGTTTGATGACAAGCCCCTGCAACCTTATTTGAATATAGTGGACACGGGGGCCATGAGTGTACACAGTTAAAAGCTGTGGACCTACTCGCACCTAACCAAATTAGAACTTCAGATTTTTAATTGAGAAGCACTGGCTGCAGGTACTTTATGATGTGTTATAATCCCACATTATTTTATGTTTTAATACAGAATATGTGAAAGAAATGTGGAGGCTCTCCGCAGAAAGTATTTTAGGAGGGTAGAACAACAAAGGACGCTCTTCTGGCTGATTACAGATTCCTGTTTTGCTTTCAGTGTACCAGCATGCCTATCAGACTTTTGTTGTGCCTGATTTTGATTGCTTGGGAGGGTAAAAAAAAAAAGGCCCATCAAGCACATGTATTAGAGTGACAAGCTCCTAAGTGAAGTGTTGTGCCTTGTTTGCCTTAGAGGGATGAGGGAAATATTGTGTTTGAGTCTCAAATCCGAGCTTTAGTGATTGCATTTAATTCCAGGACATCATTCTGTGTGATGCTATCAGACGTTTTCATCACACACCCTGGCCTTTATTTGTCCCGCATTATGTCAACAGGAAAGGCAAACGATGATGTCATGTGTTTGGAGTGGCTCCAGTGCAACATAACTCAATAAGTGATTGCCATTATTTCCTGAAACATGCCCAAACATCCTTTGGCTGATGATGAAGGTGCGATGAGGTGGTGAGACAGGAGAAGTCTAAGATGAGAGCTCTACTAAAAACCTCACTGCTTAAGAGAATGGAAGATGCAGTGTTTGAAAGGGAAGGGTTTTATCACATTTGTGGGCTTCGGTCTGAAAACCTCGAGCCACTCTGCCCATTTGACTGTGGTCCACATACTGTAGCAGAGGCCTTCATCCCTTCCATTTAGGTGATTCATATGTTTTGTTAGTGAGGGCTACTTATTCTTAGGTCTGGTCTGTGTTTGCAGTGACTCTATCTGAGGTGGGTTTGGCACATAATGCTATGATTACCGATGACTGCGTTTCCATGCAACAAGGTGTGAGATGGTAATGATGCTGTGGCTGCGATGCATAATTTTGCTGAGAGCTTCTCCGCTTCAGGGATCTCTGGGGCCACAAAGACGTTGCTTATCAGACTGGTTGTATCCTAATTAAACTTGAGAGTGAAATATGTATATTTTTTTGTGGCACAAAAACAAACCAGGACAATGTTTGTATTGGACCCCCCACCCCCCACCCCCCTCGCTTGAATTCACAGAAGCAAAACATTTGAGGAACCCATAATTATGCTGTGGAAGAAAAAAAGTCCTAGTTATTTTCCCCAAAACAGATGGAGAGAGAATATTGAAAAGGGTGGATTTAACACACAGTAGCTGGTATGAAACACATCTGAGGTACTTCCTTTTGCCATTATTGCCTAATCCATGTATAGTGCAAATGATCTGTGCAGGAACATACCTGCCAGCTTTTCTCTGCCACTAAGCAGCTTACAAATTATCCCCACTGAACTTTCTAGCATTTAACACTTGGAAACTTTTCAAAACCTCTTTTTTTTTAATTTATCACTGACACTTGTCCTTGATCGGTATTGTAAAAATGTTGGTGCTTTCCCAGCTTAGGAGAAATCCTACAGTTGTTAAGGTGTGTAGATATATTTTAAGCGTACTTCCCTGAGGCTTGTCAGGTGTATGCGCGTGCGTGGCACTCTCTCGTGGGTGGCCTGCATATGCAGTTTGCTTCTGGGAAGTGTTTGCTCTCTCTGGCAAAGCTTGTCTCAGGAAAGGTGGCTAGGTGGAAGCACAGCACGGCGGGCATGAGGCTCAGTCCACCCCCAGTGTGCCCCACCCGGCCCCATCCACCAGATGAGTGATGAGCTTGTTTATAATGAGACCAAATCCCTTCCTGTTACGCATGACTCATAGGGTGTAGTGCCAGTCGTATATTTACGTGCTCACTTAGGTGTTTGCATAAGCGATTCCATGTTGGTGCACTGGTTTTAACCTTAGAAAACTATTTGCTAAGATGTTTCCAAGTTACAGAACATGTGGTAGCCTTTCCCTACCGCCAAACGCATCGGCTTGGACCAGCATGTCAGGTGCCTCGACAGGGAAAATGTCCATTCCCTTTTTCCAACAGCTGGCCCAAACCTCTGCACTCACACCCCGTCATTAGAGCTAATGTCCAAGTGAACAGATGGCTCAGATTGGAGTCTATTTCCTTTCAAAGGGAAGATCTTGAAACAGCGTCCTGGTAGATGAATCAAACATTTTAAGGAAACAAACATCCCCCTCAAAGGCACTATAGATGCGGACTGTTGCTCCTCTCCCTGAAGGTTTCAGCTGTATTTCTGGGTCCCAGGACATCCACCTAATTGCCATCCACTGCACAAAATGCTCAGCAAAAGAGCAAGACTGCAATTAACCGTGGCTCACTGCCAGCTCGGCGTAAATCTGCCAAATTGTTTCTCTTAAGAAAGTTGAGCAGTTTTTGGTCTCTTTCCCCTACTTTTGAAATGTAGGCCTGTCACTGGGCTATCATATAATTAGGTAGACCAGCAGTAACGGGGAGCATGTTGCAAGGCTTTTAGCTGAGGCATTGTGGTGGTGTGCTGAGGCAGAGGTGGGATGTTATTTATGCGTTTCTCCCTTTATCTCCTGGTCAGCTTTGTGGATACCACAGCAGTATCTGTCACACAACTCTCCTCACACCTACCCATGTCATAGTGTTCAATAGAGCACAAAAAAAAAATCTTTTTTTTTCCTTCCGCAACACCTCACCTTTACCTCTTTTCTTGTCCTCTTGCAGCTCATTATCCTCGAAGACTACGCAGACCCTTTCGACGCCGAGCAGGCTGGTGGCACACAAACCACCACAGAAAAAGTGACAACTGAGAATGACGGCTACATGGAACCATACGAAGCCCAGAAGATGATGGCAGGTAGATCAAGACATTCACTTCCCTCTTTGATTCCTTCTTTTTTCTCTCTCTTTTTTTGACTCGCTTATCTCTATCCATCTTTACTCTTAGTAATTGCAGGTTAAGTGATAGGAAAGGGATTTGTGCATTTTCTATGACTTAATTTTTGTATGTCTTAGAGCAGTGTTAATTAATGTGCTGTCTGATTTTGACCCTATGGTTCCAAGCTTGGAATTAATGAAGAGCCTCAGAAGGCCAAATGTCAATTTACATGGCAGGTGCAGCCGAGTGGAAACGACCTGTGTGTCATGGAAGATGTCAAAACATTTTCAAAAGCAGCAACTTTGCCCCCAGAAACCATACCAAACGTGCAAGTGATTTCACATGCCTCGGAGGTGTAGGACCAATAAAGTGAGAGATGCATCTTACATTTTTTTTCGGCTGAACTGCGTGTGCACATGGAGGCAGCCAGCCACTTGCAGGGATTTCCAGGAAGGCTTTTTTTTTTTTCCTTCTGAGGACAACAATAGCTGTGTGCTAACATAAGAATTCTGCCGAACCACATTCTCCACACAGCTTTGTCAGAGTACACATTCATTCTGTGGCTAAATGAGCACAGCAATGACAAAGAACAAAGAATGTGCAGAGAGGGAAAAGAAAATGATGAAAAATGCGGAGAAAACAAAACATGTGGCGCTTGTTTTCCTCTCCTGCACAGATCTGTGAAAAGAATGCTTCAGAAAAATGTTCACAAATGTCAGATTTCAAGCAGATTTTTATGGGGCTAGAAGATATCACCATTTAGACCTTTTGATATACTGACAAAGTCATATCATTTCTAATATAACAGTGCCTCTCAAACTCCCACACGTACTGTATCCTTATGAACACACATACACCCACTTGCTCCCATAGCTCCCACAAAGACAGGACATGAATGTCTCTGTCCCTACTCAGCAATTTCCTTTTAATGGGCCTCCAGACAATCTCTTGTTTTCATCTGTCTTACTGGTTTGACCTCTGGCCCAGTCATTGCCTCAGCTGAGTATAAAATCTGAAGATTTATCGTCTCTCTCAGGTGGAGGAAAGAAGAAAAAAAGCAGAACAAGCCCCCTGCAGTATCACTTGCATCTTGAGCTTATTCCAGGTTTTTTTTTCTGCAAGTTGTCACAGTTCTGCATTTTGGATGTATTGTATTTGGCAGCAATTGTTCATTTGATGTGATATTAGGTTCTGAAGTTGTCTTCTT